>NW_027172337.1:162500-762500 GCF_040054535.1 Antennarius striatus
TGACTGTATCGACTGTATCGACTGTACTGACTGTATTGACCGTATTGACCGTATTGACCGTATTGACTGTACTGACTGTATTGACTGTACTGACTGTACTGACTGTACTGACTGTATTGACTGTATTGACTGTACTGACTGTATTGACCGTATTGACCGTATTGACCGTATTGACCGTATTGACCGTATTGACTGTATTGATGAGGTGAACTGACTGATAAACTTTCTGGTGTTTTCTTGACAAACCCTTTACATCTTGAATCTTTTTAGATAAACTGTTCAGTGTTTCCCTGTTTAATGGAAGTCCTTGGTGTCCACAGTGAATGCATGAAGAATTTATTCCTTTTCAACCTTTACACGTCTCTTAAATGTTATTTAAAATGTCCTAGTTAATTATTTACATAAGTGTGAACATATGGCTAATTATGCAAATCGTGCACTTTCAAGTTTTTAAAGTTTTATGTGAACATTTGGTTTTCATGACACCTTTCTGTATGGTGGGATGTGGTCTTTGCTGAGTGGAGCTCAGGTTTGGCTCGATGACCCTTTGTGTCCGTCGAGTGGTTAAAATGGGTAGTAACGCTAAGGAGCTGTGAGTTTCACAATCTTCCTATTGGGAGTGAGCCAGCCAGCCAGCCAGCCAGCCAGCCAGCCAGCAAGCAAAAAAAAGCATGTTCCTTCAGGTTTGTAGGAAACATTTCTCTTTGTCATTTGGTCTTTGCTGACTGGAGCTCAGGTTTGGGTCCTGGTTCTTCGTCTCCCTCCAGTGGTTAAAACGGGTACTACCGCTAAGAGCTGCTGGTCTGGTTCACCTGATGAGTTTTAATAGTTTGTATTTTTAATCAGTTATGGATTAGATGCTGCTGCTAACGATGCTGCTGCTGATGCTAATGGTGATGATGATGCCGGTGATGATGCTGCTGATGATACCAGGATCACTGGGGTCAGGACTTGTGTTAAATATTAAATCTGGTTTCTGGTTCTGGTTCCTGTTCTCCTTCATGTTCGCTGTGATTCTTCTGAAATATTCAGCTTTGGGTTTTATTCACGTTTTAAGGTGAGTGTTGTAATTGTTCAAGAATAAAATGAATCATCAGAAACACAACTTGTCTAATAAACAGTTCATGTTGGACGTGAACAACTTTGGTCTGCTGGGGCAGCAGCATCACTGCGGCCGACAGGAAGAGACTGGACAGGCTGATTAAGAAGGCGGGTTCTGTCCTAGGATGCTCCCTGGACTCAGTGGGGGTGGTGGTGGAGAGGAGGATGACAAACAAGCTGTCATCAATGATGAAGAACCACTCCCACCCTCTACAGGGCACACTGACATCACTGGAGAGCTCCTTCAGCGATAGGTTGCTTCACCCGAGATGCGTGAGGGAACGCTATCGCAGGTCCTTCCTGCCCACGGCTGTCAGACTGTACAACCAGCAGTCCTCCCAGCAGACCACTCAAAGAACTCAGGGAACTACAAGAACTCACCAAACTCACAGAACACAACGTTCTAATTCCGGATGAGCAGTGTAAAAACCAGCCTGTAGTGTATATTCTTTTTTTGGTGTGTAAATATAATGTACATTCGGATAATATGATATATGTTAATATGTTTCCAATATGTGAATATGTAAATTTCATATGTTGCAGATGTTAATATGTATGTATATTATTTAACTATTTATGTTTGACCCCCCCCCCCTGCTGCCACGATCGCACAAATTTCCCCACTGTGGGACAATAAAGGTCTTTTATCTTATCTTATCTTATCTAACCCTGAACAATGTGATCATCAGTCTAACCCTGAACCATGTGATCATCAATCCAACCCTGGACCATGTGATCATCAATCTAACCGTGAACAAGGTGATCATCAATATAACCCTTAAACAGGTGATCATCAGTCTAACCCTGAACCAGGTGATCATCAGTCCAATCCTGAACCATGTGATCATCAATCCAACCCTGAACCATGTGATCATCAATCTAACCGTGAACCAGGTGATCATCAATATAACCCTTAACAAAGTGATCATCAGGCTATCCCTGAACCAGGTGATCATCGGTCTAATCCTGAACCATGTGATCATCAATCCAACCCTGAACCATGTGATCATCAATGTAACCGTCAACCAGGTGATCATCAATATAACCCTTAACCAGGTGATCATGAGTCTAACCCTGAACCAGGTGATCATCAGTCCAATCCTGAACCATGTGATCATCAATCCAACCCTGAACCATGTGATCATCAATCTAACCGTGAACCAGGTGATCATCAATCTAAACCTTAACCAGGTGATCATCAGTCTAATCCTGAACCATGTGATCATCAGGCAAATCCTGAACCATGTGATCATCAATGTAACCCTGAACCATGTGATCATCAATCTAACCGTAAACAGGTGATCATCAGTCTAACCCTGAACCAGGTGATCATCAGTCTAATCCTGAACCATGTGATCATCAATCCAACCCTGAACCATGTGATCATCAATCTAACCCTGAACCAGGTGATCATCATTATAACCCTGAACCATGTGATCATCAATCCAACCCTGAACCATGTGATCATCAATCTAACCCTGAACAATGTGATCATCAGTCTAACCCTGAACCATGTGATCATCAATCCAACCCTGGACCATGTGATCATCAATCTAACCGTGAACAAGGTGATCATCAATATAACCCTTAAACAGGTGATCATCAGTCTAACCCTGAACCAGGTGATCATCAGTCCAATCTTGAACCATGTGATCATCAATCCAACCCTGAACCATGTGATCATCAATCTAACCGTGAACCAGGTGATCATCAATATAACCCTTAACAAAGTGATCATCAGTCTAACCCTGACCCAGGTGATCACCAGTCTAATCCTGAACCATGTGATCATCAATCCAACCCTGAACCATGTTATCATCAATGTAACCGTCAACCAGGTGATCATCAATATAACCCTTAACCAGGTGATCATGAGTCTAACCCTGAACCATATGATCATCAATCCAACCCTGAACCATGTGATCATCAATGTAACCGTGAACCAGGTGATAATCTATATAACTCTTAACCAGGTGATCATGAGTCTAACCCTGAACCATATGATCATAAATCCAACCCTGAACCATGTGATCATCAATCTAACCTTGAACCAGGTGTTTCTCAGTCTAATCTTGAACCATATGATCATCAATCCAACCGTGAACCATGTGATCATCAATCTAACCGTGAACCAGGTGATCATCAATATAACCCTTAACCAGGTGATCATCAGTCTAATCCTGAACCATGTGACCATCAATGTAACCCTGAACCATGTGATCATCAATATAACCGTGAACAAGGTGATCATCAATATAACCCTTAAACAGGTGATCATCAGTCTAACCCTGAACCATGTGATCATCAATCCAAACCATAACCATGTGATCATCAATCTAACCCTGAACAATGTGATCATCAGTCTAACCCTGAACCATGTGATCATCAATCCAACCCTGGACCATGTGATCATCAATCTAACCGTGAACAAGGTGATCATCAATATAACCCTTAAACAGGTGATCATCAGTCTAACCCTGAACCAGGTGATCATCAGTCCAATCCTGAACCATGTGATCATCAATCCAACCCTGAACCATGTGATCATCAATCTAACCGTGAACCAGGTGATCATCAATATAACCCTTAACGAAGTGATCATCAGGCTAACCCTGAACCAGGTGATCATCAGTCTAATCCTGAACCATGTGATCATCAATCCAACCCTGAACCTTGTGATCATCAATGTAACCGTCAACCAGGTGATCATCAATATAACCCTTAACCAGGTGATCATGAGTCTAACCCTGAACCATATGATCATCAATCCAACCCTGAACCATGTGATCATCAATGTAACCGTGAACCAGGTGATCATCAATCTAACCCTGAACCAGGTGATCAACAGTCTAACCCTGAACCATATGATCATCAATCCAACCCTGAACCATGTGATCAGTCTAATCCTGAACCAGGTGGTCATCAATCTTACCCTGTACCAGTTCATCGATCTAACTGTGAACCAATGTGATCATCGATCTAACCATGAACCAGGTGAACATCAGTCTAACCCTCAACCCTGTGATCATCAGTCTAATCCTGTACCATGTGATCATCAATCCAACCCTGGACCATGTGATCATCAATCTAACCCTGAACCATGTGATCATCAATGTAACCATGAACCAGGTGAACATCAGTCTAACCCTGAACCAGGTGGTCATCAATCTAACCCTGAACCAGGTCATCGATCTAACCCTGAACCAAGTGATCATCAATCTAACCCTGAACCATGTGATCATCAATCCAACCCGTAACCATGTGATCATCAATGTAACCGTGAACCAGGTGATCATCAATATAACCCTTAACCAGGTGATCATGAGTCTAACCCTGAACCATATGATCATCAATCTAACCCTGAGCCATGTGATCATCAATCTAACCATGAACCAGGTGAACATCAGTCTAACCCTGAACCATGTGATCATCAATCTAACCCTGAACCATGTGATTATCAATCTAACCATGAACCATGTGATCATCAATCTAACCATGAACCATGTGATCATCAGTCTAACCCTGAACCATGTGATCATCAGTCTAATCCTGAACCATGTGATCATCAATCCAACCCTGGACCATGTGATCATCAATCTAACCGTGAACAAGGTGATCATCAATATAACCCTTAAACAGGTGATCATCAGTCCAATCCTGAACCATGTGATCATCAATCCAACCCTGAACCATGTGATCATCAATCTAACCGTGAAACAGGTGATCATCAATATAACCCTTAACGAAGTGATCATCAGGCTAACCCTGAACCAGGTGATCATCAGTCTAACTCTGAACCATGTGATCATCAATCCAACCCTGAACCATGTGATCATCAATCTAATCCTGAACCAGGTGAACATCAGTCTAAACCTGAACCATGTGATCATCAATCCAACCCTGAACCATGTGATCATCAATGTAACCGTGAACCAGGTGATTATCTATATAACCCTTAACCAGGTGATCATCAGTCTCACCCTGAACCATTTGATCATCAATCCAACCCTGAAACATGTGATCAGTCTAACCCTGAACCAGGTGGTCATCAATCTAACCCTGAACCAGGTCATCGATCTAACCCTGAACCATGTGATCATCAATCTAACCCTGAGCCATGTGATCATCAATCTAACCCTGAACCCTGTGATCATCAATCCAACCCTGAACCATGTGATCATCAATCTAACAGTGAACCAAATTATCATCAATATAACCCTTAACGAGTTGATCATCAGGCTAACCCTGAACCAGGTGATCATCAGTCTAATCCTGAACCATGTGATCATCAATCCAATCCTGAACCATGTGATCATCAATCTAACCGTGAATCAGGTGATCATCAATATATCCCTTGAACAGGTGATCATCAGTCTAACCCTGAACCAGGTGATCATCAGTCCAATCCTGATCCATGTGATCATCAATCCAACCCTGAACCATGTGATCATCAATCTAACCGTGAATCAGGTGATCATCAATATAATCCTTAACGAGGTGATCAACAGTCTAACCCTGAACCATATGATCATCAATCCAACCCTGAACCATGTGATCAGTCTAACCCTGAACCAGGTGGTCATCAATCTAACCCTGTACCAGGTCATCGATCTAACCGTGAACCAGGTGATCATCAATCTAACCTTGAACCATGTGATCATCAATCCAACCCTGAACCATGTGATCATCAATCTAACCGTGAACCAGGTGATCATCAATATAACCCTTAACCAGGTGATCATCAGTCTAACCCTGAACCAGGTGATTATCAGGCCAATCCTGAACCATGTGATCATCAGGCAAATCCTGAACCATGTGATCATCAATGTAACCGTGAACCATGTGATCATCAATCTAACCGTGAACAAGGTGATCATCAATATAACCCTGAACCAGGTGATTATCAGGCCAATCCTGAACCATGTGATCATCAATCCAACCCTGAACCATGTGATCATTAATCTAACCGTGAACCAGGTGATCATAAATTATAACCCTTAACGAGGTGATCATCAGGCTAACCCTGAACCAGGTGATCAACAGTCTAATCTTGAACCATGTGATCATCAATGTAACCCTTAACCAGGTGATCATGAGTCTAACCCTGAACCATATGATCATCAATCTAACCCTGAACCATGTGATCATCAATCTAACCATGAACCAGGTGAACATCAGTCTAACCCTGAACCATGTGATCATCAATCTAACCCTGAACCATGTGATCATCAATCTAACCATGAACCATGTGATCATCAGTCTAACCCTGAACCATGTGATCATCAGTCTAATCCTGAACCATGTGATCATCAATCCAACCCTGGACCATGTGATCATCAATCTAACCGTGAACAAGGTGATCATCAATATAACCCTTAAACAGGTGATCATCAATATAACCCTTAACGAAGTGATCATCAGGCTAACCCTGAACCAGGTGATCATCAGTATAACTCTGAACCATGTGATCATCAATCCAACCCTGAACCATGTGATCATCAATCTAACCCTGAACCAGGTGAACATCAGTCTAAACCTGAACCATGTGATCACAATCCAACCCTGAACCATGTGATCATCAATGTAACCGTGAACCAGGTGATTATCTATATAACCCTTAACCAGGTGATCATCGGTCTAACCCTGAACCATATGATCATCAATCCAACCCTGAAACATGTGATCAGTCTAACCCTGAACCAGGTGGTCATCAATCTAACCCTGAACCAGGTCATCGATCTAACCCTGAACCATGTGATCATCGATCTAACCCTGAACCATGTGATCATCAATCTAACCCTGAACCATGTGATCATCAATCTAACCCTGAACCCTGTGATCATCAGTCTAACCCTGAACCATGTGATCATCAGGCAAATCCTGAACCATGTGATCATCAATGTAACCCTGAACCATGTGATCATCAATCTAACCGTGAAGTAGGTGATCATCAATATAACCCTTAAACAGGTGATCATCAGTCTAACCCTGAACCAGGTGATCATCAGTTTAACTTTGAACCATATGATCATCAATCCAACCCTGAACCATGTGATCATCAATCTAACCGTGAACCAGGTGATCATCAATATAACCCTTAACCAGGTGATCATCAGTCTAACCCTGAACCAGGTGACCATCAGTTTAATCCTGAACCATGTGATCATCAGGCAAATCCTGAACCATGTGATCATCAATGTAACCGTGAACCATGTGATCATCAATCTAACCGTGAACAAGGTGATCATCAATATAACCCTGAACCAGGTGATTATCAGGCCAATCCTGAACCATGTGATCATCAATCCAACCCTGAACCATGTGATCATCAATCTAACCGTGAACCAGGTGATCATAAATTATAACCCTTAACGAGGTGATCATCAGGCTAACCCTGAACCAGGTGATCAACAGTCTAATCTTGAACCATGTGATCATCAATGTAACCCTTAACCAGGTGATCATGAGTCTAACCCTGAACCATATGATCATCAATCTAACCCTGAACCATGTGATCATCAATCTAACCATGAACCAGGTGAATATCAGTCTAACCCTGAACCATGTGATCATCAATCTAACCCTGAACCATGTGATCATCAATCTAACCATGAACCATGTGATCATCAGTCTAACCCTGAACCATGTGATCATCAGTCTAATCCTGAACCATGTGATCATCAATCCAACCCTGGACCATGTGATCATCAATCTAACCGTGAACAAGGTGATCATCAATATAACCCTTAACCAGGTGATCATCAGTCCAATCCTGAACCATGTGATCATCAATCCAACCCTGAACCATGTGATCATCAATCTAACCGTGAACCAGGTGATCATCAATATAACCCTTAACGAAGTGATCATCAGGCTAACCCTGAACCAGGTGATCATCAGTCTAACTCTGAACCATGTGATCATCAATCCAACCCTGAACCATGTGCTCATCAATCTAACCCTGAACCAGGTGAACATCAGTCTAAACCTGAACCATGTGATCACAATCCAACCCTGAACCATGTGATCATCAATGTAACCGTGAACCAGGTGATTATCTATATAACCCTTAACCAGGTGATCATCGGTCTAACCCTGAACCATATGATCATCAATCCAACCCTGAAACATGTCATCAGTCTAACCCTGAACCAGGTGGTCATCAATCTAACCCTGAACCAGGTCATCGATCTAACCCTGAACCATGTGATCATCAATCTAACCCTGAACCATGTGATCATCAATCTAACCCTGAACCCTGTGATCATCAGTCTAATCCTGAACCATGTGATCATCAGGCAAATCCTGAACCATGTGATCATCAATGTAACCCTGAACCATGTGATCATCAATTTAACCGTGAACCAGGTGATCATGAATTATAACCCTTAACGAGGTGATCATCAGGCTAACCCTGAACCAGGTGATCAACAGTCTAATCTTGAACCATGTGATCATCAATCCAACCCTGAACCATGTAATCATCAATGTAACCGTGAACCAGGTGATCATCAATCTAACCGTGAACAAGGTGATCATCAATATAACCCTTAAACAGGTGATCATCAGGCTAACCCTGAACCAGGTGATCAACAGTCTAATCGTGAACCTTGTGATCATCAAACCAACCCTGAACCATGTGATCATCAATGTAACCGTGAACCAGGTGATCATCAATATAACCCTTAACCAGGTGATCATGAGTCTAACCCTGAACCATATTATCATCAATCTAACCCTGAACCATGTGATCATCAATCTAACCATGAACCAGGTGAACATCAGTCTAACCCTGAACCATGTGATCATCAATCTAACCCTGAACCATGTGATCATCAATGTAACCGTGAACCAGGTGATTATCTATATAACCCTTAACCAGGTGATCATCAGTCTAACCCTGAACCATATGATCATCAATCCAACCCTGAAACATGTGATCAGTCTAACCCTGAACCAGGTCATCGATCTAACCCTGAACCATGTGATCATCAATCTAACCCTGAACCATGTGATCATCAATCCAACCCGTAACCATGTGATCATCAATGTAACCGTGAACCAGGTTATCATCAATATAACCCTTAACCAGGTGAACATCAGTCTAACCCTGAACCATGTGATCATCAATCTAACCCTGAACCATGTGATCATCAATCTAACCATGAACCATTTGATCATCAGTCTAACCCTGAACCATGTGATCATCAGTCTAATCCTGAACCATGTGATCATCAATCCAACCCTGGACCATGTGATCATCAATCTAACCGTGAAAAAGGTGATCATCAATATAACCCTTAAACAGGTGATCATCAGTCTAACCCTTAACCAGGTGATCATCAGTCCAATCCTGAACCATGTGATCATCAATCCAACCCTGAACCATGTGATCATCAATCTAACCGTGAACCAGGTGATCATCAATATAACCCTTAACGAAGTGATCATCAGGCTAACCCTGAACCAGGTGATCATCAGTCTAACTCTGAACCATGTGATCATCAATCCAACCCTGAACCATGTGATCATCAATCCAACCCTGAACCATGTGATCATCAATGTAACCGTGAACCAGGTGATTATCTATATAACCCTTAACCAGGTGATCATCAGTCTAACCCTGAACCAGGTCATCGATCTAACCCTGAACCATGTGATCATCAATCTAACCCTGAACCATGTGATCATCAATCTAACCGTGAAGTAGGTGATCATCAATATAACCCTTAAACAGGTGATCATCAGTCTAACCCTGAACCAGGTGATCATCAGTCTAATCCTGAACCATGTGATCATCAATCCAATCCTGAACCATGTGATCATCAATCTAACCGTGAATCAGGTGATCATCAATATAATCCTTAACGAGGTGATCAACAGTCTAACCCTGAACCATATGATCATCAATCCAACCCTGAACCATGTGATCAGTCTAACCCTGAACCAGGTGGTCATCAATCTAACCTTGAACAAGGTGATCATCAGTCTAATCTTGAACCATATGATCATCAATCTAACCGTGAAGTAGGTGATCATCAATATAACCCTTAAACAGGTGATCATCAGTCTAACCCTGAACAGGTGACCATCAGTTTAATCCTGAACCATGTGATCATCAGGCAAATCCTGAACCATGTGATCATCAATGTAACCGTGAACCATGTGATCATCAATCTAACCGTGAACAAGGTGATCATCAAGGTAACCCTTAAACAGGTGATCATCAGTCTAACCCTGAACCAGGTGATTATCAGGCCAATCCTGAACCATGTGATCATCAATCCAACCCTGAACCATGTGATCATCAATCTAACCGTGAACCAGGTGATCATAAATTATAACCCTTAACGAGGTGATCATCAGGCTAACCCTGAACCAGGTGATCAACAGTCTAATCTTGAACCATGTGATCATCAATCCAACCCTGAACCATGTGATCATCAATGTAACCGTGAACCAGGTGATCATCAATATAACCCTTAGCCAGGTGATCATGAGTCTAACCCTGAACCATATGATCATCAATCAAACCCTAAACCATGTGATCATCAATCTAACCGTGAACCAGGTGATAATCAATCTAATGTTGAACCAGGTGATCATCAGTCTAACCCTGAACCATGTCATCATCAATCCAACCCTGAACCATGTGATCATCAATCTAACCGTGAACCAGGTGTACGTCAGTCTAACCCTGAACCATGTGATCATCAATGCAACCGTGAACCATGTGATCATCAATCTAACCGTGAACAAGGTGATCATCAATATAACCCTTAAACAGGTGATCATCAATCTAACCTTGAACAAGGTGATCATCAGTCTAATCTTGAACCATATGATCATCAATCCAACCCTGAACCATGTGATCATCAATCTAACCGTGAACCAGGTGATCATCAATATAACCCTTAACCAGGTGATCATCAGTCTAACCCTGAACAGGTGACCATCAGTTTAATCCTGAACCATGTGATCATCAGGCAAATCCTGAACCATGTGATCATCAATGTAACCGTGAACCATGTGATCATCAATCTAACCGTGAACAAGGTGATCATCAATATAACCCTTAAACAGGTGATCATCAGTCTAACCCTGAACCAGGTGATTATCAGGCCAATCCTGAACCATGTGATCATCAATCCAACCCTGAACCATGTGATCATCAATCTAACCGTGAACCAGGTGATCATAAATTATAACCCTTAACGAGGTGATCATCAGGCTAACCCTGAACCAGGTGATCAACAGTCTAATCTTGAACCATGTGATCATCAATCCAACCCTGAACCATGTGATCATCAATGTAACCGTGAACCAGGTGATCATCAATATAACCCTTAGCCAGGTGATCATGAGTCTAACCCTGAACCATATGATCATCAATCCAACCCTAAACCATGTGATCATCAATCTAACTGTGAACCAGGTGATAATCAATCTAATGTTGAACCAGGTGATCATCAGTCTAACCCTGAACCATGTCATCATCAATCCAACCCTGAACCATGTGATCATCAATCTAACCGTGAACCAGGTGTACGTCAGTCTAACCCTGAACCATGTGATCATCAATGCAACCGTGAACCATGTGATCATCAATCTAACCGTGAACAAGGTGATCATCAATATAACCCTTAAACAGGTGATCATCAGGCTAACCCTGAACCAGGTGATCATCAATCTAACCCTGAACCATGTGATCATCAATCTAACCATGAACCATTTGATCATCAGTCTAACCCTGAACCATGTGATCATCAGTCTAATCCTGAACCATGTGATCATCAATCCAACCCTGGACCATGTGATCATCAATCTAACCGTGAACAAGGTGATCATCAATATAACCCTTAAACAGGTGATCATCAGTCTAACCCTTCACCAGGTGATCATCAGTCCAATCCTGAACCATGTGATCATCAATCCAACCCTGAACCATGTGATCATCAATCTAACCGTGAACCAGGTGATCATCAATATAACCCTTAACGAAGTGATCATCAGTCTAACTCTGAACCATGTGATCATCAATCCAACCCTGAACCATGTGATCATCAATCCAACCCTGAACCATGTGATCATCAATGTAACCGTGAACCAGGTGATTATCTATATAACCCTTAACCAGGTGATCATCAGTCTAACCCTGAACCATATGATTATCAATCCAACCCTGAAACATGTGATCAGTCTAACCCTGAACCAGGTGGTCATCAGTCTAACCCTGAACCAGGTCATCGATCTAACCCTGAACCATGTGATCATCAATCTAACCCTGAACCATGTGATCATCAATCTAACCGTGAAGAAGGTGATCATCAATATAACCCTTAAACAGGTGATCATCAGTCTAACCCTGAACCAGGTGATCATCAGTCTAATCCTGAACCATGTGATCATCAATCCAATCCTGAACCATGTGATCATCAATCTAACCGTGAATCAGGTGATCATCAATATAATCCTTAACGAGGTGATCAACAGTCTAACCCTGAACCATATGATCATCAATCCAACCCTGAACCATGTGATCAGTCTAACCCTGAACCAGGTGGTCATCAATCTAACCTTGAACAAGGTGATCATCAGTCTAATCTTGAACCATATGATCATCAATCTAACCATGAAGTAGGTGATCATCAATATAACCCTTAAACAGGTGATCATCAGTCTAACCCTGAACAGGTGACCATCAGTTTAATCCTGAACCATGTGATCATCAGGCAAATCCTGAACCATGTGATCATCAATGTAACCGTGAACCATGTGATCATCAATCTAACCGTGAACAAGGTGATCATCAATGTAACCCTTAAACAGGTGATCATCAGTCTAACCCTGAACCAGGTGATTATCAGGCCAATCCTGAACCATGTGATCATCAATCCAACCCTGAACCATGTGATCATCAATCTAACCGTGAACCAGGTGATCATCAATATAACCCTTAGCCAGGTGATCATGAGTCTAACCCTGAACCATATGATCATCAATCCAACCCTAAACCATGTGATCATCAATCTAACCGTGAACCAGGTGATAATCAATCTAATGTTGAACCAGGTGATCATCAGTCTAACCCTGAACCATGTCATCATCAATCCAACCCTGAACCATGTGATCATCAATCTAACCGTGAACCAGGTGTACGTCAGTCTAACCCTGAACCATGTGATCATCAATGCAACCGTGAACCATGTGATCATCAATCTAACCGTGAACAAGGTGATCATCAATATAACCCTTAAACAGGTGATCATCAATCTAACCTTAAACAAGGTGATCATCAGTCTAATCTTGAACCATATGATCATCAATCCAACCCTGAACCATGTGATCATCAATCTAACCGTGAACCAGGTGATCATCAATATAACCCTTAACCAGGTGATCATCAGTCTAACCCTGAACAGGTGACCATCAGTTTAATCCTGAACCATGTGATCATCAGGCAAATCCTGAACCATATGATCATCAATGTAACCGTGAACCATGTGATCATCAATCTAACCGTGAACAAGGTGATCATCAATATAACCCTTAAACAGGTGATCATCAGTCTAACCCTGAACCAGGTGATTATCAGGCCAATCCTGAACCATGTGATCATCAATCCAACCCTGAACCATGTGATCATCAATCTAACCGTGAACCAGGTGATCATAAATTATAACCCTTAACGAGGTGATCATCAGGCTAATCCTGAACCAGGTGATCAACAGTCTAATCTTGAACCATGTGATCATCAATCCAACCCTGAACCATGTGATCATCAATGTAACCGTGAACCAGGTGATCATCAATATAACCCTTAGCCAGGTGATCATGAGTCCAACCCTGAACCATATGATCATCAATCCAACCCTAAACCATGTGATCATCAATCTAACCGTGAACCAGGTGATAATCAATCTAATGTTGAACCAGGTGATCATCAGTCTAACCCTGAACCATGTCATCATCAATCCAACCCTGAACCATGTGATCATCAATCTAACCGTGAACCAGGTGTACGTCAGTCTAACCCTGAACCATGTGATCATCAATGCAACCGTGAACCATGTGATCATCAATCTAACCGTGAACAAGGTGATCATCAATATAACCCTTAAACAGGTGATCATCAGGCTAACCCTGAACCAGGTGATCATCAATCTAACCCTGAACCATGTGATCATCAATCTAACCATGAACCATTTGATCATCAGTCTAACCCTGAACCATGTGATCATCAGTCTAATCCTGAACCATGTGATCATCAATCCAACCCTGGACCATGTGATCATCAATCTAACCGTGAACAAGGTGATCATCAATATAACCCTTAAACAGGTGATCATCAGTCTAACCCTTAACCAGGTGATCATCAGTCCAATCCTGAACCATGTGATCATCAATCCAACCCTGAACCATGTGATCATCAATCTAACCGTGAACCAGGTGATCATCAATATAACCCTTAACGAAGTGATCATCAGGCTAACCCTGAACCAGGTGATCATCAGTCTAACTCTGAACCATGTGATCATCAATCCAACCCTGAACCATGTGATCATCAATCCAACCCTGAACCATGTGATCATCAATGTAACCGTGAACCAGGTGATTATCTATATAACCCTTAACCAGGTGATCATCAGTCTAACCCTGAACCATATGATTATCAATCCAACCCTGAAACATGTGATCAGTCTAACCCTGAACCAGGTGGTCATCAGTCTAACCCTGAACCAGGTCATCGATCTAACCCTGAACCATGTGATCATCAATCTAACCCTGAACCATGTGATCATCAATCTAACCGTGAAGTAGGTGATCATCAATATAACCCTTAAACAGGTGATCATCAGTCTAACCCTGAACCAGGTGATCATCAGTCTAATCCTGAACCATGTGATCATCAATCCAATCCTGAACCATGTGATCATCAATCTAACCGTGAATCAGGTGATCATCAATATAATCCTTAACGAGGTGATCAACAGTCTAACCCTGAACCATATGATCATCAATCCAACCCTGAACCATGTGATCAGTCTAACCCTGAACCAGGTGGTCATCAATCTAACCTTGAACAAGGTGATCATCAGTCTAACCCTGAACCATATGATCATCAATCCAACCCTGAACCATGTGATCAGTCTAACCCTGAACCATGTGATCATCAATCTAACCATGAAGTAGGTGATCATCAATATAACCCTTAAACAGGTGATCATCAGTCTAACCCTGAACAGGTGACCATCAGTTTAATCCTGAACCATGTGATCATCAGGTAAATCCTGAACCATGTGATCATCAATGTAACCGTGAACCATGTGATCATCAATCTAACCGTGAACAAGGTGATCATCAATGTAACCCTTAAACAGGTGATCATCAGTCTAACCCTGAACCAGGTGATTATCAGGCCAATCCTGAACCATGTGATCATCAATCCAACCCTGAACCATGTGATCATCAATCTAACCGTGAACCAGGTGATCATAAATTATAACCCTTAACGAGGTGATCATCAGGCTAACCCTGAACCAGGTGATCAACAGTCTAATCTTGAACCATGTGATCATCAATCCAACCCTGAACCATGTGATCATCAATGTAACCGTGAACCAGGTGATCATCAATATAACCCTTAGCCAGGTGATCATGAGTCTAACCCTGAACCATATGATCATCAATCCAACCCTAAACCATGTGATCATCAATCTAACCGTGAACCAGGTGATAATCAATCTAATGTTGAACCAGGTGATCATCAGTCTAACCCTGAACCATGTCATCATCAATCCAACCCTGAACCATGTGATCATCAATCTAACCGTGAACCAGGTGTACGTCAGTCTAACCCTGAACCATGTGATCATCAATGCAACCGTGAACCATGTGATCATCAATCTAACCGTGAACAAGGTGATCATCAATATAACCCTTAAACAGGTGATCATCCATCTAACCTTGAACAAGGTGATCATCAGTCTAATCTTGAACCATATGATCATCAATCCAACCCTGAACCATGTGATCATCAATCTAACCGTGAACCAGGTGATCATCAATATAACCCTTAACCAGGTGATCATCAGTCTAACCCTGAACAGGTGACCATCAGTTTAATCCTGAACCATGTGATCATCAGGCAAATCCTGAACCATGTGATCATCAATGTAACCGTGAACCATGTGATCATCAATCTAACCATGAACAAGGTGATCATCAATATAACCCTTAAACAGGTGATCATCAGTCTAACCCTGAACCAGGTGATTATCAGGCCAATCCTGAACCATGTGATCATCAATCCAACCCTGAACCATGTGATCATCAATCTAACCGTGAACCAGGTGATTATAAATTATAACCCTTAACGAGGTGATCATCAGGCTAACCCTGAACCAGGTGATCAACAGTCTAATCTTGAACCATGTGATCATCAATCCAACCCTGAACCATGTGATCATCAATGTAACCGTGAACCAGGTGATCATCAATATAACCCTTAGCCAGGTGATCATGAGTCTAACCCTGAACCATATGATCATCAATCCAACCCTAAACCATGTGATCATCAATCTAACCGTGAACCAGGTGATAATCAATCTAATGTTGAACCAGGTGATCATCAGTCTAACCCTGAACCATGTCATCATCAATCCAACCCTGAACCATGTGATCATTAATCTAACCGTGAACCAGGTGTACGTCAGTCTAACCCTGAACCATGTGATCATCAATGTAAGCATGAACCATGTGATCATCAATCTAACCGTGAACCAGGTGATCATCAATATAACCCTGAACCAGGTGATCATCAGTCCAATCCTGAACCATGTGATCATCAATCCAACCCTGAACCATGTGATCATCAATCTAACCGTGAATCAGGTGATCATCAATATAATCCTTAACGAGGTGATCATCAGGCTAACCCTGAACCATATGATCATCAATCCAACCCTGAACTATGTGATCAGTCTAATCCTGAACCAGGTGGTCATCAATCTTACCCTGTACCAGTTCATCGATCTAACTGTGAACCAGGTGAACATCAGTCTAACCCTGAACCATGTGATCACCAATCTAACCCTGAACCATGTGATCATCAATCTAACCATGAACCAGGTGAACATCAGTCTAACCCTGAACCATGTGATCATCAATCTAACCCTGAACCCTGTGATCATCAGTCTAATCCTGAACCAGGTGATCATCAATCCAACCCAGAACCATGTGATCATCAATCAAACCGTGAACCAGGTGATCATCAATATAACCCTTAACCAGGTGATCATCAGTCTAACCCTGAACCAGGTGATCATCAGTCTAACCCTGAACCAGGTGATCATCAGTCTAATCCTGAACCATGTGATCATCAGTCAAATCCTGAACCATGTGATCATCAATGTAACCCTGAACCATGTGATCATCAATCTAACCGTGAACAAGGTGATCATCAATATAACCCTTAAACAGGTGATTATCAGTCCAATCCTGAACCATGTGATCATCAGGCAAATCCTGAACCATGTGATCATCAATCCAACCCTGAACCATGTGCTCATCAATGTAACCGTGAACCAGGTGATCATCAATATAACGCTTAACCAGGTGATCATGAGTCTAACCCTGAACCATATGATCATCAATCTAACCCTGAACCATGTGTTCATCTATCTAACCATGAACCAGGTGAACATCAGTCTAACCGTGAACAAGGTGATCATCAATATAACCCTTAAACAGGTGATCATCAGTCTAACCCTGAACCATATGATCATCAATCCAACCCTGAACCATGTGATCATCAATGTAACCATGAACCAGGTGATTATCTATATAACCCTTAACCAGGTGAGCATGAGTCTAACCCTGAACCATATGATCATCAATCCAACCCTGAACCAGGTGATCATCAATCTAACCATGAACAATGTGATCATCAATCCAACCCTTAACCAGGTGATCATCAATCCAACCCTGAACCATGTGATCATCAATGTAACCGTCAACCAGGTGATCATCAATCTAACCCCTAACCAGGTGATCATCAGTCTAATCCTGAACCATGTGATCATCAGGCAAATCCTGAACCATGTGATCATCAATGTAACCCTGAACCATGTGATCATCAATGTAACCCTGAACCATGTGATCATCAATCTAACCGTAAACAGGTGATCATCAGTCTAACCCTGAACCAGGTGATCATCAGTCCAATCCTGAACCATGTGATAGTCAATCCAACCCTGAACCATGTGATCATCAATCTAACCCTGAACCAGGTGATCATCAGTCTAACCCTGAACCATGTGATCATCAATCCAACCCTGAACGATGTGATCATCAATCTAACCCTGAATAATGTGATAGTCAGTCTAACCCTGAACCATGTGATCATCAATCCAACCCTGGACCATGTGATCATGAATCTAACCGTGAACAAGGTGATCATCAATATAACCCTTAAACAGGTGATCATCAGGCTAACCCTGAACCAGGTGATCATCAGTCTAATCCTGAACCATGTGATCATCAATCCAACCCTGAACCATGTGATCATCAATGTAACCGTCAACCAGGTGATCATCAATATAACCCTTAACCAGGTGATCATGAGTCTAACCCTGAACCATATGATCATCAATCCAACCCTGAACCATGTGATCATCAATGTAACCGTGAACCAGGTGATCATCTATATAACTCTTAACCAGGTGATCATGAGTCTAACCCTGAACCATATGATCATCAAACCAACCCTGAAACATTTGATCATCAATGTAACCGTCAACCAGGTGATCTTCAATTTAACCCTTAACCAGGTGATCATGAGTCTAACCCTGAACCATATGATCATCAATCCAACCCTGAACCATGTGATCATCAATGTAACCGTGAACCAGGTGATCATCTATATAACCCTTAACCCGGTGATCATGAGTCTAACCCTGAACCATATGATCATCAATCCAACCCTGAACCATGTGATCATCAATCTAACCGTGAACCAGGTGACCATCAATCTAACCTTGAACCAGGTGTTTCTCAGTCTAATCTTGAACCATATGATCATCAATCCAACCCTGAACCATGAGATCATCAATCTAACCGTGAACCAGGTGGTCATCAATCTAACCCTGAACCAGGTCATCGATCTAACCCTGAACCATGTGATCATCAATCTAACCCTGAACCATGTGATCATCAATCTAACCCTGAACCCTGTGATCATCAGTCTAATCCTGAACCATGTGATCATCAATCCAACCCTGGACCATGTGATCATCAATCTAACCGTGAACAAGGTGATCATCAATATAACCCTTAAACAGGTGATCATCAGTCTAACCCTGAACCAGGTGATCATCAGTCTAATCCTGAACCATGTGATCATCAGGCAAATCCTGAACCATGTGATCATCAATGTAACACTGAACCATGTGATCATCAATCTAACCGTGAAGTAGGTGATCATCAATATAACCCTTAAACAGGTGATCATCAGTCTAACCCTGAACCAGGTGATCATCAGTCCAATCCTGATCCATGTGATCATCAATCCAACCCTGAACCATGTGATCATCAATCTAACAGTGAACCAAATTATCATCAATATAACCCTTAACGAGGTGATCATCAGGCTAACCCTGAACCAGGTGATCATCAGTCTAATCCTGAACCATGTGATCATCAATCCAATCCTGAACCATGTGATCATCAATCTAACCGTGAATCAGGTGATCATCAATATAATCCTTAATGAGGTGATTAACAGTCTAACCCTGAACCATATGATCATCAATCCAACCCTGAACCATGTGATCAGTCTAACCCTGAACCAGGTGGTCATCAATCTAACCCTGTACCAGGTCATCGATCTAACCGTGAACCAGGTGATCATCAATCTAACCTTGAACCACGTGATCATCAATCTAACCGTGAACCAGGTGATCATCAATATAACCCTTAACCAGGTGATCATCAGTCTAACCCTGAACAGGTGACCATCAGTTTAATCCTGAACCATGTGATCATCAGGCAAATCCTGAACCATGTGATCATCAATGTAACCGTGAACCATGTGATCATCAATCTAACCGTGAACAAGGTGATCATCAATATAACCCTTAAACAGGTGATCATCAGTCTAACCCTGAACCAGGTGATCATCAGTCCAATCCTGATCCATGTGATCATCAATCCAACCCTGAACCATGTGATCATCAATCTAACAGTGAACCAAATTATCATCAATATAACCCTTAACGAGGTGATCATCAGGCTAACCCTGAACCAGGTGATCATCAGTCTAATCCTGAACCATGTGATCATCAATCCAATCCTGAACCATGTGATCATCAATCTAACCCTGAACCCTGTGATCATCAGTCTAATCCTGAACCAGGTGATCATCAATCCAACCCAGAACCATGTGATCATCAATCAAACCGTGAACCAGGTGATCATCAATATAACCCTTAACCAGGTGATCATCAGTCTAACCCTGAACCAGGTGATCATCAGTCTAACCCTGAACCAGGTGATCATCAGTCTAATCCTGAACCATGTGATCATCAGTCAAATCCTGAACCATGTGATCATCAATGTAACCCTGAACCATGTGATCATCAATCTAACCGTGAACAAAGTGATCATCAATATAACCCTTAAACAGGTGATTATCAGTCCAATCCTGAACCATGTGATCATCAGGCAAATCCTGAACCATGTGATCATCAATCCAACCCTGAACCATGTGCTCATCAATGTAACCGTGAACCAGGTGATCATCAATATAACGCTTAACCAGGTGATCATGAGTCTAACCCTGAACCATATGATCATCAATCTAACCCTGAACCATGTGTTCATCTATCTAACCATGAACCAGGTGAACATCAGTCTAACCGTGAACAAGGTGATCATCAATATAACCCTTAAACAGGTGATCATCAGTCTAACCCTGAACCATATGATCATCAATCCAACCCTGAACCATGTGATCATCAATGTAACCGTGAAATAGGTGATTATCTATATAACCCTTAACCAGGTGATCATGAGTCTAACCCTGAACCATATGATCATCAATCCAACCCTGAACCAGGTGATCATCAATCTAACCATGAACAATGTGATCATCAATCCAACCCTTAACCAGGTGATCATCAATCCAACCCTGAACCATGTGATCATCAATGTAACCGTCAACCAGGTGATCATCAATCTAACCCCTAACCAGGTGATCATCAGTCTAATCCTGAACCATGTGATCATCAGGCAAATCCTGAACCATGTGATCATCAATGTAACCCTGAACCATGTGATCATCAATGTAACCCTGAACCATGTGATCATCAATCTAACCCTGAACCAGGTGATCATCAGTCTAACCCTGAACCATGTGATCATCAATCCAACCCTGAACCATGTGATCATCAATCTAACCCTGAACAATGTGATAGTCAGTCTAACCCTGAACCATGTGATCATCAATCCAACCCTGGACCATGTGATCATGAATCTAACCGTGAACAAGGTGATCATCAATATAACCCTTAAACAGGTGATCATCAGGCTAACCCTGAACCAGGTGATCATCAGTCTAACACTGAACCATATGATCATCAATCCAACCCTGAAACATTTGATGATCAATGTAACCGTCAACCAGTTGATCTTCAATTTAACCCTTAACCAGGTGATCATGAGTCTAACCCTGAACCATATGATCATCAATCCAACCCTGAACCATGTGATCATCAATGTAACCGTGAACCAGGTGATCATGAGTCTAACCCTGAACCATATGATCATCAATCCAACCCTGAACCATGTGATCATCAATCTAACCGTGAACCAGGTGATCATCAATCTAACCTTGAACCAGGTGTTTCTCAGTCTAATCTTGAACCATATGATCATCAATCCAACCCTGAACCATGTGATCATCAATCTAACCGTGAACCAGGTGGTCATCAATCTAACCCTGAACCAGGTCATCGATCTAACCCTGAACCATGTGATCATCAATCTAACCCTGAACCATGTGATCATCAATCTAACCCTGAACCCTGTGATCATCAGTCTAATCCTGAACCATGTGATCATCAATCCAACCCTGGACCATGTGATAATCAATCTAACCGTGAACAAGGTGATCATCAATGTAACCCTTAAACAGGTGATCATCAGTCTAACCCTGAACCAGGTGATCATCAGTCTAATCCTGAACCATGTGATCATCAGGCAAATCCTGAACCATGTGATCATCAATGTAACCCTGAACCATGTGATCATCAATCTAACCGTGAAGTAGGTGATCATCAATATAACCCTTAAACAGGTGATCATCAGTCTAACCCTGAACCAGGTGATCATCAGTCCAATCCTGATCCATGTGATCATCAATCCAACCCTGAACCATGTGATCATCAATCTAACAGTGAACCAAATTATCATCAATATAACCCTTAACGAGGTGATCATCAGGCTAACCCTGAACCAGGTGATCATCAGTCTAATCCTGAACCATGTGATCATCAATCCAATCCTGAACCATGTGATCATCAATCTAACCGTGAATCAGGTGATCATCAATATAATCCTTAACGAGGTGATCAACAGTCTAACCCTGAACCATATGATCATCAATCCAACCCTGAACCATGTGATCAGTCTAACCCTGAACCAGGTGGTCATCAATCTAACCCTGTACCAGGTCATCGATCTAACCGTGAACCAGGTGATCATCAATCTAACCTGGAACCACGTGATCATCAATCTAACCGTGAACCAGGTGATCATCAATATAACCCTTAACCAGGTGATCATCAGTCTAACCCTGAACAGGTGACCATCAGTTTAATCCTGAACCATGTGATCATCAGGCAAATCCTGAACCATGTGATCATCAATGTAACCGTGAACCATGTGATCATCAATCTAACCGTGAACAAGGTGATCATCAATATAACCCTTAAACAGGTGATCATCAGTCTAACCCTGAACCAGGTGATCATCAGTCCAATCCTGATGCATGTGATCATCAATCCAACCCTGAACCATGTGATCATCAATCTAACAGTGAACCAAATTATCATCAATATAACCCTTCACGAGGTGATCATCAGGCTAACCCTGAACCAGGTGATCATCAGTCTAATCCTGAACCATGTGATCATCAATCCAATCCTGAACCATTTGATCATCAATCTAACCGTGAATCAGGTGATCATCAATATAATCCTTAACGAGGTGATCAACAGTCTAACCCTGAACCATATGATCATCAATCCAACCCTGAACCATGTGATCAGTCTAACCCTGAACCAGGTGGTCATCAATCTACCCTGTACCAGGTCATCGATCTAACCGTGAACCAGGTGATCATCAATCTAACCTTGAACCAGGTGATCATCAATCTAACCGTGAACCAGGTGATCATCAATATAACCCTTAACTAGGTGATCATCAGTCTAACCCTGAACCATGTCATCATCAATCCAACCCTGAACCATGTGATCATCAATCTAACCGTGAACCAGGTGAACGTCAGTCTAACCCTGAACCATGTGATCATCAATCTAACCGTGAACAAGGTGATCATCAATATAACCCTTAAACAGGTGATCATCAGTCTAACCCTGAACAGGTGACCATCAGTTTAATCCTGAACCATGTGATCATCAGGCAAATCCTGAACCATGTGATCATCAATGTAACCGTGAACCATGTGATCATCAATCTAACTGTGAACAAGGTGATCATCATTATAACCCTTAAACAGGTGATCATCAGTCTAACCCTGAACCAGGTGATTATCAGGCCAATCCTGAACCATGTGATCATCAATCTAACCGTGAACCAGGTGATCATAAATTATAACCCTTAACGAGGTGATCATCAGGCTAACCCTGAACCAGGTGATCAAAAGTCTAATCTTGAACCATGTGATCATCAATCCAACCCTGAACCATGTAATCATCAATGTAACCGTGAACCAGGTGATCATCAATATAACCCTTAGCCAGGTGATCATGAGTCTAACCCTGAACCATATGATCATCAATCTAACCGTGAACCAGGTGATAATCAATCTAATGTTGAACCATGTGATCATCTATATAATCCTTAACCAGGTGATCATGAGTCTAACCCTGAACCATGTGATCATCAATCTAACCGTGAACCAGGTGAACGTCAGTCTAACCCTGAACCATGTGATCATCAATGTAACCGTGAACCATGTGATCATCAATCTAACCGTGAACAAGGTGATCATCAATCTAACCATGAACCATGTGATCATCAGTCTAACCCTGAACCATGTGATCATCAGTCTAATCCTGAACCATGTGATCATCAATCCAACCCTGGACCATGTGATCATCAATCTAACCGTGAACAAGGTGATCATCAATATAACCCTTAAACAGGTGATCATCAGTCTAACCCTGAACCAGGTGATCATCAGTCTAACTCTGAACCATGTGATCATCAATCCAACCCTGAACCATGTGATCATCAATCTAACCCTGAATCAGGTGATCATCAATATAATCCTTAACGAGGTGATCAACAGTCTAACCCTGAACCATGTGATCATCAATCCAACCCTGAACCATGTGATCAGTCTAACCCTGAACCAGGTGGTCATCAATCTAACCCTGTACCAGGTCATCGATCTAACCGTGAACCAGGTGATCATCAATGTAACCGTGAACCAGGTGATCATCTATATAACCCTTAACCAGGTGATCATGAGTCTAACCCTGAACCATATGATCATTAATCCAACCCTGAACCATGTGATCATCAATCTAACCGTGAACCAGGTGATCATCAATCTAACCTTGAACCAGGTGTTTCTCAGTCTAATCTTGAACCATATGATCATCAATCCAACCCTGAACCATGTGATCATCAATCTAACCGTGAACCAGGTGGTCATCAATCTAACCCTGAACCAGGTCATCGATCTAACCCTGAACCATGTGATCATCAATCTAACCCTGAACCATGTGATCATCAATCTAAACCTGAACCCTGTGATCATCAGTCTAATCCTGAACCATGTGATTATCAATCCAACCCTGGACCATGTGATCATCAATCTAACCGTGAACAAGGTGATCATCAATATAACCCTTAAACAGGTGATCATCAGTCTAACCCTGAACCAGGTGATCATCAGTCTAATCCTGAACCATGTGATCATCAGGCAAATCCTTAACCATGTGATCATCAATGTAACCCTGAACCATGTGATCATCAATCTAACCATGAAGTAGGTGATCATCAATATAACCCTTCAACAGGTGATCATCAGTCTAACCCTGAACCAGGTGATCATCAGTCCAATCCTGATCCATATGATCATCAATCCAACCCTGAACCATGTGATCATCAATCTAACAGTGAATCAGGTGATCATCAATATAATCCTTAACGAGGTGATCAACAGTCTAACCCTGAACCATATGATCATCAATCCAACCCTGAACCATGTGATCAATCTAACCCTGAACCAGGTGGTCATCAATCTAACCCTGTACCAGGTCATCGATCTAACCGTGAACCAGGTGATCATCAATCTAACCTTGAACCAGGTGAACATCAGTCTAACCCTGAACCATGTGATCATCAATCTAACCCTGAACCATGTGATCATCAATGTAACCGTGAACCAGGTGATTATCTATATAACCCTTAACCAGGTGATCATCAGTCTAACCCTGAACCATATGATCATCAATCCAACCCTGAAACATGTGATCAGTCTAACCCTGAACCAGGTGGTCATCAATCTAACCCTGAACCATGTGATCATCAAACCAACCCGTAACCATGTGATCATCAATGTAACCGTGAACCAGGTGATCATCAATATAACCCTTAACCAGGTGATCATGAGTCTAACCCTGAACCATATGATCATCAATCTAACCCTGAACCATATGATCATCAATCTAACCATGAACCAGGTGAACATCAGTCTAACCCTGAACCATGTGATCATCAATCTAACCCTGAACCATGTGATCATCAATCTAACCATGAACCATGTGATCATCAGTCTAACCCTGAACCATGTGATCATCAGTCTAATCCTGAACCATGTGATCATCAATCCAACCCTGGACCATGTGATCATCAATCTAACCGTGAACAAGGTGATCATCAATATAACCCTTAAACAGGTGATCATCAGTCTAACCCTTAACCAGGTGATCATCAGTCCAATCCTGAACCATGTGATCATCAATCCAACCCTGAACCATGTGATCATCAATCTAACCGTGAACCAGGTGATCATCAATATAACCCTTAACGAAGTGATCATCAGGCTAACCCTGAACCAGGTGATCATCAATCTAACCGTGAACCAGGTGAACGTCAGTCTAACCCTGATCATCAATCTAACCGTGAACAAGGTGATCATCAATATAACCCTTAAACAGGTGATCATCAGTCTAACCCTTAACCAGGTGATCATCAGTCCAATCCTGAACCATGTGATCATCAATCCAACCCTGAACCATGTGATCATCAATGTAACCGTGAACCATATGATCATCAATCTAACCGTGAACAAGGTGATCATCAATATAACCCTTAAACAGGTGATCATCAGTCTAACCCTGAACAGGTGACCATCAGTTTAATCCTGAACCATGTGATCATCAGGCAAATCCTGAACCATGTGATCATCAATGTAACCGTGAACCATGTGATCATCAATCTAACCGTGAACAAGGTGATCATCAATATAACCCTTAAAAAGGGTGATCATCAGTCTAACCCTGAACCAGGTGATTATCAGGCCAATCCTGAACCATGTGATCATCAATCCAACCCTGAACCATGTGATCATCAATCTAACCGTGAACCAGGTGATCATAAATTATAACCCTTAAACAGGTGATCATCAGGCTAACCCTTAACCATGTGATCATCAATGTAACCCTGAACCATGTGATCATCAATCTAACCATGAAGTAGGTGATCATCAATATAACCCTTCAACAGGTGATCATCAGTCTAACCCTGAACCAGGTGATCATCAGTCCAATCCTGATCCATATGATCATCAATCCAACCCTGAACCATGTGATCATCAATCTAACAGTGAATCAGGTGATCATCAATATAATCCTTAACGAGGTGATCAACAGTCTAACCCTGAACCATATGATCATCAATCCAACCCTGAACCATGTGATCAATCTAACCCTGAACCAGGTGGTCATCAATCTAACCCTGTACCAGGTCATCGATCTAACCGTGAACCAGGTGATCATCAATCTAACCTTGAACCAGGTGAACATCAATATAACCCTTAACTAGGTGATCATCAGTCTAACCCTGAACCATGTCATCATCAATCCAACCCTGAACCATGTGATCATCAATCTAACCGTGAACCAGGTGAACGTCAGTCTAACCCTGAACCATGTGATCATCAATCTAACCGTGAACAAGGTGATCATCAATATAACCCTTAACTAGGTGATCATCAGTCTAACCCTGAACCATGTCATCATCAATCCAACCCTGAACTATGTGATCATCAATCTAACCGTGAACCAGGTGAACGTCAGTCTAACCCTGAACCATGTGATCATCAATCTAACCGTGAACAAGGTGATCATCAATATAACCCTTAAACAGGTGATCATCAGTCTAACCCTGAACAGGTGACCATCAGTTTAATCCTGAACCATGTGATCATCAGGCAAATCCTGAACCATGTGATCATCAATGTAACCGTGAACCATGTGATCATCAATCTAACTGTGAACAAGGTGATCATCATTATAACCCTTAAACAGGTGATCATCAGTCTAACCCTGAACCAGGTGATTATCAGGCCAATCCTGAACCATGTGATCATCAATCCAACCCTGAACCATGTGATCATCAATCTAACCGTGAACCAGGTGATCATAAATTATAACCCTTAACGAGGTGATCATCAGGCTAACCCTGAACCAGGTGATCAAAAGTCTAATCTTGAACCATGTGATCATCAATCCAACCCTGAACCATGTAATCATCAATGTAACCGTGAACCAGGTGATCATCAATATAACCCTTAGCCAGGTGATCATGAGTCTAACCCTGAACCATATGATCATCAATCTAACCGTGAACCAGGTGATAATCAATCTAATGTTGAACCATGTGATCATCTATATAATCCTTAGCCAGTTGATCATGAGTCTAACCCTGAACCATGTGATCATCAATCTAACCGTGAACCAGGTGAACGTCAGTCTAACCCTGAACCATGTGATCATCAATGTAACCGTGAACCATGTGATCATCAATCTAACCGTGAACAAGGTGATCATCAATCTAACCATGAACCATGTGATCATCAGTCTAACCCTGAACCATGTGATCATCAGTCTAATCCTGAACCATGTGATCATCAATCCAACCCTGGACCATGTGATCATCAATCTAACCGTGAACAAGGTGATCATCAATATAACCCTTAAACAGGTGATCATCAGTCTAACCCTTAACCAGGTGATCATCAGTCCAATCCTGAACCATGTGATCATCAATCCAACCCTGAACCATGTGATCATCAATCTAACCGTGAACCAGGTGATCATCAATATAACCCTTAACGAAGTGATCATCAGGCTAACCCTGAACCAGGTGATCATCAGTCTAACTCTGAACCATGTGATCATCAATCCAACCCTGAACCATGTGATCATCAATCTAACCCTGAATCAGGTGATCATCAATATAATCCTTAACGAGGTGATCAACAGTCTAACCCTGAACCATGTGATCATCAATCCAACCCTGAACCATGTGATCAGTCTAACCCTGAACCAGGTGGTCATCAATCTAACCCTGTACCAGGTCATCGATCTAACCGTGAACCAGGTGATCATCAATGTAACCGTGAACCAGGTGATCATCTATATAACCCTTAACCAGGTGATCATGAGTCTAACCCTGAACCATATGATCATTAATCCAACCCTGAACCATGTGATCATCAATCTAACCGTGAACCAGGTGATCATCAATCTAACCTTGAACCAGGTGTTTCTCAGTCTAATCTTGAACCATATGATCATCAATCCAACCCTGAACCATGTGATCATCAATCTAACCGTGAACCAGGTGGTCATCAATCTAACCCTGAACCAGGTCATCGATCTAACCCTGAACCATGTGATCATCAATCTAACCCTGAACCATGTGATCATCAATCTAACCCTGAACCCTGTGATCATCAGTCTAATCCTGAACCATGTGATTATCAATCCAACCCTGGACCATGTGATCATCAATCTAACCGTGAACAAGGTGATCATCAATATAACCCTTAAACAGGTGATCATCAGTCTAACCCTGAACCAGGTGATCATCAGTCTAATCCTGAACCATGTGATCATCAGGCAAATCCTTAACCATGTGATCATCAATGTAACCCTGAACCATGTGATCATCAATCTAACCATGAAGTAGGTGATCATCAATATAACCCTTCAACAGGTGATCATCAGTCTAACCCTGAACCAGGTGATCATCAGTCCAATCCTGAACCATGGAATCATCAATCTAACCCTGAATCAGGTGATCATCAATATAATCCTTAACGAGGTGATCAACAGTCTAACCCTGAACCATGTGATCATCAATCCAACCCTGAACCATGTGATCAGTCTAACCCTGAACCAGGTGGTCATCAATCTAACCCTGTACCAGGTCATCGATCTAACCGTGAACCAGGTGATCATCAATGTAACCGTGAACCAGGTGATCATCTATATAACCCTTAACCAGGTGATCATGAGTCTAACCCTGAACCATATGATCATTAATCCAACCCTGAACCATGTGATCATCAATCTAACCGTGAACCAGGTGATCATCAATCTAACCTTGAACCAGGTGTTTCTCAGTCTAATCTTGAACCATATGATCATCAATCCAACCCTGAACCATGTGATCATCAATCTAACCGTGAACCAGGTGGTCATCAATCTAACCCTGAACCAGGTCATCGATCTAACCCTGAACCATGTGATCATCAATCTAACCCTGAACCATGTGATCATCAATCTAACCCTGAACCCTGTGATCATCAGTCTAATCCTGAACCATGTGATTATCAATCCAACCCTGGACCATGTGATCATCAATCTAACCGTGAACAAGGTGATCATCAATATAACCCTTAAACAGGTGATCATCAGTCTAACCCTGAACCAGGTGATCATCAGTCTAATCCTGAACCATGTGATCATCAGGCAAATCCTTAACCATGTGATCATCAATGTAACCCTGAACCATGTGATCATCAATCTAACCATGAAGTAGGTGATCATCAATATAACCCTTCAACAGGTGATCATCAGTCTAACCCTGAACCAGGTGATCATCAGTCCAATCCTGATCCATATGATCATCAATCCAACCCTGAACCATGTGATCATCAATCTAACAGTGAATCAGGTGATCATCAATATAATCCTTAACGAGGTGATCAACAGTCTAACCCTGAACCATATGATCATCAATCCAACCCTGAACCATGTGATCAATCTAACCCTGAACCAGGTGGTCATCAATCTAACCCTGTACCAGGTCATCGATCTAACCGTGAACCAGGTGATCATCAATCTAACCTTGAACCAGGTGAACATCAGTCTAACCCTGAACCATGTGATCATCAATCTAACCCTGAACCATGTGATCATCAATGTAACCGTGAACCAGGTGATTATCTATATAACCCTTAACCAGGTGATCATCAGTCTAACCCTGAACCATATGATCATCAATCCAACCCTGAAACATGTGATCAGTCTAACCCTGAACCAGGTGGTCATCAATCTAACCCTGAACCATGTGATCATCAATCCAACCCGTAACCATGTGATCATCAATGTAACCGTGAACCAGGTGATCATCAATATAACCCTTAACCAGGTGATCATGAGTCTAACCCTGAACCATATGATCATCAATCTAACCCTGAACCATATGATCATCAATCTAACCATGAACCAGGTGAACATCAGTCTAACCCTGAACCATGTGATCATCAATCTAACCCTGAACCATGTGATCATCAATCTAACCATGAACCATGTGATCATCAGTCTAACCCTGAACCATGTGATCATCAGTCTAATCCTGAACCATGTGATCATCAATCCAACCCTGGACCATGTGATCATCAATCTAACCGTGAACAAGGTGATCATCAATATAACCCTTAAACAGGTGATCATCAGTCTAACCCTTAACCAGGTGATCATCAGTCCAATCCTGAACCATGTGATCATCAATCCAACCCTGAACCATGTGATCATCAATCTAACCGTGAACCAGGTGATCATCAATATAACCCTTAACGAAGTGATCATCAGGCTAACCCTGAACCAGGTGATCATCAATCTAACCGTGAACCAGGTGAATGTCAGTCTAACCCTGAACCATGTGATCATCAATGTAACCGTGAACCATATGATCATCAATCTAACCGTGAACAAGGTGATCATCAATATAACCCTTAAACAGGTGATCATCAGTCTAACCCTGAACAGGTGACCATCAGTTTAATCCTGAACCATGTGATCATCAGGCAAATCCTGAACCATGTGATCATCAATCTAACCGTGAACAAGGTGATCATCAATATAACCCTAAAAAAGGGTGATCATCAGTCTAACCCTGAACCAGGTGATTATCAGGCCAATCCTGAACCATGTGATCATCAATCCAACCCTGAACCATGTGATCATCAATCTAACCGTGAACCAGGTGATCATAAATTATAACCCTTAAACAGGTGATCATCAGGCTAACCCCTAACCATGTGATCATCAATGTAACCCTGAACCATGTGATCATCAATCTAACCATGAAGTAGGTGATCATCAATATAACCCTTCAACAGGTGATCATCAGTCTAACCCTGAACCAGGTGATCATCAGTCCAATCCTGATCCATATGATCATCAATCCAACCCTGAACCATGTGATCATCAATCTAACAGTGAATCAGGTGATCATCAATATAATCCTTAACGAGGTGATCAACAGTCTAACCCTGAACCATATGATCATCAATCCAACCCTGAACCATGTGATCAATCTAACCCTGAACCAGGTGGTCATCAATCTAACCCTGTACCAGGTCATCGATCTAACCGTGAACCAGGTGATCATCAATCTAACCTTGAACCAGGTGAACATCAGTCTAACCCTGAACCATGTGATCATCAATCTAACCCTGAACCATGTGATCATCAATGTAACCGTGAACCAGGTGATTATCTATATAACCCTTAACCAGGTGATCATCAGTCTAACCCTGAACCATATGATCATCAATCCAACCCTGAAACATGTGATCAGTCTAACCCTGAACCAGGTGGTCATCAATCTAACCCTGAACCATGTGATCATCAATCCAACCCGTAACCATGTGATCATCAATGTAACCGTGAACCAGGTGATCATCAATATAACCCTTAACCAGGTGATCATGAGTCTAACCCTGAACCATATGATCATCAATCTAACCCTGAACCATATGATCATCAATCTAACCATGAACCAGGTGAACATCAGTCTAACCCTGAACCATGTGATCATCAATCTAACCCTGAACCATGTGATCATCAATCTAACCATGAACCATGTGATCATCAGTCTAACCCTGAACCATGTGATCATCAGTCTAATCCTGAACCATGTGATCATCAATCCAACCCTGGACCATGTGATCATCAATCTAACCGTGAACAAGGTGATCATCAATATAACCCTTAAACAGGTGATCACCAGTCTAACCCTTACCCAGGTGATCATCAGTCCAATCCTGAACCATGTGATCATCAATCCAACCCTGAACCATGTGATCATCAATCTAACCGTGAACCAGGTGATCATCAATATAACCCTTAACGAAGTGATCATCAGGCTAACCCTGAACCAGGTGATCATCAATCTAACCGTGAACCAGGTGAACGTCAGTCTAACCCTGAACCATGTGATCATCAATGTAACCGTGAACCATATGATCATCAATCTAACCGTGAACAAGGTGATCATCAATATAACCCTTAAACAGGTGATCATCAGTCTAACCCTGAACAGGTGACCATCAGTTTAATCCTGAACCATGTGATCATCAGGCAAATCCTGAACCATGTGATCATCAATGTAACCGTGAACCATGTGATCATCAATCTAACCGTGAACAAGGTGATCATCAATATAACCCTTAAAAAGGGTGATCATCAGTCTAACCCTGAACCAGGTGATTATCAGGCCAATCCTGAACCATGTGATCATCAATCCAACCCTGAACCATGTGATCATCAATCTAACCGTGAACCAGGTGATCATAAATTACAACCCTTAAACAGGTGATCATCAGGCTAACCCTGAACCATATGATCATCAATCTAACCGTGAACCAGGTGATAATCAATCTAATGTTGAACCATGTGATTATCAGTCTAACCCTGAACCATGTCATCATCAATCCAACCCTGAACCATGTGATCATCAATCTAACCGTGAACAAGGTGATCATCAATCTAACCATGAACCATGTGATCATCAGTCTAACCCTGAACCATGTGATCATCAGTCTAATCCTGAACCATGTGATCATCAATCCAACCCTGGACCATGTGATCATCAATCTAACCGTGAACAAGGTGATCATCAATATAACCCTTAAACAGGTGATCATCAGTCTAACCCTTAACCAGGTGATCATCAGTCCAATCCTGAACCATGTGATCATCAATCCAACCCTGAACCATGTGATCATCAATCTAACCGTGAATCAGGTGATCATCAATATAATCCTTAACGAGGTGATCAACAGTCTAACCCTGAACCATGTGATCATCAATCCAACCCTGAACCATGTGATCAGTCTAACCCTGAACCAGGTGGTCATCAATCTAACCCTGTACCAGGTCATCGATCTAACCGTGAACCAGGTGATCATCAATGTAACCGTGAACCAGGTGATCATCTATATAACCCTTAACCAGGTGATCATGAGTCTAACCCTGAACCATATGATCATCAATCCAACCCTGAACCATGTGATCATCAATCTAACCGTGAACCAGGTGATCATCAATCTAACCTTGAACCAGGTGTTTCTCAGTCTAATCTTGAACCATATGATCATCAATCCAACCCTGAACCATGTGATCATCAATCTAACCGTGAACCAGGTGGTCATCAATCTAACCCTGAACCAGGTCATCGATCTAACCCTGAACCATGTGATCATCAATCTAACCCTGAACCATGTGATCATCAATCTAACCCTGAACCCTGTGATCATCAGTCTAATCCTGAACCATGTGATTATCAATCCAACCCTGGACCATGTGATCATCAATCTAACCGTGAACAAGGTGATCATCAATATAACCCTTAAACAGGTGATCATCAGTCTAACCCTGAACCAGGTGATCATCAGTCTAACCCTGAACCAGGTGATCATCAGTCTAATCCTGAACCATGTGATCATCAGGCAAATCCTGAACCATGTGATCATCAATGTAACCCTGAACCATGTGATCATCAATCTAACCATGAAGTAGGTGATCATCAATATAACCCTTAAACAGGTGATCATCAGTCTAACCCTGAACAGGTGACCATCAGTTTAATCCTGAACCATGTGATCATCAGGCAAATCCTGAACCATGTGATCATCAATGTAACCGTGAACCATGTGATCATCAATCTAACCGTGAACAAGGTGATCATCAATATAACCCTTAAACAGGTGATCATCAGTCTAACCCTGAACCAGGTGATCATCAGGCCAATCCTGAACCATGTGATCATCAATCCAACCCTGAACCATGTGATCATCAATCTAACCGTGAACCAGGTGATCATAAATTATAACCCTTAACGAGGTGATCATCAGGCTAACCCTGAATCAGGTGATCAACAGTCTAATCCTGAACCATGTGATCATCAATCCAATCCTGAACCATGTAATCATCAATCTAACCGTGAATCAGGTGATCATCAATATAATCCTTAACGAGGTGATCAACAGTCTAACCCTGAACCATATGATCATCAATCCAACCCTGAACCATGTGATCAGTCTAACCCTGAACCAGGTGGTCATCAATCTAACCCTGTACCAGGTCATCGATCTAACCGTGAACCAGGTGATCATCAATCTAACCTTGAACCACGTGATCATCAATCTAACCGTGAACCAGGTGATCATCAATATAACCCTTAACCAGGTGATCATCAGTCTAACCCTGAACAGGTGACCATCAGTTTAATCCTGAACCATGTGATCATCAGGCAAATCCTGAACCATGTGATCATCAATGTAACCGTGAACCATGTGATCATCAATCTAACCGTGAACAAGGTGATCATCAATATAACCCTTAAACAGGTGATCATCAGTCTAACCCTGAACCAGGTGATCATCAGTCCAATCCTGATCCATGTGATCATCAATCCAACCCTGAACCATGTGATCATCAATCTAACAGTGAACCAAATTATCATCAATATAACCCTTAACGAGGTGATCATCAGGCTAACCCTGAACCAGGTGATCATCAGTCTAATCCTGAACCATGTGATCATCAATCCAATCCTGAACCATGTGATCATCAAACTAACCCTGAACCCTGTGATCATCAGTCTAATCCTGAACCAGGTGATCATCAATCCAACCCAGAACCATGTGATCATCAATCAAACCGTGAATCAGGTGATCATCAATATAACCCTTAACCAGGTGATCATCAGTCTAATCCTGAACCATGTGATCATCAGTCAAATCCTGAACCATGTGATCATCAGTCAAATCCTGAACCATGTGATCATCAATGTAACCCTGAACCATGTGATCATCAATCTAACCGTGAACAAGGTGATCATCAATATAACCCTTAACCAGGTGATCATCAGTCTAACGCTGAACCAGGTGATCATCAGTCTAACCCTGAACCAGGTGATCATCAGTCTAATCCTGAACCATGTGATCATCAGTCAAATCCTGAACCATGTGATCATCAATGTAACCCTGAACCATGTGATCATCAATCTAACCGTGAACAAGGTGATCATCAATATAACCCTTAAACAGGTGATTATCAGTCCAATCCTGAACCATGTGATCATCAGGCAAATCCTGAACCATGTGATCATCAATCCAACCCTGAACCATGTGCTCATCAATGTAACCGTGAACCAGGTGATCATCAATATAACGCTTAACCAGGTGATCATGAGTCTAACCCTGAACCATATGATCATCAATCTAACCCTGAACCATGTGTTCATCTATCTAACCATGAACCAGGTGAACATCAGTCTAACCGTGAACAAGGTGATCATCAATATAACCCTTAAACAGGTGATCATCAGTCTAACCCTGAACCATATGATCATCAATCCAACCCTGAACCATGTGATCATCAATGTAACCTTGAACCAGGTGATCATCTATATAACCCTTAACCAGGTGATCATGAGTCTAACCCTGAACCATATGATCATCAATCCAACCCTGAACCAGGTGATCATCAATCTAACCATGAACAATGTGATCATCAATCCAACCCTTAACCAGGTGATCATCAATCCAACCCTGAACCATGTGATCATCAATGTAACCGTCAACCAGGTGATCATCAATCTAACCCCTAACCAGGTGATCATCAGTCTAATCCTGAACCATGTGATCATCAGGCAAATCCTGAACCATGTGATCATCAATGTAAACCTGAACCATGTGATCATCAATGTAACCCTGAACCATGTGATCATCAATCTAACCGTAAACAGGTGATCATCAGTCTAACCCTGAACCAGGTGATCATCAGTCCAATCCTGAACCATGTGATAGTCAATCCAACCCTGAACCATGTGATCATCAATCTAACCCTGAACCAGGTGATCATCAGTCTAACCCTGAACCATGTGATCATCAATCCACCCCTGAACCATGTGATCATCAATCTAACCCTGAACAATGTGATAGTCAGTCTAACCCTGAACCATGTGATCATCAATCCAACCCTGGACCATGTGATCATGAATCTAACCGTGAACAAGGTGATCATCAATATAACCCTTAAACAGGTGATCATCAGGCTAACCCTGAACCAGGTGATCATCAGTCTAATCCTGAACCATGTGATCATCAATCCAACCCTGAACCATGTGATCATCAATGTAACCGTCAACCAGGTGATCATCAATATAACCCTTAACCAGGTGATCATGAGTCTAACCCTGAACCATATGATCATCAATCCAACCCTGAACCATGTGATCATCAATGTAACCGTGAACCAGGTGATCATCAGTCTAATCCTGAACCATGTGATCATCAGGCAAATCCTGAACCATGTGATCATCAATGTAACCCTGAACCATGTGATCATCAATCTAACCGTGAACCAGGTGGTCATCAATCTAACCCTGAACCAGGTCATCGATCTAACCCTGAACCATGTGATCATCAATCTAACCCTGAACCATGTGATCATCAATCTAACCGTGAACAAGGTGATCATCAATATAACCCTTAAACAGGTGATCATCAGTCTAACCCTGAACCAGGTGATCATCAGTCTAACCCTGAACCATGTGATCATCAGGCAAATCCTGAACCATGTGATCATCAATGTAACCCTGAACCATGTGATCATCAATCTAACCGTGAAGTAGGTGATCATCAATATAACCCTTAAACAGGTGATCATCAGTCTAACCCTGAACCAGGTGATCATCAGTCTAATCCTGAACCATGTGATCATCAGGCAAATCCTGAACCATGTGATCATCAATGTAACCCTGAACCATGTGATCATCAATCTAACCGTGAAGTAGGTGATCATCAATATAACCCTTAAACAGGAGATCATCAGTCTAACCCTGAACCAGGTGATCATCAGTCCAATCCTGATCCATGTGATCATCAATCTAACAGTGAACCAAATTATCATCAATATAACCCTTAACGAGGTGATCATCAGGCTAACCCTGAACCAGGTGATCATCAGTCTAATCCTGAACCATGTGATCATCAATCCAATCCTGAACCATGTGATCATCAATCTAACCGTGAATCAGGTGATCATCAATATAATCCTTAACGATGGGATCAACAGTCTAACCCTGAACCATATGATCATCAATCCAACCCTGAACCATGTGATCAGTCTAACCCTGAACCAGGTGGTCATCAATCTAACCCTGTACCAGGTCATCGATCTAACCGTGAACCAGGTGATCATCAATGTAACCGTGAACCATGTGATCATCAATCTAACCGTGAACCAGGTGATCATCAATATAACCCTTAACCAGGTGATCATCAGTCTAACCCTTAAACAGGTGATCATCAGTCTAACCCTGAACCAGGTGATCATCAGTCCAATCCTGATCCATGTGATCATCAATCCAACCCTGAACCATGTGATCCTCAATCTAACGGTGAACCAAATTATCATCAATATAACCCTTAACGAGGTGATCATCAGGCTAACCCTGAACCAGGTGATCATCAGTCTAATCCTGAACCATGTGATCATCAATCCAATCCTGAACCATGTGATCATCAATCTAACCGTGAACCAGGTGGTCATCAATCTAACCCTGAACCAGGTCAGCAATATAACCCTTAACGAAGTGATCATCAGGCTAACCCTGAACCAGGTGATCATCAATCTAACCGTGAACCAGGTGAACGTCAGTCTAACCCTGAACCATGTGATCATCAATGTAACCGTGAACCATGTGATCATCAATCTAACCGTGAACAAGGTGATCATCAATATAACCCTTAAACAGGTGATCATCAGTCTAACCCTGAACAGGTGACCATCAGTTTAATCCTGAACCATGTGATCATCAGGCAAATCCTGAACCATGTGATCATCAATGTAACCGTGAACCATGTGATCATCAATCTAACCGTGAACAAGGTGATCATCAATATAACCCTTAAACAGGTGATCATCAGTCTAACCCTGAACCAGGTGATTATCAGCCCAATCCTGAACCATGTGATCATCAATCCAACCCTGAACCATGTGATCATCAATCTAACCTTGAACCAGGTGATCATAAATTATAACCCTTAACGAGATGATCATCAGGCTAACCCTGAACCAGGTGATCAACAGTCTAATCCTGAACCATGTGATCATCAATCCAATCCTGAACCATGTGATCATCAATCTAACCGTGAATCAGGTGATCATCAATATAATCCTTAACGAGGTGATCAACAGTCTAACCCTGAACCATATGATCATCAATCCAACCCTGAACCATGTGATCAGTCTAACCCTGAACCAGGTGGTCATCAATCTAACCCTGTACCAGGTCATCGATCTAACCGTGAACCAGGTGATCATCAGGCTAACCCTGAACCATATGATCATCAATCTAACCGTGAACCAGGTGATAATCAATCTAATGTTGAACCATGTGATTATCAGTCTAACCCTGAACCATGTCATCATCAATCCAACCCTGAACCATGTGATCATCAATCTAACCGTGAACAAGGTGATCATCAATCTAACCATGAACCATGTGATCATCAGTCTAACCCTGAACCATGTGATCATCAGTCTAATCCTGAACCATGTGATCATCAATCCAACCCTGGACCATGTGATCATCAATCTAACCGTGAACAAGGTGATCATCAATATAACCCTTAAACAGGTGATCATCAGTCTAACCCTTAACCAGGTGATCATCAGTCCAATCCTGAACCATGTGATCATCAATCCAACCCTGAACCATGTGATCATCAATCTAACCGTGAATCAGGTGATCATCAATATAATCCTTAACGAGGTGATCAACAGTCTAACCCTGAACCATGTGATCATCAATCCAACCCTGAACCATGTGATCAGTCTAACCCTGAACCAGGTGGTCATCAATCTAACCCTGTACCAGGTCATCGATCTAACCGTGAACCAGGTGATCATCAATGTAACCGTGAACCAGGTGATCATCTATATAACCCTTAACCAGGTGATCATGAGTCTAACCCTGAACCATATGATCATCAATCCAACCCTGAACCATGTGATCATCAATCTAACCGTGAACCAGGTGATCATCAATCTAACCTTGAACCAGGTGTTTCTCAGTCTAATCTTGAACCATATGATCATCAATCCAACCCTGAACCATGTGATCATCAATCTAACCGTGAACCAGGTGGTCATCAATCTAACCCTGAACCAGGTCATCGATCTAACCCTGAACCATGTGATCATCAATCTAACCCTGAACCATGTGATCATCAATCTAACCCTGAACCCTGTGATCATCAGTCTAATCCTGAACCATGTGATTATCAATCCAACCCTGGACCATGTGATCATCAATCTAACCGTGAACAAGGTGATCATCAATATAACCCTTAAACAGGTGATCATCAGTCTAACCCTGAACCAGGTGATCATCAGTCTAACCCTGAACCAGGTGATCATCAGTCTAATCCTGAACCATGTGATCATCAGGCAAATCCTGAACCATGTGATCATCAATGTAACCCTGAACCATGTGATCATCAATCTAACCATGAAGTAGGTGATCATCAATATAACCCTTAAACAGGTGATCATCAGTCTAACCCTGAACAGGTGACCATCAGTTTAATCCTGAACCATGTGATCATCAGGCAAATCCTGAACCATGTGATCATCAATGTAACCGTCAACCAGGTGATCATCAATATAACCCTTAACCAGGTGATCATGAGTCTAACCCTGAACCATATGATCATCAATCCAACCCTGAACCATGTGATCATCAATGTAACCGTGAACCAGGTGATCATCTATATAACTCTTAACCAGGTGATCATGAGTCTTACCCTGAACCATATGATCATCAATCCAACCCTGAAACATTTGATCATCAATGTAACGGTCAACCAGGTGATCTTCAATTTAACCCTTAACCAGGTGATCATGAGTCTAACCTTGAACCATATGATCATCAATCCAACCCTGAACCATGTGATCATCAATCTAACCGTGAACCAGGTGATCATCAATGTAACCGTGAACCAGGTGATCATCTATATAACCCTTAACCAGGTGATCATGAGTCTAACCCTGAACCATATGATCATCAATCCAACCCTGAACCATGTGATCATCAATCTAACCGTGAACCAGGTGATCATCAATCTAACCTTGAACCAGGTGTTTCTCAGTCTAATCTTGAACCATATGATCATCAATCCAACCCTGAACCATGTGATCATCAATCTAACCGTGAACCAGGTGGTCATCAATCTAACCCTGAACCAGGTCATCGATCTAACCCTGAACCATGTGATCATCAATCTAACCCTGAACCATGTGATCATCAATCTAACCGTGAACAAGGTGATCATCAATATAACCCTTAAACAGGTGATCATCAGTCTAACCCTGAACCAGGTGATCATCAGTCTAACCCTGAACCATGTGATCATCAGGCAAATCCTGAACCATGTGATCATCAATGTAACCCTGAACCATGTGATCATCAATCTAACCGTGAAGTAGGTGATCATCAATATAACCCTTAAACAGGTGATCATCAGTCTAACCCTGAACCAGGTGATCATCAGTCTAATCCTGAACCATGTGATCATCAGGCAAATCCTGAACCATGTGATCATCAATGTAACCCTGAACCACGTGATCATCAATCTAACCGTGAAGTAGGTGATCATCAATATAACCCTTAAACAGGTGATCATCAGTCTAACCCTGAACCAGGTGATCATCAGTCCAATCCTGATCCATGTGATCATCAATCCAACCCTGAACCATGTGATCATCAATCTAACAGTGAACCAAATTATCATCAATATAACCCTTAACGAGGTGATCATCAGGCTAACCCTGAACCAGGTGATCATCAGTCTAATCCTGAACCATGTGATCATCAATCCAATCCTGAACCATGTGATCATCAATCTAACCGTGAATCAGGTGATCATCAATATAATCCTTAACGATGGGATCAACAGTCTAACCCTGAACCATATGATCATCAATCCAACCCTGAACCATGTGATCAGTCTAACCCTGAACCAGGTGGTCATCAATCTAACCCTGTACCAGGTCATCGATCTAACCGTGAACCAGGTGATCATCAATCTAACCTTGAACCACGTGATCATCAATCTAACCGTGAACCAGGTGATCATCAATATAACCCTTAACCAGGTGATCATCAGTCTAACCCTGAACAGGTGACCATCAGTTTAATCCTGAACCATGTGATCATCAGGCAAATCCTGAACCATGTGATCATCAATGTAACCGTGAACCATGTGATCATCAATCTAACCGTGAACAAGGTGATCATCAATATAACCCTTAAACAGGTGATCATCAGTCTAACCCTGAACCAGGTGATCATCAGTCCAATCCTGATCCATGTGATCATCAATCCAACCCTGAACCATGTGATCCTCAATCTAACGGTGAACCAAATTATCATCAATATAACCCCTTAACGAGGTGATCATCAGGCTAACCCTGAACCAGGTGATCATCAGTCTAATCCTGAACCATGTGATCATCAATCCAATCCTGAACCATGTGATCATCAATCTAACCGTGAACTAGGTGGTCATCAATCTAACCCTGAACCAGGTCATCAATATAACCCTTAACGAAGTGATCATCAGGCTAACCCTGAACCAGGTGATCATCAATCTAACCGTGAACCAGGTGAACGTCAGTCTAACCCTGAACCATGTGATCATCAATGTAACCGTGAACCATGTGATCATCAATCTAACCGTGAACAAGGTGATCATCAATATAACCCTTAAACAGGTGATCATCAGTCTAACCCTGAACAGGTGACCATCAGTTTAATCCTGAACCATGTGATCATCAGGCAAATCCTGAACCATGTGATCATCAATGTAACCGTGAACCATGTGATCATCAATCTAACCGTGAACAAGGTGATCATCAATATAACCCTTAAACAGGTGATCATCAGTCTAACCCTGAACCAGGTGATTATCAGCCCAATCCTGAACCATGTGATCATCAATCCAACCCTGAACCATGTGATCATCAATCTAACCTTGAACCAGGTGATCATAAATTATAACCCTTAACGAGATGATCATCAGGCTAACCCTGAACCAGGTGATCAACAGTCTAATCCTGAACCATGTGATCATCAATCCAATCCTGAACCATGTGATCATCAATCTAACCGTGAATCAGGTGATCATCAATATAATCCTTAACGAGGTGATCAACAGTCTAACCCTGAACCATATGATCATCAATCCAACCCTGAACCATGTGATCAGTCTAACCCTGAACCAGGTGGTCATCAATCTAACCCTGTACCAGGTCATCGATCTAACCGTGAACCAGGTGATCATCAGTCTAATCCTGAACCATGTGATCATCAATCCAATCCTGAACCATGTGATCATCAATCCAACCCTGAACCATGTGATCATCAATCTAACCATGAAGTAGGTGATCATCAATATAACCCTTCAACAGGTGATCATCAGTCTAACCCTGAACCAGGTGATCATCAGTCTAATCCTGAACCATGTGATCATCAATCCAATCCTGAACCATGTGATCATCAATCCAACCCTGAACCATGTGATCATCAATCTAACCATGAACCAGGTGATCATCAATATAACCCTTAACGAAATGATCATCAGGCTAACCCTGAACCAGGTGATCATCAGTCTAACTCTGAACCATGTGATCATCAATCCAACCCTGAACCATGTGATCATCAATCTAACCCTGAACCAGGTGAACATCAGTCTAAACCTGAACCATGTGATCATCAATCCAATCCTGAACCATGTGATCATCAATCTAACCGTGAATCAGGTGATCATCAATATAATCCTTAACGAGGTGATCAACAGTCTAACCCTGAACCATGTGATCATCAATCCAACCCTGAACCATGTGATCAGTCTAACCCTGAACCAGGTGGTCATCAATCTAACCCTGTACCAGGTCATCGATCTAACCGTGAACCAGGTGATCATCAATGTAACCGTGAACCAGGTGATCATCTATATAACCCTTAACCAGGTGATCATGAGTCTAACCCTGAACCATATGATCATCAATCCAACCCTGAACCATGTGATCATCAATCTAACCGTGAACCAGGTGATCATCAATCTAACCTTGAACCAGGTGTTTCTCAGTCTAATCTTGAACCATATGATCATCAATCCAACCCTGAACCATGTGATCATCAATCTAACCGTGAACCATGTGATCATCAATCTAACCGTGAACCAGGTGATCATAAATTATAACCCTTAACGAGGTGATCATCAGGCTAACCCTGAACCAGGTGATCAACAGTCTAATCCTGAACCATGTGATCATCAATCCAATCCTGAACCATGTGATCATCAATCTAACCGTGAACCAGGTGGTCATCAATCTAACCCTGAACCAGGTCATCGATCTAACCCTGAACCATGTGATCATCAATCTAACCCTGAACCATGTGATCATCAATCTAACCGTGAACCAGGTGATCATCAATCTAACCTTGAACCAGGTGATCATAAATTATAACCCTTAACGAGATGATCATCAGGCTAACCCTGAACCAGGTGATCAACAGTCTAATCCTGAACCATGTGATCATCAATCCAATCCTGAACCATGTGATCATCAATCTAACCGTGAATCAGGTGATCATCAATATAATCCTTAACGAGGTGATCAACAGTCTAACCCTGAACCATATGATCATCAATCCAACCCTGAACCATGTGATCAGTCTAACCCTGAACCAGGTGGTCATCAATCTAACCCTGTACCAGGTCATCGATCTAACCGTGAACCAGGTGATCATCAGTCTAATCCTGAACCATGTGATCATCAATCCAATCCTGAACCATGTGATCATCAATCCAACCCTGAACCATGTGATCATCAATCTAACCATGAAGTAGGTGATCATCAATATAACCCTTCAACAGGTGATCATCAGTCTAACCCTGAACCAGGTGATCATCAGTCTAATCCTGAACCATGTGATCATCAATCCAATCCTGAACCATGTGATCATCAATCCAACCCTGAACCATGTGATCATCAATCTAACCGTGAACCAGGTGATCATCAATATAACCCTTAACGAAATGATCATCAGGCTAACCCTGAACCAGGTGATCATCAGTCTAACTCTGAACCATGTGATCATCAATCCAACCCTGAACCATGTGATCATCAATCTAACCCTGAACCAGGTGAACATCAGTCTAAACCTGAACCATGTGATCATCAATCCAATCCTGAACCAGGTGGTCATCAATCTAACCCTGTACCAGGTCATCGATCTAACCGTGAACCAGGTGATCATCAATGTAACCGTGAACCAGGTGATCATCTATATAACCCTTAACCAGGTGATCATGAGTCTAACCCTGAACCATATGATCATCAATCCAACCCTGAACCATGTGATCATCAATCTAACCGTGAACCATGTGATCATCAATCTAACCGTGAACCAGGTGATCATAAATTATAACCCTTAAACAGGTGATCATCAGTCTAACCCTGAACCAGGTGATTATCAGGCCAATCCTGAACCATGTGATCATCAATCCAACCCTGAACCATGTGATCATCAATCCAATCCTGAACCATGTGATCATCAATCTAACCGTGAACCAGGTGGTCATCAATCTAACCCTGAACCAGGTCATCGATCTAACCCTGAACCATTTGATCATCAATCTAACCCTGAACCATGTGATCATCAATCTAACCGTGAACCAGGTGAACGTCAGTCTAACCCTGAACCATGTGATCATCAATGTAACCGTGAACCATGTGATCATCAATCTAACCGTGAACAAGGTGATAATCAATATAACCCTTAAACAGGTGATCATCAGTCTAACCCTGAACCAGGTGATTATCAGGCCAATCCTGAACCATGTGATCATCATTCCAACCCTGAACCATGTGATCATCAATCTAACCGTGAACCAGGTGATCATAAATTATAACCCTTAACGAGGTGATCATCAGGCTAACCCTGAACCATGTGATCAACAGTCTAATCCTGAACCATGTGATCATCAATCCAATCCTGAACCATGTGATCATCAATCTAACCGTGAACCAGGTGGTCATCAATCTAACCGTGAACCAGGTGGTCATCAATCTAACCCTGAACCAGGTCATCGATCTAACCCTGAACCATGTGATCATCAATCTAACCCTGAACCATGTGATCATCAATGTAACCGTGAACCATGTGATCATCAATCTAACCGTGAACAAGGTGATCATCAATATAACCCTTAAACAGGTGATCATCAGTCTAACCCTGAACAGGTGACCATCAGTTTAATCCTGAACCATGTGATCATCAATGTAACCGTGAACCATGTGATCATCAATCTAACCGTGAACCATGTGATCATCAATATAACCCTTAAACAGGTGATCATCAGTCTAACCCTGAACAGGTGACCATCAGTTTAATCCTGAACCATGTGATCATCAGGCAAATCCTGAACCATGTGATCATCAATGTAACCGTGAACCATGTGATCATCAATGTAACCGTGAACAAGGTGATCATCAATATAACCCTTAAACAGGTGATCATCAGTCTAACCCTGAACCAGGTGATTATCAGGCCAATCCTGAACCATGTGATCATCAATCCAACCCTGAACCATGTGATCATCAATCTAACCGTGAACCAGGTGATCATAAATTATAACCCTTAACGAGGTGATCATCAGGCTAACCCTGAACCAGGTGATCAACAGTCTAATCCTGAACCATGTGATCAGTCTAACCCTGAACCAGGTGGTCATCAATCTAACCCTGTACCAGGTCATCGATCTAACCGTGAACCAGGTGATCATCAATGTAACGGTGAACCAGGTGATCATCTATATAACCCTTAACCAGGTGATCATGAGACTAACCCTGAACCATATGATCATCAATCCAACCCTGAACCATGTGATCATCAATCTAACCGTGAACCAGTTGATCATCAATCTAACCTTGAACCAGGTGTTTCTCAGTCTAATCTTGAACCATATGATCATCAATCCAACCCTGAACCATGTGATCATCAATCTAACCGTGAACCAGGTGGTCATCAATCTAACCCTGAACCAGGTCATCGATCTAACCCTGAACCATGTGATCATCAATCTAACCCTGAACCATGTGATCATCAATCTAACCGTGAACCAGGTGAACGTCAGTCTAACCCTGAACCATGTGATCATCAATGTAACCGTGAACCATGTGATCATCAATCTAACCGTGAACAAGGTGATCATCAATATAACCCTTAACCAGGTGATCATCAGTCTAACCCTGAACAGGTGACCATCAGTTTAATCCTGAACCATGTGATCATCAGGCAAATCCTGAACCATGTGATCATCAATGTAACCGTGAACCATGTGATCATCAATCTAACCGTGAACAAGGTGATCATCAATATAACCCTTAAACAGGTGATCATCAGTCTAACCCTGAACCAGGTGATTATCAGGCCAATCCTGAACCATGTGATCATCAATCCAACCCTGAACCATGTGATCATCAATCTAACCGTGAACCAGGTGATCATAAATTATAACCCTTAACGAGGTGATCATCAGGCTAACCCTGAACCAGGTGATCAACAGTCTAATCCTGAACCATGTGATCATCAATCCAATCCTGAACCATGTGATCATCAATCTAACCGTGAATCAGGTGATCATCAATATAATCCTTAACGAGGTGATCAACAGTCTAACCCTGAACCATATGATCATCAATCCAACCCTGAACCATGTGATCAGTCTAACCCTGAACCAGGTGGTCATCAATCTAACCCTGTACCAGGTCATCGATCTAACCGTGAACCAGGTGATCATCAGTCTAATCCTGAACAGGTGACCATCAGTTTAATCCTGAACCATGTGATCATCAGGCAAATCCTGAACCATGTGATCATCAATGTAACCGTGAACCATGTGATCATCAATCTAACCGTGAACAAGGTGATCATCAATATAACCCTTAAACAGGTGATCATCAGTCTAACCCTGAACCAGGTGATTATCAGGCCAATCCTGAACCATGTGATCATCAATCCAACCCTGAACCATGTGATCATCAATCCAACCGTGAATCAGGTGATCAGTCTAACCCTGAACCAGGTGGTCATCAATCTAACCCTGTACCAGGTCATCGATCTAACCGTGAACCAGGTGATCATCAGTCTAACCCTGAACAGGTGACCATCAGTTTAATCCTGAACCATGTGATCATCAGGCAAATCCTGAACCATGTGATCATCAATGTAACCGTGAACCATGTGATCATCAATCTAACCGTGAACAAGGTGATCATCAATATAACCCTTAAAAAGGGTGATCATCAGTCTAACCCTGAACCAGGTGATTATCAGGCCAATCCTGAACCATGTGATCATCAATCCAACCCTGAACCATGTGATCATCAATCTAACCGTGAACCAGGTGATCATAAATTATAACCCTTAACGAGGTGATCATCAGGCTAACCCTGAACCAGGTGATCAACAGTCTAATCCTGAACCATGTGATCATCAATCCAATCCTGAACCATGTGATCATCAATCTAACCGTGAATCAGGTGATCATCAATATAATCCTTAACGAGGTGATCAACAGTCTAACCCTGAACCATATGATCATCAATCCAACCCTGAACCATGTGATCAGTCTAACCCTGAACCAGGTGGTCATCAATCTAACCCTGTACCAGGTCATCGATCTAACCGTGAACCAGGTGATCATCAGTCTTATCCTGAACAGGTGACCATCAGTTTAATCCTGAACCATGTGATCATCAGGCAAATCCTGAACCATGTGATCATCAATGTAACCGTGAACCATGTGATCATCAATCTAACCGTGAACAAGGTGATCATCAATATAACCCTTAAACAGGTGATCATCAGTCTAACCCTGAACCAGGTGATTATCAGGCCAATCCTGAACCATGTGATCATCAATCCAACCCTGAACCATGTGATCATCAATCCAACCGTGAATCAGGTGATCATGAGTCTAACCCTGAACCATATTATCATCAATCTAACCCTGAACCATGTGATCATCAATCTAACCATGAACCAGGTGAACATCAGTCTAACCCTGAACCATGTGATCATCAATGTAACCGTGAACCAGGTGATTATCTATATAACCCTTAACCAGGTGATCATCAGTCTAACCCTGAACCATATGATCATCAATCCAACCCTGAAACATGTGATCAGTCTAACCCTGAACCAGGTGGTCATCAATCTAACCCGGAACCAGGTCATCGATCTAACCCTGAACCATGTGATCATCAATCTAACCGTGAACCAGGTGATCATAAATTATAACCCTTAACGAGGTGATCATCAGGCTAACCCTGAACCAGGTGATCAACAGTCTAATCCTGAACCATGTGATCAGTCTAACCCTGAACCAGGTGGTCATCAATCTAACCCTGTACCAGGTCATCGATCTAACCGTGAACCAGGTGATCATCAATGTAACCGTGAACCAGGTGATCATCTATATAACCCTTAACCAGGTGATCATGAGTCTAACCCTGAACCATATGATCATCAATCCAACCCTGAACCATGTGATCATCAATCTAACCGTGAACCAGGTGATCATCAATCTAACCTTGAACCAGGTGTTTCTCAGTCTAATCTTGAACCATATGATCATCAATCCAACCCTGAACCATGTGATCATCAATCTAACCGTGAACCAGGTGGTCATCAATCTAACCCTGAACCAGGTCATCGATCTAACCCTGAACCATGTGATCATCAATCTAACCCTGAACCATGTGATCATCAATCTAACCGTGAACCAGGTGAACGTCAGTCTAACCGTGAACCAGGTGATCATCAATCTAACCTTGAACCAGGTGTTTCTCAGTCTAATCTTGAACCATATGATCATCAATCCAACCCTGAACCATGTGATCATCAATCTAACCGTGAACCAGGTGGTCATCAATCTAACCCTGAACCAGGTCATCGATCTAACCCTGAACCATGTGATCATCAATCTAACCCCGAACCATGTGATCATCAATCTAACCGTGAACCAGGTGAACGTCAGGCAAATCCTGAACCATGTGATCATCAATGTAACCGTGAACCATGTGATCATCAATCTAACCGTGAACAAGGTGATCATCAATATAACCCTTAAACAGGTGATCATCAGTCTAACCCTGAACCAGGTGATTATCAGGCCAATCCTGAACCATGTGATCATCAATCCAACCCTGAACCATGTGATCATCAATCTAACCGTGAACCAGGTGATCATAAATTATAACCCTTAACGAGGTGATCATCAGGCTAACCCTGAACCAGGTGATCAACAGTCTAATCCTGAACAATGTGATCATCAATCCAATCCTGAACCATGTGATCATCAATCTAACCGTGAATCAGGTGATCATCAATATAATCCTTAACGAGGTGATCAACAGTCTAACCCTGAACCATATGATCATCAATCCAACCCTGAACCATGTGATCAGTCTAACCCTGAACCAGGTGGTCATCAATCTAACCCTGTACCAGGTCATCGATCTAACCGTGAACCAGGTGATCATCAGTCTAATCCTGAACCATGTGATCATCAGGCAAATCCTGAACCATGTGATCATCAATGTAACCGTGAACCATGTGATCATCAATCTAACCGTGAACAAGGTGATCATCAATATAACCCTTAAACAGGTGATCATCAGTCTAACCCTGAACCAGGTGATTATCAGGCCAATCCTGAACCATGTGATCATCAATCCAACCCTGAACCATGTGATCATCAATCCAACCGTGAATCAGGTGATCATGAGTCTAACCCTGAACCATATTATCATCAATCTAACCCTGAACCATGTGATCATCAATCTAACCATGAACCAGGTGAACATCAGTCTAACCCTGAACCATGTGATCATCAATGTAACCGTGAACCAGGTGATTATCTATATAACCCTTAACCAGGTGATCATCAGTCTAACCCTGAACCATATGATCATCAATCCAACCCTGAAACATGTGATCAGTCTAACCCTGAACCAGGTGGTCATCAATCTAACCCGGAACCAGGTCATCGATCTAACCCTGAACCATGTGATCATCAATCTAACCCTGAACCATGTGATCATCAATCCAACCCGTAACCATGTGATCATCAATGTAACCGTGAACCAGGTGATCATCAATATAACCCTTAACCAGGTGATCATGAGTCTAACCCTGAACCATATGATCATCAATCTAACCCTGAACCATGTGATCATCAATCTAACCATGAACCAGGTGAACATCAGTCTAACCCTGAACCATGTGATCATCAATCTAACCCTGAACCATGTGATCATCAATCTAACCATGAACCATGTGATCATCAGTCTAACCCTGAACCATGTGATCATCAGTCTAATCCTGAACCATGTGATCATCAATCCAACCCTGGACCATGTGATCATCAATCTAACCGTGAACAAGGTGATCATCAATATAACTTTTAAACAGGTGATCATCAGTCTAACCCTTAACCAGGTGATCATCAGTCCAATCCTGAACCATGTGATCATCAATCCAACCCTGAACCATGTGATCATCAATCTAACCGTGAACCAGGTGATCATCAATATAACCCTTAACGAAGTGATCATCAGGCTAACCCTGAACCAGGTGATCATCAGTCTAACTCTGAACCATGTGATCATCAATCCAACTCTTAACCATGTGATCATCAATCTAACCCTGAACCAGGTGAGCATCAGTCTAAACCTGAACCAGGTGATCATCAATCCAATCCTGAACCATGTGATCATCAATCTAACCGTGAATCAGGTGATCATCAATATAATCCTTAACGAGGTGATAAACAGTCTAACCCTGAACCATATGATCATCAATCCAACCCTGAACCATGTGATCAGTCTAACCCTGAACCAGGTGGTCATCAATCTAACCCTGTACCAGGTCATCGATCTAACCGTGAACCAGGTGATCATCAATCTAACCTTGAACCAGGTGATCATCAGTCTAATCTTGAACCATATGATCATCAATCCAACCCTGAACCATGTGATCATCAATCTAACCGTGAACCAGGTGATCATCAATATAACGCTTAACCAGGTGATCATCAGTCTAACCCTGAACAGGTGACCATCAGTTTAATCCTGAACCATGTGATCATCAGGTAAGTCCTGAACCATGTGATCATCAATGTAACCGTGAACCATGTGATCATCTATATAACCCTTAAACAGGTGATCATCAGTCTAACCCTGAACCAGGTGATTATCAGGCCAATCCTGAACCATGTGATCATCAATCCAACCCTGAACCATGTGATCATCAATCTAACCGTGAACCAGGTGATCATCAATTATAACCCTTAGCCAGGTGATCATGAGTCTATTCCTGAACCATGTGATCATCAATCTAACCGTGAACCAGGTGAACGTCAGTCTAACCCTGAACCATGTGATCATCAATGTAACCGTGAACCATGTGATCATCAATATAACCGTGAACAAGGTGATCATCAATATAACCCTCAAACAGGTGATCATCAGTCTAACCCTGAACAGGTGACCATCAGTTTAATCCTGAACCATGTGATCATCAGGCAAATCCTGAACCATGTGATCATCAATGTAACCGTGAACCATGTGATCATCAATCTAACCGTGAACAAGGTGATCATCAATATAACCCTTAAACAGGTGATCATCAGTCTAACCCTGAACCAGGTGATTATCAGGCCAATCCTGAACCATGTGATCATCAATCCAACCCTGAACCATGTGATCATCAATCCAACCGTGAATCAGGTGATCATGAGTCTAACCCTGAACCATATTATCATCAATCTAACCCTGAACCATGTGATCATCAATCTAACCCTGAACCATGTGATCATCAATCTAACCATGAACCATGTGATCATCAGTCTAACCCTGAACCATGTGATCATCAATCTAACCATGAACCAGGTGAACATCAGTCTAACCCTGAACCATGTGATCATCAATCTAACCCTGAACCATGTGATCATCAATCTAACCATGAACCATGTGATCATCAGTCTATCCCTGAACCATGTGATCATCAGTCTAATCCTGAACCATGTGATCATCAATCCAACCCTGGACCATGTGATCATCAATCTAACCGTGAACAAGGTGATCATCAATATAACTTTTAAACAGGTGATCATCAGTCTAACCCTTAACCAGGTGATCATCAGTCCAATCCTGAACCATGTGATCATCAATCCAACCCTGAACCATGTGATCATCAATCTAACCGTGAACCAGGTGATCATCAATATAACCCTTAACGAAGTGATCATCAGGCTAACCCTGAACCAGGTGATCATCAGTCTAACTCTGAACCATGTGATCATCAATCCAACTCTGAACCATGTGATCATCAATCTAACCCTGAACCAGGTGAGCATCAGTCTAAACCTGAACCATGTGATCATCAATCCAATCCTGAACCATGTGATCATCAATCTAACCGTGAATCAGGTGATCATCAATATAATCCTTAACGAGGTGATAAACAGTCTAACCCTGAACCATATGATCATCAATCCAACCCTGAACCATGTGATCAGTCTAACCCTGAACCAGGTGGTCATCAATCTAACCCTGTACCAGGTCATCGATCTAACCGTGAACCAGGTGATCATCAATCTAACCTTGAACCAGGTGATCATCAATCTAATCTTGAACCATATGATCATCAATCTAACCCTGAACCATGCGATCATCAATCTAACCATGAACCAGGTGAACATCAGTCTAACCCTGAACCATGTGATCATCAATCTAACCCTGAACCATGTGATCATCAATCTAACCATGAACCATGTGATCATCAGTCTATCCCTGAACCATGTGATCATCAGTTTAATCCTGAACCATGTGATCATCAATCCAACCCTGGACCATGTGATCATCAATCTAACCGTGAACAAGGTGATCATCAATATAACTTTTAAACAGGTGATCATCAGTCTAACCCTTAACTAGGTGATCATCAGTCCAATCCTGAACCATGTGATCATCAATCCAACCCTGAACCATGTGATCATCAATCTAACCGTGAACCAGGTGATCATCAATATAACCCTTAACGAAGTGATCATCAGGCTAACCCTGAACCAGGTGATCATCAGTCTAATCCTGAACCATGTGATCATCAATCCAACCCTGAACCATGTGATCATCAATGTAACCGTCAACCAGGTGATCATCAATATAACCCTTAACCAGGTGATCATGAGTCTAACCCTGAACCATATGATCATCAATCCAACCCTGAACCATGTGATCATCAATGTAACCGTGAACCAGGTGATCATCTATATAACTCTTAACCAGGTGATCATGAGTCTAACCCTGAACCATATGATCATTAATCCAACCCTGAAACATTTGATCATCAATGTAACCTTCAACCAGGTGATCCTCAATTTAACCCTTAACCAGGTGATCATGAGTCTAACCCTGAACCATATGATCATCAATCCAACCCTGAACCATGTGATCATCAATGTAACCGTGAACCAAGTGATCATCTATATAACCCTTAACCAGGTGATCATGAGTCTAACCCTGAACCATGTGATCATCAATCCAACCCTGAACCATGTGATCATCAATCTAACCATGAACCAGGTGATCATCAATATAACCCTTAACGAAGTGATCATCAGGCTAACCCTGAACCAGGTGATCATCAGTCTAATCCTGAACCATGTGATCATCAATCCAACCCTGAACCATGTGATCATCAATGTAACCGTCAACCAGGTGATCATCAATATAACCCTTAACCAGGTGATCATGAGTCTAACCCTTAACCATATGATCATCAATCCAACCCTGAACCATGTGATCATCAATGTAACCGTGAACCAGGTGATCATCAATCTAACCCTGAACCAGGTGATCAACAGTCTAACCCTGAACTATATGATCATCAATCCAACCCTGAACCATGTGATCAGTCTAATCCTGAACCAGGTGGTCATCAATCTTACCCTGTACTAGTTCATCGATCTAACTGTGAACCAATGTGATCATCGATCTAACCCAGAACAATGTGATCATCAATCTAACCATGAACCAGGTGAACATCAGTCTAACCATGAACCATGTGATCATCAATCTAACCCTGAACCCTGTGATCATCAATCTAACCATGAACCAGGTGAACATCAGTCTAACCCTGAACCCTGTGATCATCACTCTAATCCTGAACCATGTGATTATCAATGTAACCGTGAACCAGGTGATTATCTATATAACCCTTAACCAGGTGATCATCAGTCCAACCCTGAACCATATGATCATCAATGCAACCCTGAAACATGTGATCAGTCTAACCCTGGACCAGGTGGTCATCAATCTAACCCTGAACCAGGTCATCAATCTAACCCTGAACCATGTGATCATCAATCTAACCCTGAACCATGTGATCATCAATCCAACCCGTAACCATGTGATCATCAATGTAACCGTGAACCAGTTGATCATCAATATAACCCTTAACCAGGTGATCATGAGTCTAACCCTGAACCATATGATCATCAATCTAACCCTGAACCATGTGATCATCAATCTAACCCTGAACCATGTGATCATCAATCCAACCCTGGACCATGTGATCATCAATCTAACCGTGAACAAGGTGATCATCAATCCAACCCGTAACCATGTGATCATCAATGTAACCGTGAACCAGGTGATCATCAATATAACCCTTAACCAGGTGATCATGAGTCTAACCATGAACCAGGTGAACATCAGTCTAACCCTGAACCATGTGATCATCAATCTAACCCTGAACCATGTGATCATCAATCCAACCCTGGACCATGTGATCATCAATCTAACCGTGAACAAGGTGATCATCAATATAATCCTTAAACAGGTGATCATCAGTCTAACCCTGAACCAGGTGATCATCAGTCCAATCCTGAACCATGTGATCATCAATCCAAACCTGAACCATGTGATCATCAATCTAACCGTGAACCAGGTGATCATCAATATAACCCTTAACGAAGTGATCATCAGGCTAACCCTGAACCAGGTGATCATCAGTCTAATCCTGAACCATGTGATCATCAATCCAACCCTGAACCATGTGATCATCAATGTAACCGTCAACCAGGTGATCATCAATATAACCCTTAACCAGGTGATCATGAGTCTAACCCTGAACCATATGATCATCAATCCAACCCTGAACCATGTGATCATCAATGTAACCGTGAACCAGGTGATCATCAATCTAACCCTGAACCAGGTGATCAACAGTCTAACCCTGAACTATATGATCATCAATCCAACCCTGAACCATGTGATCAGTCTAATCTTGAACCAGATGGTCATCAATCTTACCCTGTACTAGTTCATCGATCTAACTGTGAACCAATGTGATCATCGATCTAACCCAGAACAATGTGATCATCAATCTAACCATGAACCAGTTGAACATCAATCTAACCCTGAACCATGTGATCATCAATGTAACCGTCAACCAGGTGATCATCAATATAACCCTTAACCAGGTGATCATGAGTCTAACCCTGAACCATATGATCATCAATCCAACCCTGAACCATGTGATCATCAATGTAACCGTGAACCAGGTGATCATCAATCTAACCCTGAACCAGGTGATCAACAGTCTAACCCTGAACTATATGATCATCAATCCAACCCTGAACCATGTGATCAGTCTAATCTTGAACCAGGTGGTCATCAATATTACCCTGTACTAGTTCATCGATCTAACTGTGAACCAATGTGATCATCGATTTAACCCAGAACAATGTGATCATCAATCTAACCATGAACCAGGTGAACATCAATCTAACCCTGAACCCTGTGATCATCAATCTATCCATGAACCAGGTGAACATCAGTCTAACCCTGAACCCTGTGATCATCAGTCTAATCCTGAACCATGTGATCATCAATCCAACCCTGGACCATGTGATCATCAATCTAACCCTGACCCATGTGATCATCAATCTAACCATGAACCAGGTGAACATCAATCTAACCTTGAACCCTGTGATCATCAATCTAACCATGAACCAGGTGAACATCAGTCTAACCTTGAACCCTGTGATCATCAGTCTAATCCTGAACCATGTGATCATCAATCCAACCCTGGACCATGTGATCATCAATCTAACCCTGACCCATGTGATTATCAATGTAACCGTGAACTAGGTGATTATCTATATAACCCTTAACCAGGTGATCATCAGTCCAACCCTGAACCATATGATCATCAATCCAACCCTGAAACATGTAATCAGTCTAACCCTGAACCAGGTGGTCATCAATCTAACCCTGAACCATGTGATCATCAATCTAACCCTGAACCATGTGATCATCAATCCAACCCTGGACCATGTGATCATCAATCTAACCGTGAACAAGGTGATCATCAATCCAACCCGTAACCATGTGATCATCAATGTAACCGTGAACCAGGTGATCATCAATATAACCCTTAACCAGGTGATCATGAGTCTAACCATGAACCAGGTGAACATCAGTCTAACCCTGAACCATGTGATCATCAATCTAACCCTGAACCATGTGATCATCAATCCAACCCTGGACCATGTGATCATCAATCTAACCGTGAACAAGGTGATCATCAATATAATCCTTAAACAGGTGATCATCAGTCTAACCCTGAACCAGGTGATCATCAGTCCAATCCTGAACCATGTGATCATCAATCCAAACCTGAACCATGTGATCATCAATCTAACCGTGAACCAGGTGATCATCAATATAACCCTTAACGAAGTGATCATCAGGCTAACCCTGAACCAGGTGATCATCAGTCTAATCCTGAACCATGTGATCATCAATCCAACCCTGAACCATGTGATCATCAATGTAACCGTCAACCAGGTGATCATCAATATAACCCTTAACCAGGTGATCATGAGTCTAACCCTGAACCATATGATCATCAATCCAACCCTGAACCATGTGATCATCAATGTAACCGTGAACCAGGTGATCATCAATCTAACCCTGAACCAGGTGATCAACAGTCTAACCCTGAACTATATGATCATCAATCCAACCCTGAACCATGTGATCAGTCTAATCTTGAACCAGATGGTCATCAATCTTACCCTGTACTAGTTCATCGATCTAACTGTGAACCAATGTGATCATCGATCTAACCCAGAACAATGTGATCATCAATCTAACCATGAACCAGGTGAACATCAATCTAACCCTGAACCATGTGATCATCAATGTAACCGTCAACCAGGTGACATCAATATAACCCTTAACCAGGTGATCATGAGTCTAACCCTGAACCATATGATCATCAATCCAACCCTGAACCATGTGATCATCAATGTAACCGTGAACCAGGTGATCATCAATCTAACCCTGAACCAGGTGATCAACAGTCTAACCCTGAACTATATGATCATCAATCCAACCCTGAACCATGTGATCAGTCTAATCTTGAACCAGGTGGTCATCAATATTACCCTGTACTAGTTCATCGATCTAACTGTGAACCAATGTGATCATCGATTTAACCCAGAACAATGTGATCATCAATCTAACCATGAACCAGGTGAACATCAATCTAACCCTGAACCCTGTGATCATCAATCTATCCATGAACCAGGTGAACATCAGTCTAACCCTGAACCCTGTGATCATCAGTCTAATCCTGAACCATGTGATCATCAATCCAACCCTGGACCATGTGATCATCAATCTAACCCTGACCCATGTGATCATCAATCTAACCATGAACCAGGTGAACATCAATCTAACCTTGAACCCTGTGATCATCAATCTAACCATGAACCAGGTGAACATCAGTCTAACCTTGAACCCTGTGATCATCAGTCTAATCCTGAACCATGTGATCATCAATCCAACCCTGGACCATGTGATCATCAATCTAACCCTGACCCATGTGATTATCAATGTAACCGTGAACTAGGTGATTATCTATATAACCCTTAACCAGGTGATCATCAGTCCAACCCTGAACCATATGATCATCAATCCAACCCTGAAACATGTAATCAGTCTAACCCTGAACCAGGTGGTCATCAATCTAACCCTGAACCAGGTCATCAATCTAACCCTGAACCATGTGATCATCAATCTAACCCTGAACCATGTGATCTTCAATCCAACCCGTAACCATGTGATCATCAATGTAACCGTGAACCAGGTGATCATCAATATAACCCTTAACCAGGTGATCATGAGTCTAACCCTGAACCATATGATCATCAATCTAACCCTGAACCATGTGATCATCAATCTAACCATGAACCAGGTGAACATCAGTCTAACCCTGAACCATGTGATCATCAATCTAACCCTGAACCATGTGATCATCAATCTAACCATGAACCAGGTGAACATCAGTCTAACCCTGAACCATGTGATCATCAATCCAACCCTGGACCATGTGATCATCAATCTAACCGTGAACAAGGTGATCATCAATATAACCCTTAAACAGGTGATCATCAGTCTAACCCTTAACCAGGTGATCATCAGTCCAATCCGCAACCATGTGATCATCAATCCAACCCTGAACCATGTGATCATCAATCTAACCGTGAACCAGGTGATCATCAATATAACCCTTAACGAAGTGATCATCAGGCTAACCCTGAACCAGGTGATCATCAGTCTAACTCTGAACCATGTGATCATCAATCCAACCCTGAACCATCTGATCATCAATCTAACCCTGAACCAGGTGAACATCAGTCTAAACCTGAACCATGTGATCATCAATCCAACCCTGAACCATGTGATCATCAATGTAACCGTGAACCAGGTGATCATCAATATAACCGTGAACCAGGTGATCATCAATCTAACCTTGAACCAGGTGTTTCTCAGTCTAATCTTGAACCAAATGATCATCAATCCAACCCTGAACCATGTGATCATCAATCTAACCGTGAACCAGGTGATCATCAATATAACCCTTAACCAGGTGATCATCAGTCTAATCCTGAACCATGTGATCATCAGGCAAATCCTGAACCATGTGATGATCAATGTAACCCTGAACCATGTGATCATCAATCTAACCGTGAACCATGTGATCATCAATCCAACCCTGAACCATGTGATCATCAATGTAACCGTGAACCAGGTGATCATCAATATAACCCTTAGCCAGGTGATCATGAGTCTAACCCTGAACCATATGATCATCAATCCAACCCTAAACCATGTGATCATCAATCTAACCGTGAACCAGGTGATAATCAATCTAATGTTGAACCAAGTGATCATCAGTCCAATCCTGAACCATGTGATCATCAATCTAACCCTGAACAATGTGATCATCAGTCTAACCCTGAACCATGTGATCATCAATCTAACCCTGAACCATGTGATCATCAATCCAACCCGTAACCATGTGATCATCAAAGTAACCGTGAACCAGGTGATCATCAATATAACCCTTAACCAGGTGATCATGAGTCTAACCCTGAACCATATGATCATCAATCTAACCCTGAACCATGTGATCATCAATCTAACCATGAACCAGGTGAACATAAGTCTAACCCTGAACCATGTGATCATCAATCTAACCCTGAACCATGTGATCATCAATCTAACCATGAACCAGGTGAACATAAGTCTAACCCTGAACCATGTGATCATCAATCCAACCCTGGACCATTTGATCATCAATCTAACCGTGAACAAGGTGATCATCAATATAACCCTTAAACAGGTGATCATCAGTCTAACCCTTAACCAGGTGATCATCAGTCCAATCCGCAACCATGTGATCATCAATCCAACCCTGAACCATGTGATCATCAATCTAACCGTGAACCAGGTGATCATCAATATAACCCTTAACGAAGTGATCATCAGGCTAACCCTGAACCAGGTGATCATCAGTCTAACTCTGAACCATGTGATCATCAAGCCAACCCTGAACCATCTGATCATCAATCTAACCCTGAACCACGTGAACATCAGTCTAAACCTGAACCATGTGATCATCAATCCAACCCTGAACCATGTGATCATCAATGTAACCGTGAACCAGGTGATTATCTATATAACCCTTAACCAGGTGATCATCAGTCTAACCCTGAACCATATGATCATCAATCCAACCCTGAAACATGTGATCAGTCTAACCCTGAACCAGGTGGTCATCAATCTAACCTTGAACCAGGTCATCGATCTAACCCTGAACCATGTGATCATCAATCTAACCCTGAACCATGTGATCATCAATCTAACCCTGAACCCTGTGATCATCAGTCTAATCCTGAACCATGTGATCATCAATCCAACCCTGGACCATGTGATCATCAATCTAACCGTGAACAAGGTGATCATCAATATAACCCTTAAACAGGTGATCATCAGTCTAACCTTGAACCAGGTGATCATCAGTGTAATCCTGAACCATGTGATCATAAGGCAAATCCTGAACCATGTGATCATCAATGTAACCCTGAACCATGTGATCATCAATCTAACCGTGAAGTAGGTGATCATCAATATAACCCTTAAACAGCTGATCATCAGTCTAACCCTGAACCAGGTGATCATCAGTCCAATCCTGAACCATCTGATCATCAATCCAACCCTGAACCATCTGATCATCAATCTAACCCTGAACCAGGTGAACATCAGTCTAAACCTGAACCATGTGATCATCAATCCAACCCTGAACCATGTGATCATCAATGTAACCGTGAACCAGGTGATTATCTATATAACCCTTAACCAGGTGATCATCAGTCTAACCCTGAACAATATGATCATCAATCCAACCCTGAAACATGTGATCAGTCTAACCCTGAACCAGGTGGTCATCAATCTAACCTTGAACCAGGTCATCGATCTAACCCTGAACCATGTGATCATCAATCTAACACTGAACCATATGATCATCAATCCAACCCTGAACCATGTGATCATCAATCTAACCGTGAACCAGGTGATCATCAATCTAACCTTGAACCAGGTGTTTCTCAGTCTAATCTTGAACCAAATGATCATCAATCCAACCCTGAACCATGTGATCATCAATCTAACCATGAACCAGGTGATCATCAATATAACCCTTAACCAGGTGATCATCAGTCTAATCCTGAACCATGTGATCATCAGGCAAATCCTGAACCATGTGATGATCAATGTAACCCTGAACCATGTGATCATCGATCTAACCCTGAACCATGTGATCATCAATCTAACACTGAACCATATGATCATCAATCCAACCCTGAACCATGTGATCATCAATCCAACCCTAAACCATGTGATCATCAATCTAACCATGAACCAGGTGATAATCAATCTAATGTTGAACCAGGTGATCATCAGTCCAATCCTGAACCATGTGATCATCAATCTAACCCTGAACAATGTGATCATCAGTCTAACCCTGAACCATGTGATCATCAATCCAACCCTGGACCATGTGATCATCAATCTAACCGTGAACAAGGTGATCATCAATATAACCCTTAAACAGGTGATCATCAGTCTAACCCTGAACCAGGTGATCATCAGTCCAATCCTGAACCATGTGATCATCAATCCAACCCTGAACCATGTGATCATCAATCTAACCGTGAACCAGGTGATCATAAATATAACCCTTAACACAGTGATCATCAGGCTATCCCTGAACCAGGTGATCATCAGTCTAATCCTGAACCATGTGATCATCAATCCAACCCTGAACCATGTGATCATCAATGTAACCGTCAACCAGGTGATCATCAATATAACCCTTAACCAGGTGATCATGAGTCTAAACCTGAACCATGTGATCATCAATCCAACCCTGAACCATCTGATCATCAATCTAACCCTGAACCAGGTGAACATCAGTCTAAACCTGAACCATGTGATCATCAATCCAACCCTGAACCATGTGATCATCAATGTAACCGTGAACCAGGTGATCATCAATATAACCGTGAACCAGGTGATCATCAATCTAACCTTGAACCAGGTGTTTCTCAGTCTAATCTTGAACCAAATGATCATCAATCCAACCCTGAACCATGTGATCATCAATCTAACCGTGAACCAGGTGATCATCAATATAACGCTTAACCAGGTGATCATCAGTCTAATCCTGAACCATGTGATCATCAGGCAAATCCTGAACCATGTGATGATCAATGTAACCCTGAACCATGTGATCATCAATCTAACCGTGAACCATGTGATCATCAATCCAACCCTGAACCATGTGATCATCAATGTAACCGTGAACCAGGTGATCATCAATATAACCCTTAGCCAGGTGATCATGAGTCTAACCCTGAACCATATGATCATCAATCCAACCCTAAACCATGTGATCATCAATCTAACCGTGAACCAGGTGATAATCAATCTAATGTTGAACCAGGTGATCATCAGTCCAATCCTGAACCATGTGATCATCAATCTAACCCTGAACAATGTGATCATCAGTCTAACCCTGAACCATGTGATCATCAATCTAACCCTGAACCATGTGATCATCAATCCAACCCGTAACCATGTGATCATCAATGTAACCGTGAACCAGGTGATCATCAATATAACCCTTAACCAGGTGATCATGAGTCTAACCCTGAACCATATGATCATCAATCTAACCCTGAACCATGTGATCATCAATCTAACCATGAACCAGGTGAACATAAGTCTAACCCTGAACCATGTGATCATCAATCTAACCCTGAACCATGTGATCATCAATCTAACCATGAACCAGGTGAACATCAGTCTAACCCTGAACCATGTGATCATCAATCCAACCCTGGACCATTTGATCATCAATCTAACCGTGAACAAGGTGATCATCAATATAACCCTTAAACAGGTGATCATCAGTCTAACCCTTAACCAGGTGATCATCAGTCCAATCCGCAACCATGTGATCATCAATCCAACCCTGAACCATGTGATCATCAATCTAACCGTGAACCAGGTGATCATCAATATAACCCTTAACGAAGTGATCACCAGGCTAACCCTGAACCAGGTGATCATCAGTCTAACTCTGAACCATGTGATCATCAATCCAACCCTGAACCATCTGATCATCAATCTAACCCTGAACCACGTGAACATCAGTCTAAACCTGAACCATGTGATCATCAATCCAACCCTGAACCATGTGATCATCAATGTAACCGTGAACCAGGTGATTATCTATATAACCCTTAACCAGGTGATCATCAGTCTAACCCTGAACCATATGATCATCAATCCAACCCTGAAACATGTGATCAGTCTAACCCTGAACCAGGTGGTCATCAATCTAACCTTGAACCAGGTCATCGATCTAACCCTGAACCATGTGATCATCAATCTAACCCTGAACCATGTGATCATCAATCTAACCCTGAACCCTGTGATCATCAGTCTAATCCTGAACCATGTGATCATCAATCCAACCCTGGACCATGTGATCATCAATCTAACCGTGAACAAGGTGATCATCAATATAACCCTTAAACAGGTGATCATCAGTCTAACCTTGAACCAGGTGATCATCAGTGTAATCCTGAACCATGTGATCATAAGGCAAATCCTGAACCATGTGATCATCAATGTAACCCTGAACCATGTGATCATCAATCTAACCGTGAAGTAGGTGATCATCAATATAACCCTTAAACAGCTGATCATCAGTCTAACCCTGAACCAGGTGATCATCAGTCCAATCCTGAACCATCTGATCATCAATCCAACCCTGAACCATCTGATCATCAATCTAACCCTGAACCAGGTGAACATCAGTCTAAACCTGAACCATGTGATCATCAATCCAACCCTGAACCATGTGATCATCAATGTAACCGTGAACCAGGTGATTATCTATATAACCCTTAACCAGGTGATCATCAGTCTAACCCTGAACAATATGATCATCAATCCAACCCTGAAACATGTGATCAGTCTAACCCTGAACCAGGTGGTCATCAATCTAACCTTGAACCAGGTCATCGATCTAACCCTGAACCATGTGATCATCAATCTAACACTGAACCATATGATCATCAATCCAACCCTGAACCATGTGATCATCAATCTAACCGTGAACCAGGTGATCATCAATCTAACCTTGAACCAGGTGTTTCTCAGTCTAATCTTGAACCAAATGATCATCAATCCAACCCTGAACCATGTGATCATCAATCTAACCATGAACCAGGTGATCATCAATATAACCCTTAACCAGGTGATCATCAGTCTAATCCTGAACCATGTGATCATCAGGCAAATCCTGAACCATGTGATGATCAATGTAACCCTGAACCATGTGATCATCGATCTAACCCTGAACCATGTGATCATCAATCTAACACTGAACCATATGATCATCAATCCAACCCTGAACCATGTGATCATCAATCCAACCCTAAACCATGTGATCATCAATCTAACCATGAACAGTGTGATAATCAATCTAATGTTGAACCAGGTGATCATCAGTCCAATCCTGAACCATGTGATCATCAATCTAACCCTGAACAATGTGATCATCAGTCGAACCCTGAACCATGTGATCATCAATCCAACCCTGGACCATGTGATCATCAATCTAACCGTGAACAAGGTGATCATCAATATAACCCTTAAACAGGTGATCATCAGTCTAACCCTGAACCAGGTGATCATCAGTCCAATCCTGAACCATGTGATCATCAATCCAACCCTGAACCATGTGATCATCAATGTAACCGTGAACCAGGTGATCATAAATATAACCCTTAACAAAGTGATCATCAGGCTATCCCTGAACCAGGTGATCATCAGTCTAATCCTGAACCATGTGATCATCAATCCAACCCTGAACCATGTGATCATCAATGTAACCGTCAACCAGGTGATCATCAATATAACCCTTAACCAGGTGATCATGAGTCTAACCCTGAACCATATGATCATCAATCCAACCCTGAACCATGTGATCATCAATCTAACCGTGAACCATGTGATCATCAATCTAACCCATAACCAGGTGATCATCAGTCTAATCCTGAACCATGTGATCATCAGGCAAATCCTGAACCATGTGATCATCAATGTAACCCTGAACCATGTGATCATCAATCTAACCTTAAACAGGTGATCATCAGTCTAACCCTGAACCAGGTGATCATCAGTCCAATCCTGAACCATGTGATCATCAGTCCAACCCTGAACCATGTGATCATCAATCTAACCCTGAACCAGGTGATCATCAGTCTAACCCTGAACCAAGTGATCATCAATCCAACCCTGAACCATGTGATCATCAATCTAACCCTGACCCATGTGATTATCAATGTAACCGTGAACTAGGTGATTATCTATATAACCCTTAACCAGGTGATCATCAGTCCAACCCTGAACCATATGATCATCAATCCAACCCTGAAACATGTAATCAGTCTAACCCTGAACCAGGTGGTCATCAATCTAACCCTGAACCAGGTCATCAATCTAACCCTGAACCATGTGATCATCAATCTAACCCTGAACCATGTGATCTTCAATCCAACCCGTAACCATGTGATCATCAATGTAACCGTGAACCAGGTGATCATCAATATAACCCTTAACCAGGTGATCATGAGTCTAACCCTGAACCATATGATCATCAATCTAACCCTGAACCATGTGATCATCAATCTAACCATGAACCAGGTGAACATCAGTCTAACCCTGAACCATGTGATCATCAATCTAACCCTGAACCATGTGATCATCAATCTAACCATGAACCAGGTGAACATCAGTCTAACCCTGAACCATGTGATCATCAATCCAACCCTGGACCATGTGATCATCAATCTAACCGTGAACAAGGTGATCATCAATATAACCCTTAAACAGGTGATCATCAGTCTAACCCTTAACCAGGTGATCATCAGTCCAATCCGCAACCATGTGATCATCAATCCAACCCTGAACCATGTGATCATCAATCTAACCGTGAACCAGGTGATCATCAATATAACCCTTAACGAAGTGATCATCAGGCTAACCCTGAACCAGGTGATCATCAGTCTAACTCTGAACCATGTGATCATCAATCCAACCCTGAACCATCTGATCATCAATCTAACCCTGAACCACGTGAACATCAGTCTAAACCTGAACCATGTGATCATCAATCCAACCCTGAACCATGTGATCATCAATGTAACCGTGAACCAGGTGATTATCTATATAACCCTTAACCAGGTGATCATCAGTCTAACCCTGAACCATATGATCATCAATCCAACCCTGAAACATGTGATCAGTCTAACCCTGAACCAGGTGGTCATCAATCTAACCTTGAACCAGGTCATCGATCTAACCCTGAACCATGTGATCATCAATCTAACCCTGAACCATGTGATCATCAATCTAACCCTGAACCCTGTGATCATCAGTCTAATCCTGAACCATGTGATCATCAATCCAACCCTGGACCATGTGATCATCAATCTAACCGTGAACAAGGTGATCATCAATATAACCCTTAAACAGGTGATCATCAGTCTAACCTTGAACCAGGTGATCATCAGTGTAATCCTGAACCAGGTGAACATCAGTCTAAACCTGAACCATGTGATCATCAATCCAACCCTGAACCATGTGATCATCAATGTAACCGTGAACCAGGTGATTATCTATATAACCCTTAACCAGGTGATCATCAGTCTAACCCTGAACAATATGATCATCAATCCAACCCTGAAACATGTGATCAGTCTAACCCTGAACCAGGTGGTCATCAATCTAACCTTGAACCAGGTCATCGATCTAACCCTGAACCATGTGATCATCAATCTAACACTGAACCATATGATCATCAATCCAACCCTGAACCATGTGATCATCAATCTAACCGTGAACCAGGTGATCATCAATCTAACCTTGAACCAGGTGTTTCTCAGTCTAATCTTGAACCAAATGATCATCAATCCAACCCTGAACCATGTGATCATCAATCTAACCATGAACCAGGTGATCATCAATATAACCCTTAACCAGGTGATCATCAATCTAATCCTGAACCATGTGATCATCAGGCAAATCCTGAACCATGTGATGATCAATGTAACCCTGAACCATGTGATCATCAATCTAACCGTGCACCATGTGATCATCAATCCAACCCTGAACCATGTGATCATCAATGTAACCCTTAGCCAGGTGATCATGAGTCAAACCCTGAACCATATGATCATCAATCCAACCCTAAAACATGTGATCATCAATCTAACCATGAACCAGGTGATAATCAATCTAATGTTGAACCAGGTGATCATCAGTCCAATCCTGAACCATGTGATCATCAATCTAACCCTGAACAATGTGATCATCAGTCTAACCCTGAACCATGTGATCATCAATCCAACCCTGGACCATGTGATCATCAATCTAACCGTGAACAAGGTGATCATCAATATAACCCTTAAACAGGTGATCATCAGTCTAACCCTGAACCAGGTGATCATCAGTCCAATCCTGAACCATGTGATCATCAATCCAACCCTGAACCATGTGATCATCAATCTAACCGTGAACCAGGTGATCATAAATATAACCCTTAACAAAGTGATCATCAGGCTATCCCTGAACCAGGTGATCATCAGTCTAATCCTGAACCATGTGATCATCAATCCAACCCTGAACCATGTGATCATCAATGTAACCGTCAACCAGGTGATGATCAATATAACCCTTAACCAGGTGATCATGAGTCTAACCCTGAACCATATGATCATCAATCCAACCCTGAACCATGTGATCATCAATCTAACCGTGAACCATGTGATCATCAATCTAACCCTTAACCAGGTGATCATCAGTCTAATCCTGAACCATGTGATCAACAGGCAAATCCTGAACCATGTGATCATCAATGTAACCCTGAACCATGTGATCATCAATCTAACCGTAAACAGGTGATCATCAGTCTAACCCTGAACCAGGTGATCATCAGTCCAATCCTGAACCATGTGATCATCAATCCAACCCTGGACCATGTGATCATCAATCTAACCGTGAACAAGGTGATCATCAATATAACCCTTAAACAGGTGATCATCAGTCTAACCCTTAACCAGGTGATCATCAGTCCAATCCGCAACCATGTGATCATCAATCCAACCCTGAACCATGTGATCATCAATCTAACCGTGAACCAGGTGATCATCAATATAACCCTTAACGAAGTGATCATCAGGCTAACCCTGAACCAGGTGATCATCAGTCTAACTCTGAACCAGGTGATCATCAATCCAACCCTGAACCATCTGATCATCAATCTAACCCTGAACCAGGTGAACATCAGTCTAACCTGAACCATGTGATCATCAATCCAACCCTGAACCATGTGATCATCAATGTAACCGTGAACCAGGTGATTATCTATATAACCCTTAACCAGGTGATCATCAGTCTAACCCTGAACCATATGATCATCAATCCAACCCTGAAACATGTGATCAGTCTAACCCTGAACCAGGTGGTCATCAATCTAACCTTGAACCAGGTCATCGATCTAACCCTGAACCATGTGATCATCAATCTAACCCTGAACCATGTGATCATCAATCTAACCCTGAACCCTGTGATCATCAGTCTAATCCTGAACCATGTGATCATCAATCCAACCCTGGACCATGTGATCATCAGTCTAACCGTGAACAAGGTGATCATCAATATAACCCTTAAACAGGTGATCATCAGTCTAACCTTGAACCAGGTGATCATCAGTGTAATCCTGAACCATGTGATCATAAGGCAAATCCTGAACCATGTGATCATCAATGTAACCCTGAACCATGTGATCATCAATCTAACCGTGAAGTAGGTGATCATCAATATAACCCTTAAACATGTGATCAGTCTAACCCTGAACCAGGTGGTCATCAATCTAACCTTGAACCAGGTCATCGATCTAACCCTGAACCATGTGATCATCAATCTAACACTGAACCGTATGATCATCAATCCAACCCTGAACCATGTGATCATCAATCTAACCGTGAACCAGGTGATCATCAATCTAACCTTGAACCAGGTGTTTCTCAGTCTAATCTTGAACCAAATGATCATCAATCCAACCCTGAACCATGTGATCATCAATCTAACCATGAACCAGGTGATCATCAATATAACCCTTAACCAGGTGATCATCAGTCTAATCCTGAACCATGTGATCATCAGGCAAATCCTGAACCATGTGATGATCAATGTAACCCTGAACCATGTGATCATCGATCTAACCCTGAACCATGTGATCATCAATCTAACACTGAACCATATGATCATCAATCCAACCCTGAACCATGTGATCATCAATCCAACCCTAAACCATGTGATCATCAATCTAACCATGAACCAGGTGATAATCAATCTAATGTTGAACCAGGTGATCATCAGTCCAATCCTGAACCATGTGATCATCAATCTAACCCTGAACAATGTGATCATCAGTCTAACCCTGAACCATGTGATCATCAATCCAACCCTGGACCATGTGATCATCAATCTAACCGTGAACAAGGTGATCATCAATATAACCCTTAAACAGGTGATCATCAGTCTAACCCTGAACCAGGTGATCATCAGTCCAATCCTGAACCATGTGATCATCAATCCAACCCTGAACCATGTGATCATCAATGTAACCGTCAACCAGGTGATCATCAATATAACCCTTAACCAGGTGATCATGAGTCTAACCCTGAACCATATGATCATCAATCCAACCCTGAACCATGTGATCATCAATCTAACCGTGAACCATGTGATCATCAATCTAACCCTTAACCAGGTGATCATCAGTCTAATCCTGAACCATGTGATCATCAGGCAAATCCTGAACCATGTGATCATCAATGTAACCCTGAACCATGTGATCATCAATCTAACCGTAAACAGGTGATCATCAGTCTAACCCTGAACCAGGTGATCATCAGTCCAATCCTGAACCATGTGATCATCAATCCAACCCTGGACCATGTGATCATCAATCTAACCGTGAACAAGGTGATCATCAATATAACCCTTAAACAGGTGATCATCAGTCTAACCCTTAACCAGGTGATCATCAGTCCAATCCGCAACCATGTGATCATCAATCCAACCCTGAACCATGTGATCATCAATCTAACCGTGAACCAGGTGATCATCAATATAACCCTTAACGAAGTGATCATCAGGCTAACCCTGAACCAGGTGATCATCAGTCTAACTCTGAACCATGTGATCATCAATCCAACCCTGAACCATCTGATCATCAATCTAACCCTGAACCAGGTGAACATCAGTCTAACCTGAACCATGTGATCATCAATCCAACCCTGAACCATGTGATCATCAATGTAACCGTGAACCAGGTGATTATCTATATAACCCTTAACCAGGTGATCATCAGTCTAACCCTGAACCATATGATCATCAATCCAACCCTGAAACATGTGATCAGTCTAACCCTGAACCAGGTGGTCATCAATCTAACCTTGAACCGGGTCATCGATCTAACCCTGAACCATGTGATCATCAATCTAACCCTGAACCATGTGATCATCAATCTAACCCTGAACCCTGTGATCATCAGTCTAATCCTGAACCATGTGATCATCAATCCAACCCTGGACCATGTGATCATCAGTCTAACCGTGAACAAGGTGATCATCAATATAACCCTTAAACAGGTGATCATCAGTCTAACCTTGAACCAGGTGATCATCAGTGTAATCCTGAACCATGTGATCATAAGGCAAATCCTGAACCATGTGATCATCAATGTAACCCTGAACCATGTGATCATCAATCTAACCGTGAAGTAGGTGATCATCAATATAACCCTTAAACATGTGATCAGTCTAACCCTGAACCAGGTGGTCATCAATCTAACCTTGAACCAGGTCATCGATCTAACCCTGAACCATGTGATCATCAATCTAACACTGAACCATATGATCATCAATCCAACCCTGAACCATGTGATCATCAATCTAACCGTGAACCAGGTGATCATCAATCTAACCTTGAACCAGGTGTTTCTCAGTCTAATCTTGAACCAAATGATCATCAATCCAACCCTGAACCATCTGATCATCAATCTAACCCTGAACCAGGTGAACATCAGTCTAACCTGAACCATGTGATCATCAATCCAACCCTGAACCATGTGATCATCAATGTAACCGTGAACCAGGTGATTATCTATATAACCCTTAACCAGGTGATCATCAGTCTAACCCTGAACCATATGATCATCAATCCAACCCTGAAACATGTGATCAGTCTAACCCTGAACCAGGTGGTCATCAATCTAACCTTGAACCGGGTCATCGATCTAACCCTGAACCATGTGATCATCAATCTAACCCTGAACCATGTGATCATCAATCTAACCCTGAACCCTGTGATCATCAGTCTAATCCTGAACCATGTGATCATCAATCCAACCCTGGACCATGTGATCATCAGTCTAACCGTGAACAAGGTGATCATCAATATAACCCTTAAACAGGTGATCATCAGTCTAACCTTGAACCAGGTGATCATCAGTGTAATCCTGAACCATGTGATCATAAGGCAAATCCTGAACCATGTGATCATCAATGTAACCCTGAACCATGTGATCATCAATCTAACCGTGAAGTAGGTGATCATCAATATAACCCTTAAACATGTGATCAGTCTAACCCTGAACCAGGTGGTCATCAATCTAACCTTGAACCAGGTCATCGATCTAACCCTGAACCATGTGATCATCAATCTAACACTGAACCATATGATCATCAATCCAACCCTGAACCATGTGATCATCAATCTAACCGTGAACCAGGTGATCATCAATCTAACCTTGAACCAGGTGTTTCTCAGTCTAATCTTGAACCAAATGATCATCAATCCAACCCTGAACCATCTGATCATCAATCTAACCCTGAACCAGGTGAACATCAGTCTAACCTGAACCATGTGATCATCAATCCAACCCTGAACCATGTGATCATCAATGTAACCGTGAACCAGGTGATTATCTATATAACCCTTAACCAGGTGATCATCAGTCTAACCCTGAACCATATGATCATCAATCCAACCCTGAAACATGTGATCAGTCTAACCCTGAACCAGGTGGTCATCAATCTAACCTTGAACCGGGTCATCGATCTAACCCTGAACCATGTGATCATCAATCTAACCCTGAACCATGTGATCATCAATCTAACCCTGAACCCTGTGATCATCAGTCTAATCCTGAACCATGTGATCATCAATCCAACCCTGGACCATGTGATCATCAGTCTAACCGTGAACAAGGTGATCATCAATATAACCCTTAAACAGGTGATCATCAGTCTAACCTTGAACCAGGTGATCATCAGTGTAATCCTGAACCATGTGATCATAAGGCAAATCCTGAACCATGTGATCATCAATGTAACCCTGAACCATGTGATCATCAATCTAACCGTGAAGTAGGTGATCATCAATATAACCCTTAAACATGTGATCAGTCTAACCCTGAACCAGGTGGTCATCAATCTAACCTTGAACCAGGTCATCGATCTAACCCTGAACCATGTGATCATCAATCTAACACTGAACCATATGATCATCAATCCAACCCTGAACCATGTGATCATCAATCTAACCGTGAACCAGGTGATCATCAATCTAACCTTGAACCAGGTGTTTCTCAGTCTAATCTTGAACCAAATGATCATCAATCCAACCCTGAACCATGTGATCATCAATCTAACCATGAACCAGGTGATCATCAATATAACCCTTAACCAGGTGATCATCAGTCTAATCCTGAACCATGTGATCATCAGGCAAATCCTGAACCATGTGATGATCAATGTAACCCTGAACCATGTGATCATCGATCTAACCCTGAACCATGTGATCATCAATCTAACACTGAACCATATGATCATCAATCCAACCCTGAACCATGTGATCATCAATCCAACCCTGAACCATGTGATCATCAATCTAACCATGAACCAGGTGATAATCAATCTAATGTTGAACCAGGTGATCATCAGTCCAATCCTGAACCATGTGATCATCAATCTAACCCTGAACAATGTGATCATCAGTCTAACCCTGAACCATGTGATCATCAATCCAACCCTGGACCATGTGATCATCAATCTAACCGTGAACAAGGTGATCATCAATATAACCCTTAAACAGGTGATCATCAGTCTAACCCTGAACCAGGTGATCATCAGTCCAATCCTGAACCATGTGATCATCAATCCAACCCTGAACCATGTGATCATCAATGTAACCGTCAACCAGGTGATCATCAATATAACCCTTAACCAGGTGATCATGAGTCTAACCCTGAACCATATGATCATCAATCCAACCCTGAACCATGTGATCATCAATCTAACCGTGAACCATGTGATCATCAATCTAACCCTTAACCAGGTGATCATCAGTCTAATCCTGAACCATGTGATCATCAGGCAAATCCTGAACCATGTGATCATCAATGTAACCCTGAACCATGTGATCATCAATCTAACCGTAAACAGGTGATCATCAGTCTAACCCTGAACCAGGTGATCATCAGTCCAATCCTGAACCATGTGATCATCAATCCAACCCTGAACCATGTGATCATCAATCTAACCCTGAACCAGGTGATCATCAGTCTAACCCTGAACCAAGTGATCATCAATCCAACCCTGAACCATGTGATCATCAATCTAACCCTGACCCATGTGATTATCAATGTAACCGTGAACTAGGTGATTATCTATATAACCCTTAACCAGGTGATCATCAGTCCAACCCTGAACCATATGATCATCAATCCAACCCTGAAACATGTAATCAGTCTAACCCTGAACCAGGTGGTCATCAATCTAACCCTGAACCAGGTCATCAATCTAACCCTGAACCATGTGATCATCAATCTAACCCTGAACCATGTGATCTTCAATCCAACCCGTAACCATGTGATCATCAATGTAACCGTGAACCAGGTGATCATCAATATAACCCTTAACCAGGTGATCATGAGTCTAACCCTGAACCATATGATCATCAATCTAACCCTGAACCATGTGATCATCAATCTAACCATGAACCAGGTGAACATCAGTCTAACCCTGAACCATGTGATCATCAATCTAACCCTGAACCATGTGATCATCAATCTAACCTTGAACCAGGTGAACATCAGTCTAACCCTGAACCATGTGATCATCAATCCAACCCTGGACCATGTGATCATCAATCTAACAGTGAACAAGGTGATCATCAATATAACCCTTAAACAGGTGATCATCAGTCTAACCCTTAACCAGGTGATCATCAGTCCAATCCGCAACCATGTGATCATCAATCCAACCCTGAACCATGTGATCATCAATCTAACCGTGAACCAGGTGATCATCAATATAACCCTTAACGAAGTGATCATCAGGCTAACCCTGAACCAGGTGATCATCAGTCTAACTCTGAACCATGTGATCATCAATCCAACCCTGAACCATCTGATCATCAATCTAACCCTGAACCACGTGAACATCAGTCTAAACCTGAACCATGTGATCATCAATCCAACCCTGAACCATGTGATCATCAATGTAACCGTGAACCAGGTGATTATATAACCCTTAACCAGGTGATCATCAGTCTAACCCTGAACCATATGATCATCAATCCAACCCTGAAACATGTGATCAGTCTAACCCTGAACCAGGTGGTCATCAATCTAACCTTGAACCAGGTCATCGATCTAACCCTGAACCATGTGATCATCAATCTAACCCTGAACCATGTGATCATCAATCTAACCCTGAACCCTGTGATCATCAGTCTAATCCTGAACCATGTGATCATCAATCCAACCCTGGACCATGTGATCATCAATTTAACCGTGAACAAGGTGATCATCAATATAACCCTTAAACAGGTGATCATCAGTCTAACCTTGAACCAGGTGATCATCAGTGTAATCCTGAACCATGTGATCATAAGGCAAATCCTGAACCATGTGATCATCAATGTAACCCTGAACCATGTGATCATCAATCTAACCGTGAAGTAGGTGATCATCAATATAACCCTTAAACAGCTGATCATCAGTCTAACCCTGAACCAGGTGATCATCAGTCCAATCCTGAACCATCTGATCATCAATCCAACCCTGAACCATCTGATCATCAATGTAACCGTGAACCAGGTGATTATCTATATAACCCTTAACCAGGTGATCATCAGTCTAACCCTGAACAATATGATCATCAATCCAACCCTGAAACATGTGATCAGTCTAACCCTGAACCAGGTGGTCATCAATCTAACCTTGAACCAGGTCATCGATCTAACCCTGAACCATGTGATCATCAATCTAACACTGAACCATATGATCATCAATCCAACCCTGAACCATGTGATCATCAATCTAACCGTGAACCAGGTGATCATCAATCTAACCTTGAACCAGGTGTTTCTCAGTCTAATCTTGAACCAAATGATCATCAATCCAACCCTGAACCATGTGATCATCAATCTAACCATGAACCAGGTGATCATCAATATAACCCTTAACCAGGTGATCATCAATCTAATCCTGAACCATGTGATCATCAGGCAAATCCTGAACCATGTGATGATCAATGTAACCCTGAACCATGTGATCATCAATCTAACCGTGAACCATGTGATCATCAATCCAACCCTGAACCATGTGATCATCAATGTAACCGTGAACCAGGTGATCATCAATATAACCCTTAGCCAGGTGATCATGAGTCAAACCCTGAACCATATGATCATCAATCCAACCCTAAAACATGTGATCATCAATCTAACCATGAACCAGGTGATAATCAATCTAATGTTGAACCAGGTGATCATCAGTCCAATCCTGAACCATGTGATCATCAATCCAACCCTGAACCATGTGATCATCAATCTAACCGTGAACCAGGTGATCATAAATATAACCCTTAACAAAGTGATCATCAGGCTATCCCTGAACCAGGTGATCATCAGTCTAATCCTGAACCATGTGATCATCAATCCAACCCTGAACCATGTGATCATCAATGTAACCGTCAACCAGGTGATGATCAATATAACCCTTAACCAGGTGATCATGAGTCTAACCCTGAACCATATGATCATCAATCCAACCCTGAACCATGTGATCATCAATCTAACCGTGAACCATGTGATCATCAATCTAACCCTTAACCAGGTGATCATCAGTCTAATCCTGAACCATGTGATCATCAGGCAAATCCTGAACCATGTGATCATCAATGTAACCCTGAACCATGTGATCATCAATCTAACCGTAAACAGGTGATCATCAGTCTAACCCTGAACCAGGTGATCATCAGTCCAATCCTGAACGATGTGATCATCAATCCAACCCTGGACCATGTGATCATCAATCTAACCGTGAACAAGGTGATCATCAATATAACCCTTAAACAGGTGATCATCAGTCTAACCCTTAACCAGGTGATCATCTGTCCAATCCGCAACCATGTGATCATCAATCCAACCCTGAACCATGTGATCATCAATCTAACCGTGAACCAGGTGATCATCAATATAACACTTAACGAAGTGATCATCAGGCTAACCCTGAACCAGGTGATCATCAGTCTAACTCTGAACCATGTGATCATCAATCCAACCCTGAACCATCTGATCATCAATCTAACCCTGAACCAGGTGAACATCAGTCTAACCTGAACCATGTGATCATCAATCCAACCCTGAACCATGTGATCATCAATGTAACCGTGAACCAGGTGATTATCTATATAACCCTTAACCAGGTGATCATCAGTCTAACCCTGAACCATATGATCATCAATCCAACCCTGAAACATGTGATCAGTCTAACCCTGAACCAGGTGGTCATCAATCTAACCTTGAACCAGGTCATCGATCTAACCCTGAACCATGTGATCATCAATCTAACCCTGAACCATGTGATCATCAATCTAACCCTGAACCCTGTGATCATCAGTCTAATCCTGAACCATGTGATCATCAATCCAACCCTGGACCATGTGATCATCAATCTAACCGTGAACAAGGTGATCATCAATATAACCCTTAAACAGGTGATCATCAGTCTAACCTTGAACCAGGTGATCATCAGTGTAATCCTGAACCATGTGATCATAAGGCAAATCCTGAACCATGTGATCATCAATGTAACCCTGAACCATGTGATCATCAATCTAACCGTGAAGTAGGTGATCATCAATATAACCCTTAAACAGGTGATCATCAGTCTAACCCTGAACCAGGTGATCATCAGTCCAATCCTGAACCATCTGATCATCAATCCAACCCTGAACCATCTGATCATCAATCTAACCCTGAACCAGGTGAACATCAGTCTAAACCTGAACCATGTGATCATCAATCCAACCCTGAACCATGTGATCATCAATGTAACCGTGAACCAGGTGATTATCTATATAACCCTTAACCAGGTGATCATCAGTCTAACCCTGAACAATATGATCATCAATCCAACCCTGAAACATGTGATCAGTCTAACCCTGAACCAGGTGGTCATCAATCTAACCTTGAACCAGGTCATCGATCTAACCCTGAACCATGTGATCATCAATCTAACCCTGAACCATATGATCATCAATCCAACCCTGAACCATGTGATCATCAATCTAACCGTGAACCAGGTGATCATCAATCTAACCTTGAACCAGGTGTTTCTCAGTCTAATCTTGAACCAAATGATCATCAATCCAACCCTGAACCATGTGATCATCAATCTAACCGTGAACCAGGTGATCATCAATATAACCCTTAACCAGGTGATCATCAGTCTAATCCTGAACCATGTGATCATCAGGCAAATCCTGAACCATGTGATGATCAATGTAACCCTGAACCATGTGATCATCAATCTAACCGTGAACCATGTGATCATCAATCCAACCCTGAACCATGTGATCATCAATGTAACCGTGAACCAGGTGATCATCAATATAACCCTTAGCCAGGTGATCATGAGTCTAACCCTGAACCATATGATCATCAATCCAACCCTAAACCATGTGATCATCAATCTAACCGTGAACCAGGTGATAATCAATCTAATGTTGAACCAGGTGATCATCAGTCCAATCCTGAACCATGTGATCATCAATCTAACCCTGAACAATGTGATCATCAGTCTAACCCTGAACCATGTGATCATCAATCTAACCCTGAACCATGTGATCATCAATCCAACCCGTAACCATGTGATCATCAATGTAACCGTTAACCAGGTGATCATCAATATAACCCTTAACCAGGTGATCATGAGTCTAACCCTGAACCATATGATCATCAATCTAACCCTGAACCATGTGATCATCAATCTAACCATGAACCAGGTGAACATAAGTCTAACCCTGAACCATGTGATCATCAATCTAACCCTGAACCATGTGATCATCAATCTAACCATGAACCAGGTGAACATCAGTCTAACCCTGAACCATGTGATCATCAATCCAACCCTGGACCATGTGATCATCAATCTAACCGTGAACAAGGTGATCATCAATATAACCCTTAAACAGGTGATCATCAGTCTAACCCTTAACCAGGTGATCATCAGTCCAATCCGCAACCATGTGATCATCAATCCAACCCTGAACCATGTGATCATCAATCTAACCGTGAACCAGGTGATCATCAATATAACCCTTAACGAAGTGATCATCAGGCTAACCCTGAACCAGGTGATCATCAGTCTAACTCTGAACCATGTGATCATCAATCCAACCCTGAACCATCTGATCATCAATCTAAACCTGAACCACGTGAACATCAGTCTAAACCTGAACCATGTGATCATCAATCCAACCCTGAACCATGTGATCATCAATGTAACCGTGAACCAGGTGATTATCTATATAACCCTTAACCAGGTGATCATCAGTCTAACCCTGAACCATATGATCATCAATCCAACCCTGAAACATGTGATCAGTCTAACCCTGAACCAGGTGGTCATCAATCTAACCTTGAACCAGGTCATCGATCTAACCCTGAACCATGTGATCATCAATCTAACCCTGAACCATGTGATCATCAATCTAACCCTGAACCCTGTGATCATCAGTCTAATCCTGAACCATGTGATCATCAATCCAACCCTGGACCATGTGATCATCAATCTAACCGTGAACAAAGTGATCATCAATATAACCCTTAAACAGGTGATCATCAGTCTAACCTTGAACCAGGTGATCATCAGTGTAATCCTGAACCATGTGATCATAAGGCAAATCCTGAACCATGTGATCATCAATGTAACCCTGAACCATGTGATCATCAATCTAACCGTGAAGTAGGTGATCATCAAAATAACCCTTAAACAGCTGATCATCAGTCTAACCCTGAACCAGGTGATCATCAGTCCAATCCTGAACCATCTGATCATCAATCCAACCCTGAACCATCTGATCATCAATCTAACCCTGAACCAGGTGAACATCAGTCTAAACCTGAACCATGTGATCATCAATCCAACCCTGAACCATGTGATCATCAATGTAACCGTGAACCAGGTGATTATCTATATAACCCTTAACCAGGTGATCATCAGTCTAACCCTGAACAATATGATCATCAATCCAACCCTGAAACATGTGATCAGTCTAACCCTGAACCAGGTGGTCATCAATCTAACCTTGAACCAGGTCATCGATCTAACCCTGAACCATGTGATCATCAATCTAACACTGAACCATATGATCATCAATCCAACCCTGAACCATGTGATCATCAATCTAACCGTGAACCAGGTGATCATCAATCTAACCTTGAACCAGGTGTTTCTCAGTCTAATCTTGAACCAAATGATCATCAATCCAACCCTGAACCATGTGATCATCAATCTAACCGTGAACCAGGTGATCATCAATATAACCCTTAACCAGGTGATCATCAGTGTAATCCTGAACCATGTGATCATCAGGCAAATCCTGAACCATGTGATGATCAATGTAACCCTGAACCATGTGATCATCAATCTAACCGTGAACCATGTGATCATCAATCCAACCCTGAACCATGTGATTATCAATGTAACCGTGAACCAGGTGATCATCAATATAACCCTTAGCCAGGTGATCATGAGTCAAACCCTGAACCATATGGTCATCAATCCAACCCTAAACCATGTGATCATCAATCTAACCATGAACCAGGTGATAATCAATCTAATGTTGAACCAGGTGATCATCAGTCCAATCCTGAACCATGTGATCATCAATCTAACCCTGAACAATGTGATCATCAGTCTAACCCTGAACCATGTGATCATCAATCCAACCCTGGACCATGTGATCATCAATCTAACCGTGAACAAGGTGATCATCAATATAACCCTTAAAGAGGTGATCATCAGTCTAACCCTGAACCAGGTGATCATCAGTCCAATCCTGAACCATGTGATCATCAATCCAACCCTGAACCATGTGATCATCAATCTAACCGTGAACCAGGTGATCATAAATATAACCCTTAACAAAGTGATCATCAGGCTATCCCTGAACCAGGTGATCATCAGTCTAATCCTGAACCATGTGATCATCAATCCAACCCTGAACCATGTGATCATCAATGTAACCGTCAACCAGGTGATCATCAATATAACCCTTAACCAGGTGATCATGAGTCTAACCCTGAACCATATGATCATCAATCCAACCCTGAACCATGTGATCATCAATCTAACCGTGAACCATGTGATCATCAATCTAACCCTTAACCAGGTGATCATCAGTCTAATCCTGAACCATGTGATCATCAGGCAAATCCTGAACCATGTGATCATCAATGTAACCCTGAACCATGTGATCATCAATCTAACCGTAAACAGGTGATCATCAGTCTAACCCTGAACCAGGTGATCATCAGTCCAATCCTGAACCATGTGATCATCAATCCAACCCTGAACCATGTGATCATCAATCTAACCCTGAACCAGGTGATCATCAGTCTAACCCTGAACCAAGTGATCATCAATCCAACCCTGAACCATGTGATCATCAATCTAACCCTGAACAATGTGATCATCAGTCTAACCCTGAACCATGTGATCATCAATCCAACCCTGGACCATGTGATCATCAATCTAACCGTGAACAAGGTGATCATCAATATAACCCTTAAACAGGTGATCATCAGTCTAACCCTGAACCAGGTGATCATCAGTCCAATCTTGAACCATGTGATCATCAATCCAACCCTGAACCATTTGATCATCAATCTAACCGTGAACCAGGTGATCATCAATATAACCCTTAACAAAGTGATCATCAGGCTAACCCTGAACCAGGTGATCATCAGTCTAATCCTGAACCATGTGATCATCAATCCAACCCTGAACCATGTGATCATCAATGTAACCGTCAACCAGGTGATCATCAATATAACCCTTAACCAGGTGATCATGAGTCTAACCCTGAACCATATGATCATCAATCCAACCCTGAACCATGTGATCATCAATGTAACCGTGAACCAGGTGATCATCTATATAACTCTTAACCAGGTGATCATGAGTCTAACCCTGAACCATATGATCATCAATCCAACCCTGAAACATTTGATCATCAATGTAACCTTCAACCAGGTGATCCTCAATTTAACCCTTAACCAGGTGATCATGAGTCTAACCCTGAACCATATGATCATCAATCCAACCCTGAACCATGTGATCATCAATGTAACCGTGAACCAAGTGATCATCTATATAACCCTTAACCAGGTGATCATGAGTCTAACCCTGAACCATATGATCATCAATCCAACCCTGAACCATGTGATCATCAATCTAACCGTGAACCAGGTGATCATCAATCTAACCTTGAACCAGGTGATCATCAGTCTAATCCTGAACCATGTGATCATCAGGCAAATCCTGAACCATGTGATCATCAATGTAACCCTGAACCATGTGATCATCAATCTAACCGTGAACAAGGTGATCATCAATATAACCCTTAAACAGGTGATCATCAGTCTAACCCTGAACCAGGTGATCATCAGTCCAATCCTGAACCATGTGATGATCAATCCAACCCTGAACCATGTGATCATCAATCTAACCCTGAACCAGGTGATCATCAGTCTAACCCTGAACCATGTGATCATCAATCCAACCCATAACCATGTGATAATCAATCTAACCCTGAACAATGTGATCATCAGTCTAACCCTGAACCATATGATCATCAATCCAACCCTGGACCATGTGATCATCAATCTAACCGTGAACAAGGTGATCATCAATATAACCCTTAAACAGGTGATCATCAGTCTAACCCTGAACCAGGTGATCATCAGTCCAATCCTGAACCATGTGATCATCAATCCAACCCTGAACCATGTGATCATCAATGTAACCGTGAACCAGGTGATCATCTATATAACTCTTAACCAGGTGATCATGAGTCTAACCCTGAACCATATGATCATCAATCCAACCCTGAAACATTTGATCATCAATGTAACCGTCAACCAGGTGATCATCAATATAACCCTTAACCAGGTGATCATGAGTCTAACCCTGAACCATATGATCATCAATCCAACCCTGAACCATGTGATCATCAATGTAACAGTGAACCAGGTGATCATCTATATAACTCTTAACCAGGTGATCATGAGTCTAACCCTGAACCATATGATCATCAATCCAACCCTGAAACATTTGATCATCAATGTAACCTTCAACCAGGTGATCCTCAATTTAACCCTTAACCAGGTGATCATGAGTCTAACCCTGAACCATATGATCATCAATCCAACCCTGAACCATGTGATCATCAATGTAACCGTGAACCAAGTGATCATCTATATAACCCTTAACCAGGTGATCATGAGTCTAATCCTGAACCATATGATCATCAATCCAACCCTGAACCATGTGATCATCAATCTAACCGTGAACCAGGTGATCATCAATCTAACCTTGAACCAGGTGTTTCTCAGTCTAATCTTGAACCAAATGATCATCAATCCAACCCTGAACCATGTGATCATCAATCTAACCGTGAACCAGGTGATCATCAATATAACCCTTAACCAGGTGATCATCAGTCTAATCCAGAACCATGTGATCATCAGGCAAATCCTGAACCATGTGATCATCAATGTAACCCTGAACCATGTGATCATCAATCTAACCGTGAACAAGGTGATCATCAATATAACCCTTAAACAGGTGATCATCAGTCTAACCCTGAACCAGGTGATCATCAGTCCAATCCTGAACCATGTGATGATCAATCCAACCCTGAACCATGTGATCATCAATCTAACCCTGAACCAGGTGATCATCAGTCTAACCCTGAACCATGTGATCATCAATCCAACCCATAACCATGTGATAATCAATCTAACCCTGAACAATGTGATCATCAGTCTAACCCTGAACCATGTGATCATCAATCCAACCCTGGACCATGTGATCATCAATCTAACCGTGAACAAGGTGATCATCAATATAACCCTTAAACAGGTGATCATCAGTCTAACCCTGAACCAGGTGATCATCAGTCCAATCCTGAACCATGTGATCATCAATCCAACCCTGAACCATGTGATCATCAATGTAACCGTGAACCAGGTGATCATCAATATAACCCTTAACGAAGTGATCATCAGGCTAACCCTGAACCAGGTGATCATCAGTCTAATCCTGAACCATGTGATCATCAATCCAACCCTGAACCATGTGATCATCAATGTAACCGTCAACCAGGTGATCATCAATATAACCCTTAACCAGGTGATCATGAGTCTAACCCTGAACCATATGATCATCAATCCAACCCTGAACCATGTGATCATCAATGTAACCGTGAACCAGGTGATCATCAATCAAACCCTGAACCAGGTGATCAACAGTCTAACCCTGAACTATATGATCATCAATCCAACCCTGAACCATGTGATCATCAGTCTAACCCTGAACCAGGTGATCATCAGTCCAATCCTGAACCATGTGATGATCAATCCAACCCTGAACCATGTGATCATCAATCTAACCCTGAACCAGGTGATTATCAGTCTAACCCTGAACCATGTGATCATCAATCCAACCCATAACCATGTGATAATCAATCTAACCCTGAACAATGTGATCATCAGTCTAACCCTGAACCATGTGATCATCAATCCAACCCTGGACCATGTGATCATCAATCTAACCGTGAACAAGGTGATCATCAATATAACCCTTAAACAGGTGATCATCAGTCTAACCCTGAACCAGGTGATCATCAGTCCAATCCTGAACCATGTGATCATCAATCCAACCCTGAACCATGTGATCATCAATGTAACCGTGAACCAGGTGATCATCAATATAACCCTTAAGGAAGTGATCATCAGGCTAACCCTGAACCAGGTGATCATCAGTCTAATCCTGAACCATGTGATCATCAATCCAACCCTGAACCATGTGATCATCAATGTAACCGTCAACCAGGTGATCATCAATATAACCCTTAACCAGGTGATCATGAGTCTAACCCTGAACCATATGATCATCAATCCAACCCTGAACCATGTGATCATCAATGTAACCGTGAACCAGGTGATCATCAATCAAACCCTGAACCAGGTGATCAACAGTCTAACCCTGAACTATATGATCATCAATCCAACCCTGAACCATGTGATCAGTCTAATCCTGAACCAGGTGGTCATCAATCTTACCCTGTACTAGTTCATCGATCTAACTGTGAACCAATGTGATCATCGATCTAACCCAGAACAATGTGATCATCAATCTAACCATGAACCAGGTGAACATCAGTCTAACCCTGAACCATGTGATCATCAATCTAACCCTGAACCCTGTGATCATAAATCTAACCATGAACCAGGTGAACATCAGTCTAACCCTGAACCCTGTGATCATCAGTCTAATCCTGAACCATGTGATCATCAATACAACCCTGGACCATGTGATCATCAATCTAACCCTGACCCATGTGATTATCAATGTAACCGTGAACCAGGTGATTATCTATATAACCCTTAACCAGGTGATCATCAGTCCAACCCTGAACCATATGATCATCAATCCAACCCTGAAACATGTGATCAGTCTAACCCTGAACCAGATGGTCATCAATCTAACCCTGAACCAGGTCATCAATCTAACCCTGAACCATGTGATCATCAATCTAACCCTGAACCATGTGATCATCAATCCAACCCGTAACCATGTGATCATCAATGTAACCGTGAACCAGGTGATCATCAATATAACCCTTAACCAGGTGATCATGAGTCTAACCCTGAACCATATGATCATCAATCTAACCCTGAACCATGTGATCATCAATCTAACCATGAACCAGGTGAACATCAGTCTAACCCTGAACCATGTGATCATCAATCTAACCCTGAACCATGTGATCATCAATCTAACCCTGAACCATGTGATCATCAATCCAACCCTGAACCATGTGATCATCAATCCAACCCATAACCATGTGATAATCAATCTAACCCTGAACAATGTGATCATCAGTCTAACCCTGAACCATGTGATCATCAATCCAACCCTGAACCATGTGATCATCAATCCAACCCATAACCATGTGATAATCAATCTAACCCTGAACAATGTGATCATCAATCCAACCCTGAAACATTTGATCATCAATGTAACCTTCAACCAGGTGATCCTCAATTTAACCCTTAACCAGGTGATCATGAGTCTAACCCTGAACCATATGATCATCAATCCAACCCTGAACCATGTGATCATCAATGTAACCGTGAACCAAGTGATCATCTATATAACCCTTAACCAGGTGATCATGAGTCTAACCCTGAACCATATGATCATCAATCCAACCCTGAACCATGTGATCATCAATCTAACCGTGAACCAGGTGATCATCAATCTAACCTTGAACCAGGTGATCATCAGTCTAATCCTGAACCATGTGATCATCAGGCAAATCCTGAACCATGTGATCATCAATGTAACCCTGAACCATGTGATCATCAATCTAACCGTGAACAAGGTGATCATCAATATAACCCTTAAACAGGTGATCATCAGTCTAACCCTGAACCAGGTGATCATCAGTCCAATCCTGAACCATGTGATGATCAATCCAACCCTGAACCATGTGATCATCAATCTAACCCTGAACCAGGTGATCATCAGTCTAACCCTGAACCATGTGATCATCAATCCAACCCATAACCATGTGATAATCAATCTAACCCTGAACAATGTGATCATCAGTCTAACCCTGAACCATATGATCATCAATCCAACCCTGGACCATGTGATCATCAATCTAACCGTGAACAAGGTGATCATCAATATAACCCTTAAACAGGTGATCATCAGTCTAACCCTGAACCAGGTGATCATCAGTCCAATCCTGAACCATGTGATCATCAATCCAACCCTGAACCATGTGATCATCAATGTAACCGTGAACCAGGTGATCATCTATATAACTCTTAACCAGGTGATCATGAGTCTAACCCTGAACCATATGATCATCAATCCAACCCTGAAACATTTGATCATCAATGTAACCGTCAACCAGGTGATCATCAATATAACCCTTAACCAGGTGATCATGAGTCTAACCCTGAACCATATGATCATCAATCCAACCCTGAACCATGTGATCATCAATGTAACAGTGAACCAGGTGATCATCTATATAACTCTTAACCAGGTGATCATGAGTCTAACCCTGAACCATATGATCATCAATCCAACCCTGAAACATTTGATCATCAATGTAACCTTCAACCAGGTGATCCTCAATTTAACCCTTAACCAGGTGATCATGAGTCTAACCCTGAACCATATGATCATCAATCCAACCCTGAACCATGTGATCATCAATGTAACCGTGAACCAAGTGATCATCTATATAACCCTTAACCAGGTGATCATGAGTCTAATCCTGAACCATATGATCATCAATCCAACCCTGAACCATGTGATCATCAATCTAACCGTGAACCAGGTGATCATCAATCTAACCTTGAACCAGGTGTTTCTCAGTCTAATCTTGAACCAAATGATCATCAATCCAACCCTGAACCATGTGATCATCAATCTAACCGTGAACCAGGTGATCATCAATATAACCCTTAACCAGGTGATCATCAGTCTAATCCAGAACCATGTGATCATCAGGCAAATCCTGAACCATGTGATCATCAATGTAACCCTGAACCATGTGATCATCAATCTAACCGTGAACAAGGTGATCATCAATATAACCCTTAAACAGGTGATCATCAGTCTAACCCTGAACCAGGTGATCATCAGTCCAATCCTGAACCATGTGATGATCAATCCAACCCTGAACCATGTGATCATCAATCTAACCCTGAACCAGGTGATCATCAGTCTAACCCTGAACCATGTGATCATCAATCCAACCCATAACCATGTGATAATCAATCTAACCCTGAACAATGTGATCATCAGTCTAACCCTGAACCATGTGATCATCAATCCAACCCTGGACCATGTGATCATCAATCTAACCGTGAACAAGGTGATCATCAATATAACCCTTAAACAGGTGATCATCAGTCTAACCCTGAACCAGGTGATCATCAGTCCAATCCTGAACCATGTGATCATCAATCCAACCCTGAACCATGTGATCATCAATGTAACCGTGAACCAGGTGATCATCAATATAACCCTTAACGAAGTGATCATCAGGCTAACCCTGAACCAGGTGATCATCAGTCTAATCCTGAACCATGTGATCATCAATCCAACCCTGAACCATGTGATCATCAATGTAACCGTCAACCAGGTGATCATCAATATAACCCTTAACCAGGTGATCATGAGTCTAACCCTGAACCATATGATCATCAATCCAACCCTGAACCATGTGATCATCAATGTAACCGTGAACCAGGTGATCATCAATCAAACCCTGAACCAGGTGATCAACAGTCTAACCCTGAACTATATGATCATCAATCCAACCCTGAACCATGTGATCATCAGTCTAACCCTGAACCAGGTGATCATCAGTCCAATCCTGAACCATGTGATGATCAATCCAACCCTGAACCATGTGATCATCAATCTAACCCTGAACCAGGTGATTATCAGTCTAACCCTGAACCATGTGATCATCAATCCAACCCATAACCATGTGATAATCAATCTAACCCTGAACAATGTGATCATCAGTCTAACCCTGAACCATGTGATCATCAATCCAACCCTGGACCATGTGATCATCAATCTAACCGTGAACAAGGTGATCATCAATATAACCCTTAAACAGGTGATCATCAGTCTAACCCTGAACCAGGTGATCATCAGTCCAATCCTGAACCATGTGATCATCAATCCAACCCTGAACCATGTGATCATCAATGTAACCGTGAACCAGGTGATCATCAATATAACCCTTAAGGAAGTGATCATCAGGCTAACCCTGAACCAGGTGATCATCAGTCTAATCCTGAACCATGTGATCATCAATCCAACCCTGAACCATGTGATCATCAATGTAACCGTCAACCAGGTGATCATCAATATAACCCTTAACCAGGTGATCATGAGTCTAACCCTGAACCATATGATCATCAATCCAACCCTGAACCATGTGATCATCAATGTAACCGTGAACCAGGTGATCATCAATCAAACCCTGAACCAGGTGATCAACAGTCTAACCCTGAACTATATGATCATCAATCCAACCCTGAACCATGTGATCAGTCTAATCCTGAACCAGGTGGTCATCAATCTTACCCTGTACTAGTTCATCGATCTAACTGTGAACCAATGTGATCATCGATCTAACCCAGAACAATGTGATCATCAATCTAACCATGAACCAGGTGAACATCAGTCTAACCCTGAACCATGTGATCATCAATCTAACCCTGAACCCTGTGATCATAAATCTAACCATGAACCAGGTGAACATCAGTCTAACCCTGAACCCTGTGATCATCAGTCTAATCCTGAACCATGTGATCATCAATACAACCCTGGACCATGTGATCATCAATCTAACCCTGACCCATGTGATTATCAATGTAACCGTGAACCAGGTGATTATCTATATAACCCTTAACCAGGTGATCATCAGTCCAACCCTGAACCATATGATCATCAATCCAACCCTGAAACATGTGATCAGTCTAACCCTGAACCAGATGGTCATCAATCTAACCCTGAACCAGGTCATCAATCTAACCCTGAACCATGTGATCATCAATCTAACCCTGAACCATGTGATCATCAATCCAACCCGTAACCATGTGATCATCAATGTAACCGTGAACCAGGTGATCATCAATATAACCCTTAACCAGGTGATCATGAGTCTAACCCTGAACCATATGATCATCAATCTAACCCTGAACCATGTGATCATCAATCTAACCATGAACCAGGTGAACATCAGTCTAACCCTGAACCATGTGATCATCAATCTAACCCTGAACCATGTGATCATCAATCTAACCCTGAACCATGTGATCATCAATCCAACCCTGAACCATGTGATCATCAATCCAACCCATAACCATGTGATAATCAATCTAACCCTGAACAATGTGATCATCAGTCTAACCCTGAACCATGTGATCATCAATCCAACCCTGGACCATGTGATCATCAATCTAACCGTGAACAAGGTGATCATCAATATAACCCTTAAACAGGTGATCATCAGTCTAACCCTGAACCAGGTGATCATCAGTCCAATCCTGAACCATGTGATCATCAATGTAACCGTGAACCAGGTGATCATCAATCAAACCCTGAACCAGGTGATCAACAGTCTAACCCTGAACTATATGATCATCAATCCAACCCTGAACCATGTGATCAGTCTAATCCTGAACCAGGTGGTCATCAATCTTACCCTGTACTAGTTCATCGATCTAACTGTGAACCAATGTGATCATCGATCTAACCCAGAACAATGTGATCATCAATCTAACCCGTAACCATGTGATCATCAATGTAACCGTGAACCAGGTGATCATCAATAAAACCCTTAACCAGGTGATCATGAGTCTAACCCTGAACCATATGATCATCAATCTAACCCTGAACCATGTGATCATCAATCTAACCATGAACCAGGTGAACATCAGTCTAACCCTGAACCATGTGATCATCAATCTAACCCTGAACCATGTGATCATCAATCCAACCCTGGACCATGTGATCATCAATCTAACCGTGAACCAGGTGATCATCAATATAACCCTTAACGAAGTGATCATCAGGCTAACCCTGAACCAGGTGATCATCAGTCTAATCTTGAACCATGTGATCATCAATCCAACCCTGAACCATGTGATCATCAATGTAACCGTCAACCAGGTGATCATCAATATAACCCTTAACCAGGTGATCATGAGTCTAACCCTGAACCATATGATCATCAATCCAAACCTGAACCATGTGATCATCAATGTAACCGTGAACCAGGTGATCATCAATCTAACCCTGAACCAGGTGATCAACAGTTTAACCCTGAACTATATGATCATCAATCCAACCCTGAACCATGTGATCAGTCTAATCTTGAACCAGGTGGTCATCAATCTTACCCTGTACTAGTTCATCTAACTGTGAACCAATGTGATCATCGATCTTACCCAGAACAATGTGATCATCAATCTAACCATGAACCAGGTGAACATCAGTATAACCCTGAACCATGTGATCATCAATCTAACCCTGAACCCTGTGATCATCAATCTAACCATGAACCAGGTGAACATCAGTCTAACCTTGAACCCTGTGATCATCAGTCTAATCCTGAACCATGTGATCATCAATCCAACCCTGGACCATGTGATCATCAATCTAACCCTGACCCATGTGATTATCAATGTAACCGTGAACCAGGTGATTATCTATATAACCCTTAACCAGGTGATCATCAGTCCAACCCTGAACCATATGATCATCAATCCAACCCTGAAACATGTGATCAGTCTAACCCTGAACCAGGTGGTCATCAATCTAACCCAGAACCAGGTCATCAATCTAACCCTGAACCATGTGATCATCAATCTAACCCTGAACCATGTGATCATCAATCCAACCCGTAACCATGTGATCATCAATGTAACCGTGAACCAGGTGATCATCAATATAACCCTTAACCAGGTGATCATGATTCTAACCCTGAACCATATGATCATCAATCTAACCCTGAACCATGTGATCATCAATCTAACCATGAACCAGGTGAACATCAGTCTAACCCTGAACCATGTGATCATCAATCTAACCCTGAACCATGTGATCATCAATCTAACCCTGAACCCTGTGATCATCAGTCTAATCCTGAACCATGTGATCATCAATCCAACCCTGGACCATGTGATCATCAATCTAACCGTGAACAAGGTGATCATCAATATAACCCTTAAACAGGTGATCATCAGTCTAACCTTGAACCAGGTGATCATCAGTGTAATCCTGAACCATGTGATCATAAGGCAAATCCTGAACCATGTGATCATCAATGTAACCCTGAACCATGTGATCATCAATCTAACCGTGAAGTAGGTGATCATCAATATAACCCTTAACGAAGTGATCATCAGGCTAACCCTGAACCAGGTGATCATCAGTCTAATCCTGAACCATGTGATCATCAATCCAACCCTGAACCATGTGATCATCAATGTAACCGTCAACCAGGTGATCATCAATATAACCCTTAACCAGGTGATCATGAGTCTAACCCTGAACCATATGATCATCAATCCAACCCTGAACCATGTGATCATCAATGTAACCGTGAACCAGGTGATCATCAATCTAACCCTGAACCAGGTGATCAACAGTCTAACACTGAACTATATGATCATCAATCCAACCCTGAACCATGTGATCAGTCTAATCCTGAACCAGGTGGTCATCAATCTTACCCTGTACTAGTTCATCGATCTAACTGTGAACCAATGTGATCATCGATCTAACCCAGAACAATGTGATCATCAATCTAACCATGAACCAGGTGAACATCAGTCTAACCCTGAACCATGTGATCATCAATCTAACCCTGAACCCTGTGATCATAAATCTAACCATGAACCAGGTGAACATCAGTCTAATCCTGAACCATGTGATCATCAATACAACCCTGGACCATGTGATCATCAATCTAACCCTGACCCATGTGATCAGTCTAACCCTGAACCAGATGGTCATCAATGTAACCCTGAACCAGGTCATCAATCTAACCCTGAACCATGTGATCATCAATCTAACCCTGAACCATGTGATCATCAATCCAACCCGTAACCATGTGATCATCAATGTAACCGTGAACCAGGTGATCATCAATATAACCCTTAACCAGGTGATCATGAGTCTAACCCTGAACCATGTGTTCATCAATCTAACCATGAACCAGGTGAACATCAGTCTAACCCTGAACCATGTGATCATCAATCTAACCCTGAACCATGTGATCATCAATCCAACCCTGGACCATGTGATCATCAATCTAACCGTGAACCAGGTGATCATCAATATAACCCTTAACGAAGTGATCATCAGGCTAACCCTGAACCAGGTGATCATCAGTCTAATCTTGAACCATGTGATCATCAATGCAACCCTGAACCATGTGATCATCAATGTAACCGTCAACCAGGTGATCATCAATATAACCCTTAACCAGGTGATCATGAGTCTAACCCTGAACCATATGATCATCAATCCAACCCTGAACCATGTGATCATCAATGTAACCGTGAACCAGGTGATCATCAATCAAACCCTGAACCAGGTGATCAACAGTCTAACCCTGAACTATATGATCATCAATCCAACCCTGAACCATGTGATCAGTCTAATCCTGAACCAGGTGGTCATCAATCTTACCCTGTACTAGTTCATCGATCTAACTGTGAACCAATGTGATCATCGATCTAACCCAGAACAATGTGATCATCAATCTAACCATGAACCAGGTGAACATCAGTCTAACCCTGAACCATGTGATCATCAATCTAACCCTGAACCCTGTGATCATAAATCTAACCATGAACCAGGTGAACATCAGTCTAACCCTGAACCCTGTGATCATCAGTCTAATCCTGAACCATGTGGTCATCAATGTAACCGTGAACCAGGTGATTATCTATATAACCCTTAACCAGGTGATCATCAGTCCAACCCTGAACCATATGATCATCAATCCAACCCTGAAACATGTGATCAGTCTAACCCTGAACCAGATGGTCATCAATCTAACCCTGAACCAGGTCATCAATCTAACCCTGAACCATGTGATCATCAATCTAATCCTGAACCATGTGATCATCAATCCAACCCGTAACCATGTGATCATCAATGTAACCGTGAACCAGGTGATCATCAATAAAACCCTTAACTAGGTGATCATGAGTCTAACCCTGAACCATATGATCATCAATCTAACCCTGAACCATGTGATCATCAATCTAACCATGAACCAGGTGAACATCAGTCTAACCCTGAACCATGTGATCATCAATCTAACCCTGAACCATGTGATCATCAATCCAACCCTGGACCATGTGATCATCAATCTAACCGTGAACCAGGTGATCATCAATATAACCCTTAACGAAGTGATCATCAGGCTAACCCTGAACCAGGTGATCATCAGTCTAATCTTGAACCATGTGATCATCAACCCAACCCTGAACCATGTGATCATCAATGTAACCGTCAACCAGGTGATCATCAATATAACCCTTAACCAGGTGATCATGAGTCTAACCCTGAACCATATGATCATCAATCCAAACCTGAACCATGTGATCATCAATGTAACCGTGAACCAGGTGATCATCAATATAACCCTTAACCAGGTGATCATGAGTCTAACCCTGAACCATATGATCATCAATCCAACCCTGAAACATGTGATCAGTCTAACCCTGAACCAGGTGGTCATCAATCTAACCCAGAACCAGGTCATCAATCTAACCCTGAACCATGTGATCATCAATCTAACCCTGAACCATGTGATCATCAATCCAACCCGTAACCATGTGATCATCAATGTAACCGTGAACCAGGTGATCATCAATATAACCCTTAACCAGGTGATCATGATTCTAACCCTGAACCATATGATCATCAATCTAACCCTGAACCATGTGATCATCAATCTAACCATGAACCAGGTGAACATCAGTCTAACCCTGAACCATGTGATCATCAATCTAACCCTGAACCATGTGATCATCAATCTAACCCTGAACCCTGTGATCATCAGTCTAATCCTGAACCATGTGATCATCAATCCAACCCTGGACCATGTGATCATCAATCTAACCGTGAACAAGGTGATCATCAATATAACCCTTAAACAGGTGATCATCAGTCTAACCTTGAACCAGGTGATCATCAGTGTAATCCTGAACCATGTGATCATAAGGCAAATCCTGAACCATGTGATCATCAATGTAACCCTGAACCATGTGATCATCAATCTAACCGTGAAGTAGGTGATCATCAATATAACCCTTAACGAAGTGATCATCAGGCTAACCCTGAACCAGGTGATCATCAGTCTAATCCTGAACCATGTGATCATCAATCCAACCCTGAACCATGTGATCATCAATCTAACCATGAACCAGGTGAACATAAGTCTAACCCTGAACCATGTGATCATCAATCTAACCCTGAACCATGTGATCATCAATCTAACCATGAACCAGGTGAACATCAGTCTAACCCTGAACCATGTGATCATCAATCCAACCCTGGACCATGTGATCATCAATCTAACCGTGAACAAGGTGATCATCAATATAACCCTTAAACAGGTGATCATCAGTCTAACCCTTAACCAGGTGATCATCAGTCCAATCCGCAACCATGTGATCATCAATCCAACCCTGAACCATGTGATCATCAATCTAACCGTGAACCAGGTGATCATCAATATAACCCTTAACGAAGTGATCATCAGGCTAACCCTGAACCAGGTGATCATCAGTCTAACTCTGAACCATGTGATCATCAATCCAACCCTGAACCATCTGATCATCAATCTAACCCTGAACCACGTGAACATCAGTCTAAACCTGAACCATGTGATCATCAATCCAACCCTGAACCATGTGATCATCAATGTAACCGTGAACCAGGTGATTATCTATATAACCCTTAACCAGGTGATCATCAGTCTAACCCTGAACCATATGATCATCAATCCAACCCTGAAACATGTGATCAGTCTAACCCTGAACCAGGTGGTCATCAATCTAACCTTGAACCAGGTCATCGATCTAACCCTGAACCATGTGATCATCAATCTAACCCTGAACCATGTGATCATCAATCTAACCCTGAACCCTGTGATCATCAGTCTAATCCTGAACCATGTGATCATCAATCCAACCCTGGACCATGTGATCATCAATCTAACCGTGAACAAAGTGATCATCAATATAACCCTTAAACAGGTGATCATCAGTCTAACCTTGAACCAGGTGATCATCAGTGTAATCCTGAACCATGTGATCATAAGGCAAATCCTGAACCATGTGATCATCAATGTAACCCTGAACCATGTGATCATCAATCTAACCGTGAAGTAGGTGATCATCAAAATAACCCTTAAACAGCTGATCATCAGTCTAACCCTGAACCAGGTGATCATCAGTCCAATCCTGAACCATCTGATCATCAATCCAACCCTGAACCATCTGATCATCAATCTAACCCTGAACCAGGTGAACATCAGTCTAAACCTGAACCATGTGATCATCAATCCAACCCTGAACCATGTGATCATCAATGTAACCGTGAACCAGGTGATTATCTATATAACCCTTAACCAGGTGATCATCAGTCTAACCCTGAACAATATGATCATCAATCCAACCCTGAAACATGTGATCAGTCTAACCCTGAACCAGGTGGTCATCAATCTAACCTTGAACCAGGTCATCGATCTAACCCTGAACCATGTGATCATCAATCTAACACTGAACCATATGATCATCAATCCAACCCTGAACCATGTGATCATCAATCTAACCGTGAACCAGGTGATCATCAATCTAACCTTGAACCAGGTGTTTCTCAGTCTAATCTTGAACCAAATGATCATCAATCCAACCCTGAACCATGTGATCATCAATCTAACCGTGAACCAGGTGATCATCAATATAACCCTTAACCAGGTGATCATCAGTGTAATCCTGAACCATGTGATCATCAGGCAAATCCTGAACCATGTGATGATCAATGTAACCCTGAACCATGTGATCATCAATCTAACCGTGAACCATGTGATCATCAATCCAACCCTGAACCATGTGATTATCAATGTAACCGTGAACCAGGTGATCATCAATATAACCCTTAGCCAGGTGATCATGAGTCAAACCCTGAACCATATGGTCATCAATCCAACCCTAAACCATGTGATCATCAATCTAACCATGAACCAGGTGATAATCAATCTAATGTTGAACCAGGTGATCATCAGTCCAATCCTGAACCATGTGATCATCAATCTAACCCTGAACAATGTGATCATCAGTCTAACCCTGAACCATGTGATCATCAATCCAACCCTGGACCATGTGATCATCAATCTAACCGTGAACAAGGTGATCATCAATATAACCCTTAAAGAGGTGATCATCAGTCTAACCCTGAACCAGGTGATCATCAGTCCAATCCTGAACCATGTGATCATCAATCCAACCCTGAACCATGTGATCATCAATCTAACCGTGAACCAGGTGATCATAAATATAACCCTTAACAAAGTGATCATCAGGCTATCCCTGAACCAGGTGATCATCAGTCTAATCCTGAACCATGTGATCATCAATCCAACCCTGAACCATGTGATCATCAATGTAACCGTCAACCAGGTGATCATCAATATAACCCTTAACCAGGTGATCATGAGTCTAACCCTGAACCATATGATCATCAATCCAACCCTGAACCATGTGATCATCAATCTAACCGTGAACCATGTGATCATCAATCTAACCCTTAACCAGGTGATCATCAGTCTAATCCTGAACCATGTGATCATCAGGCAAATCCTGAACCATGTGATCATCAATGTAACCCTGAACCATGTGATCATCAATCTAACCGTAAACAGGTGATCATCAGTCTAACCCTGAACCAGGTGATCATCAGTCCAATCCTGAACCATGTGATCATCAATCCAACCCTGAACCATGTGATCATCAATCTAACCCTGAACCAGGTGATCATCAGTCTAACCCTGAACCAAGTGATCATCAATCCAACCCTGAACCATGTGATCATCAATCTAACCCTGAACAATGTGATCATCAGTCTAACCCTGAACCATGTGATCATCAATCCAACCCTGGACCATGTGATCATCAATCTAACCGTGAACAAGGTGATCATCAATATAACCCTTAAACAGGTGATCATCAGTCTAACCCTGAACCAGGTGATCATCAGTCCAATCTTGAACCATGTGATCATCAATCCAACCCTGAACCATTTGATCATCAATCTAACCGTGAACCAGGTGATCATCAATATAACCCTTAACAAAGTGATCATCAGGCTAACCCTGAACCAGGTGATCATCAGTCTAATCCTGAACCATGTGATCATCAATCCAACCCTGAACCATGTGATCATCAATGTAACCGTGAACCAGGTGATCATCTATATAACTCTTAACCAGGTGATCATGAGTCTAACCCTGAACCATATGATCATCAATCCAACCCTGAAACATTTGATCATCAATGTAACCTTCAACCAGGTGATCCTCAATTTAACCCTTAACCAGGTGATCATGAGTCTAACCCTGAACCATATGATCATCAATCCAACCCTGAACCATGTGATCATCAATGTAACCGTGAACCAAGTGATCATCTATATAACCCTTAACCAGGTGATCATGAGTCTAACCCTGAACCATATGATCATCAATCCAACCCTGAACCATGTGATCATCAATCTAACCGTGAACCAGGTGATCATCAATCTAACCTTGAACCAGGTGATCATCAGTCTAATCCTGAACCATGTGATCATCAGGCAAATCCTGAACCATGTGATCATCAATGTAACCCTGAACCATGTGATCATCAATCTAACCGTGAACAAGGTGATCATCAATATAACCCTTAAACAGGTGATCATCAGTCTAACCCTGAACCAGGTGATCATCAGTCCAATCCTGAACCATGTGATGATCAATCCAACCCTGAACCATGTGATCATCAATCTAACCCTGAACCAGGTGATCATCAGTCTAACCCTGAACCATGTGATCATCAATCCAACCCATAACCATGTGATAATCAATCTAACCCTGAACAATGTGATCATCAGTCTAACCCTGAACCATATGATCATCAATCCAACCCTGGACCATGTGATCATCAATCTAACCGTGAACAAGGTGATCATCAATATAACCCTTAAACAGGTGATCATCAGTCTAACCCTGAACCAGGTGATCATCAGTCCAATCCTGAACCATGTGATCATCAATCCAACCCTGAACCATGTGATCATCAATGTAACCGTGAACCAGGTGATCATCTATATAACTCTTAACCAGGTGATCATGAGTCTAACCCTGAACCATATGATCATCAATCCAACCCTGAAACATTTGATCATCAATGTAACCGTCAACCAGGTGATCATCAATATAACCCTTAACCAGGTGATCATGAGTCTAACCCTGAACCATATGATCATCAATCCAACCCTGAACCATGTGATCATCAATGTAACAGTGAACCAGGTGATCATCTATATAACTCTTAACCAGGTGATCATGAGTCTAACCCTGAACCATATGATCATCAATCCAACCCTGAAACATTTGATCATCAATGTAACCTTCAACCAGGTGATCCTCAATTTAACCCTTAACCAGGTGATCATGAGTCTAACCCTGAACCATATGATCATCAATCCAACCCTGAACCATGTGATCATCAATGTAACCGTGAACCAAGTGATCATCTATATAACCCTTAACCAGGTGATCATGAGTCTAATCCTGAACCATATGATCATCAATCCAACCCTGAACCATGTGATCATCAATCTAACCGTGAACCAGGTGATCATCAATCTAACCTTGAACCAGGTGTTTCTCAGTCTAATCTTGAACCAAATGATCATCAATCCAACCCTGAACCATGTGATCATCAATCTAACCGTGAACCAGGTGATCATCAATATAACCCTTAACCAGGTGATCATCAGTCTAATCCAGAACCATGTGATCATCAGGCAAATCCTGAACCATGTGATCATCAATGTAACCCTGAACCATGTGATCATCAATCTAACCGTGAACAAGGTGATCATCAATATAACCCTTAAACAGGTGATCATCAGTCTAACCCTGAACCAGGTGATCATCAGTCCAATCCTGAACCATGTGATGATCAATCCAACCCTGAACCATGTGATCATCAATCTAACCCTGAACCAGGTGATCATCAGTCTAACCCTGAACCATGTGATCATCAATCCAACCCATAACCATGTGATAATCAATCTAACCCTGAACAATGTGATCATCAGTCTAACCCTGAACCATGTGATCATCAATCCAACCCTGGACCATGTGATCATCAATCTAACCGTGAACAAGGTGATCATCAATATAACCCTTAAACAGGTGATCATCAGTCTAACCCTGAACCAGGTGATCATCAGTCCAATCCTGAACCATGTGATCATCAATCCAACCCTGAACCATGTGATCATCAATGTAACCGTGAACCAGGTGATCATCAATATAACCCTTAACGAAGTGATCATCAGGCTAACCCTGAACCAGGTGATCATCAGTCTAATCCTGAACCATGTGATCATCAATCCAACCCTGAACCATGTGATCATCAATGTAACCGTCAACCAGGTGATCATCAATATAACCCTTAACCAGGTGATCATGAGTCTAACCCTGAACCATATGATCATCAATCCAACCCTGAACCATGTGATCATCAATGTAACCGTGAACCAGGTGATCATCAATCAAACCCTGAACCAGGTGATCAACAGTCTAACCCTGAACTATATGATCATCAATCCAACCCTGAACCATGTGATCATCAGTCTAACCCTGAACCAGGTGATCATCAGTCCAATCCTGAACCATGTGATGATCAATCCAACCCTGAACCATGTGATCATCAATCTAACCCTGAACCAGGTGATTATCAGTCTAACCCTGAACCATGTGATCATCAATCCAACCCATAACCATGTGATAATCAATCTAACCCTGAACAATGTGATCATCAGTCTAACCCTGAACCATGTGATCATCAATCCAACCCTGGACCATGTGATCATCAATCTAACCGTGAACAAGGTGATCATCAATATAACCCTTAAACAGGTGATCATCAGTCTAACCCTGAACCAGGTGATCATCAGTCCAATCCTGAACCATGTGATCATCAATCCAACCCTGAACCATGTGATCATCAATGTAACCGTGAACCAGGTGATCATCAATATAACCCTTAAGGAAGTGATCATCAGGCTAACCCTGAACCAGGTGATCATCAGTCTAATCCTGAACCATGTGATCATCAATCCAACCCTGAACCATGTGATCATCAATGTAACCGTCAACCAGGTGATCATCAATATAACCCTTAACCAGGTGATCATGAGTCTAACCCTGAACCATATGATCATCAATCCAACCCTGAACCATGTGATCATCAATGTAACCGTGAACCAGGTGATCATCAATCAAACCCTGAACCAGGTGATCAACAGTCTAACCCTGAACTATATGATCATCAATCCAACCCTGAACCATGTGATCAGTCTAATCCTGAACCAGGTGGTCATCAATCTTACCCTGTACTAGTTCATCGATCTAACTGTGAACCAATGTGATCATCGATCTAACCCAGAACAATGTGATCATCAATCTAACCATGAACCAGGTGAACATCAGTCTAACCCTGAACCATGTGATCATCAATCTAACCCTGAACCCTGTGATCATAAATCTAACCATGAACCAGGTGAACATCAGTCTAACCCTGAACCCTGTGATCATCAGTCTAATCCTGAACCATGTGATCATCAATACAACCCTGGACCATGTGATCATCAATCTAACCCTGACCCATGTGATTATCAATGTAACCGTGAACCAGGTGATTATCTATATAACCCTTAACCAGGTGATCATCAGTCCAACCCTGAACCATATGATCATCAATCCAACCCTGAAACATGTGATCAGTCTAACCCTGAACCAGATGGTCATCAATCTAACCCTGAACCAGGTCATCAATCTAACCCTGAACCATGTGATCATCAATCTAACCCTGAACCATGTGATCATCAATCCAACCCGTAACCATGTGATCATCAATGTAACCGTGAACCAGGTGATCATCAATATAACCCTTAACCAGGTGATCATGAGTCTAACCCTGAACCATATGATCATCAATCTAACCCTGAACCATGTGATCATCAATCTAACCATGAACCAGGTGAACATCAGTCTAACCCTGAACCATGTGATCATCAATCTAACCCTGAACCATGTGATCATCAATCTAACCCTGAACCATGTGATCATCAATCCAACCCTGAACCATGTGATCATCAATCCAACCCATAACCATGTGATAATCAATCTAACCCTGAACAATGTGATCATCAGTCTAACCCTGAACCATGTGATCATCAATCCAACCCTGGACCATGTGATCATCAATCTAACCGTGAACAAGGTGATCATCAATATAACCCTTAAACAGGTGATCATCAGTCTAACCCTGAACCAGGTGATCATCAGTCCAATCCTGAACCATGTGATCATCAATGTAACCGTGAACCAGGTGATCATCAATCAAACCCTGAACCAGGTGATCAACAGTCTAACCCTGAACTATATGATCATCAATCCAACCCTGAACCATGTGATCAGTCTAATCCTGAACCAGGTGGTCATCAATCTTACCCTGTACTAGTTCATCGATCTAACTGTGAACCAATGTGATCATCGATCTAACCCAGAACAATGTGATCATCAATCTAACCCGTAACCATGTGATCATCAATGTAACCGTGAACCAGGTGATCATCAATAAAACCCTTAACCAGGTGATCATGAGTCTAACCCTGAACCATATGATCATCAATCTAACCCTGAACCATGTGATCATCAATCTAACCATGAACCAGGTGAACATCAGTCTAACCCTGAACCATGTGATCATCAATCTAACCCTGAACCATGTGATCATCAATCCAACCCTGGACCATGTGATCATCAATCTAACCGTGAACCAGGTGATCATCAATATAACCCTTAACGAAGTGATCATCAGGCTAACCCTGAACCAGGTGATCATCAGTCTAATCTTGAACCATGTGATCATCAATCCAACCCTGAACCATGTGATCATCAATGTAACCGTCAACCAGGTGATCATCAATATAACCCTTAACCAGGTGATCATGAGTCTAACCCTGAACCATATGATCATCAATCCAAACCTGAACCATGTGATCATCAATGTAACCGTGAACCAGGTGATCATCAATCTAACCCTGAACCAGGTGATCAACAGTTTAACCCTGAACTATATGATCATCAATCCAACCCTGAACCATGTGATCAGTCTAATCTTGAACCAGGTGGTCATCAATCTTACCCTGTACTAGTTCATCTAACTGTGAACCAATGTGATCATCGATCTTACCCAGAACAATGTGATCATCAATCTAACCATGAACCAGGTGAACATCAGTATAACCCTGAACCATGTGATCATCAATCTAACCCTGAACCCTGTGATCATCAATCTAACCATGAACCAGGTGAACATCAGTCTAACCTTGAACCCTGTGATCATCAGTCTAATCCTGAACCATGTGATCATCAATCCAACCCTGGACCATGTGATCATCAATCTAACCCTGACCCATGTGATTATCAATGTAACCGTGAACCAGGTGATTATCTATATAACCCTTAACCAGGTGATCATCAGTCCAACCCTGAACCATATGATCATCAATCCAACCCTGAAACATGTGATCAGTCTAACCCTGAACCAGGTGGTCATCAATCTAACCCAGAACCAGGTCATCAATCTAACCCTGAACCATGTGATCATCAATCTAACCCTGAACCATGTGATCATCAATCCAACCCGTAACCATGTGATCATCAATGTAACCGTGAACCAGGTGATCATCAATATAACCCTTAACCAGGTGATCATGATTCTAACCCTGAACCATATGATCATCAATCTAACCCTGAACCATGTGATCATCAATCTAACCATGAACCAGGTGAACATCAGTCTAACCCTGAACCATGTGATCATCAATCTAACCCTGAACCATGTGATCATCAATCTAACCCTGAACCCTGTGATCATCAGTCTAATCCTGAACCATGTGATCATCAATCCAACCCTGGACCATGTGATCATCAATCTAACCGTGAACAAGGTGATCATCAATATAACCCTTAAACAGGTGATCATCAGTCTAACCTTGAACCAGGTGATCATCAGTGTAATCCTGAACCATGTGATCATAAGGCAAATCCTGAACCATGTGATCATCAATGTAACCCTGAACCATGTGATCATCAATCTAACCGTGAAGTAGGTGATCATCAATATAACCCTTAACGAAGTGATCATCAGGCTAACCCTGAACCAGGTGATCAACAGTCTAATCCTGAACCATGTGATCATCAATCCAACCCTGAACCATGTGATCATCAATGTAACCGTCAACCAGGTGATCATCAATATAACCCTTAACCAGGTGATCATGAGTCTAACCCTGAACCATATGATCATCAATCCAACCCTGAACCATGTGATCATCAATGTAACCGTGAACCAGGTGATCATCAATCTAACCCTGAACCAGGTGATCAACAGTCTAACACTGAACTATATGATCATCAATCCAACCCTGAACCATGTGATCAGTCTAATCCTGAACCAGGTGGTCATCAATCTTACCCTGTACTAGTTCATCGATCTAACTGTGAACCAATGTGATCATCGATCTAACCCAGAACAATGTGATCATCAATCTAACCATGAACCAGGTGAACATCAGTCTAACCCTGAACCATGTGATCATCAATCTAACCCTGAACCCTGTGATCATAAATCTAACCATGAACCAGGTGAACATCAGTCTAATCCTGAACCATGTGATCATCAATACAACCCTGGACCATGTGATCATCAATCTAACCCTGACCCATGTGATCAGTCTAACCCTGAACCAGATGGTCATCAATGTAACCCTGAACCAGGTCATCAATCTAACCCTGAACCATGTGATCATCAATCTAACCCTGAACCATGTGATCATCAATCCAACCCGTAACCATGTGATCATCAATGTAACCGTGAACCAGGTGATCATCAATATAACCCTTAACCAGGTGATCATGAGTCTAACCCTGAACCATGTGTTCATCAATCTAACCATGAACCAGGTGAACATCAGTCTAACCCTGAACCATGTGATCATCAATCTAACCCTGAACCATGTGATCATCAATCCAACCCTGGACCATGTGATCATCAATCTAACCGTGAACCAGGTGATCATCAATATAACCCTTAACGAAGTGATCATCAGGCTAACCCTGAACCAGGTGATCATCAGTCTAATCTTGAACCATGTGATCATCAATGCAACCCTGAACCATGTGATCATCAATGTAACCGTCAACCAGGTGATCATCAATATAACCCTTAACCAGGTGATCATGAGTCTAACCCTGAACCATATGATCATCAATCCAACCCTGAACCATGTGATCATCAATGTAACCGTGAACCAGGTGATCATCAATCAAACCCTGAACCAGGTGATCAACAGTCTAACCCTGAACTATATGATCATCAATCCAACCCTGAACCATGTGATCAGTCTAATCCTGAACCAGGTGGTCATCAATCTTACCCTGTACTAGTTCATCGATCTAACTGTGAACCAATGTGATCATCGATCTAACCCAGAACAATGTGATCATCAATCTAACCATGAACCAGGTGAACATCAGTCTAACCCTGAACCATGTGATCATCAATCTAACCCTGAACCCTGTGATCATAAATCTAACCATGAACCAGGTGAACATCAGTCTAACCCTGAACCCTGTGATCATCAGTCTAATCCTGAACCATGTGGTCATCAATGTAACCGTGAACCAGGTGATTATCTATATAACCCTTAACCAGGTGATCATCAGTCCAACCCTGAACCATATGATCATCAATCCAACCCTGAAACATGTGATCAGTCTAACCCTGAACCAGATGGTCATCAATCTAACCCTGAACCAGGTCATCAATCTAACCCTGAACCATGTGATCATCAATCTAATCCTGAACCATGTGATCATCAATCCAACCCGTAACCATGTGATCATCAATGTAACCGTGAACCAGGTGATCATCAATAAAACCCTTAACTAGGTGATCATGAGTCTAACCCTGAACCATATGATCATCAATCTAACCCTGAACCATGTGATCATCAATCTAACCATGAACCAGGTGAACATCAGTCTAACCCTGAACCATGTGATCATCAATCTAACCCTGAACCATGTGATCATCAATCCAACCCTGGACCATGTGATCATCAATCTAACCGTGAACCAGGTGATCATCAATATAACCCTTAACGAAGTGATCATCAGGCTAACCCTGAACCAGGTGATCATCAGTCTAATCTTGAACCATGTGATCATCAACCCAACCCTGAACCATGTGATCATCAATGTAACCGTCAACCAGGTGATCATCAATATAACCCTTAACCAGGTGATCATGAGTCTAACCCTGAACCATATGATCATCAATCCAAACCTGAACCATGTGATCATCAATGTAACCGTGAACCAGGTGATCATCAATATAACCCTTAACCAGGTGATCATGAGTCTAACCCTGAACCATATGATCATCAATCCAACCCTGAAACATGTGATCAGTCTAACCCTGAACCAGGTGGTCATCAATCTAACCCAGAACCAGGTCATCAATCTAACCCTGAACCATGTGATCATCAATCTAACCCTGAACCATGTGATCATCAATCCAACCCGTAACCATGTGATCATCAATGTAACCGTGAACCAGGTGATCATCAATATAACCCTTAACCAGGTGATCATGATTCTAACCCTGAACCATATGATCATCAATCTAACCCTGAACCATGTGATCATCAATCTAACCATGAACCAGGTGAACATCAGTCTAACCCTGAACCATGTGATCATCAATCTAACCCTGAACCATGTGATCATCAATCTAACCCTGAACCCTGTGATCATCAGTCTAATCCTGAACCATGTGATCATCAATCCAACCCTGGACCATGTGATCATCAATCTAACCGTGAACAAGGTGATCATCAATATAACCCTTAAACAGGTGATCATCAGTCTAACCTTGAACCAGGTGATCATCAGTGTAATCCTGAACCATGTGATCATAAGGCAAATCCTGAACCATGTGATCATCAATGTAACCCTGAACCATGTGATCATCAATCTAACCGTGAAGTAGGTGATCATCAATATAACCCTTAACGAAGTGATCATCAGGCTAACCCTGAACCAGGTGATCATCAGTCTAATCCTGAACCATGTGATCATCAATCCAACCCTGAACCATGTGATCATCAATGTAACCGTCAACCAGGTGATCATCAATATAACCCTTAACCAGGTGATCATGAGTCTAACCCTGAACCATATGATCATCAATCCAACCCTGAACCATGTGATCATCAATGTAACCGTGAACCAGGTGATCATCAATCTAACCCTGAACCAGGTGATCAACAGTCTAACACTGAACTATATGATCATCAATCCAACCCTGAACCATGTGATCAGTCTAATCCTGAACCAGGTGGTCATCAATCTTACCCTGTACTAGTTCATCGATCTAACTGTGAACCAATCTAATCATCGATCTAACCCAGAACAATGTGATCATCAATCTAACCATGAACCAGGTGAACATCAGTCTAACCCTGAACCATGTGATCATCAATCTAACCCTGAACCCTGTGATCATAAATCTAACCATGAACCAGGTGAACATCAGTCTAATCCTGAACCATGTGATCATCAATACAACCCTGGACCATGTGATCATCAATCTAACCCTGACCCATGTGATCAGTCTAACCCTGAACCAGATGGTCATCAATCTAACCCTGAACCAGGTCATCAATCTAACCCTGAACCATGTGATCATCAATCTAACCCTGAACCATGTGATCATCAATCCAACCCGTAACCATGTGATCATCAATGTAACCGTGAACCAGGTGATCATCAATATAACCCTTAACCAGGTGATCATGAGTCTAACCCTGAACCATATGATCATCAATCTAACCCTGAACCATGTGTTCATCAATCTAACCCTGAACCATGTGATCATCAATCTAACCCTGAACCATGTGATCATCAATCCAACCCTGGACCATGTGATCATCAATCTAACCGTGAACCAGGTGATCATCAATATAACCCTTAACGAAGTGATCATCAGGCTAACCCTGAACCAGGTGATCATCAGTCTAATCTTGAACCATGTGATCATCAATCCAACCCTGAACCATGTGATCATCAATGTAACCGTCAACCAGGTGATCATCAATATAACCCTTAACCAGGTGATCATGAGTCTAACCCTGAACCATATGATCATCAATCCAACCCTGAACCATGTGATCATCAATGTAACCGTGAACCAGGTGATCATCAATCTAACCCTGAACCAGGTGATCAACAGTCTAACCCTGAACTATATGATCATCAATCCAACCCTGAACCATGTGATCAGTCTAATCTTGAACCAGGTGGTCATCAATCTTACCCTGTACTAGTTCATCTATCTAACTGTGAACCAATGTGATCATCGATCTAACCCAGAACAATGTGATCATCAATCTAACCATGAACCAGGTGAACATCAATCTAACCCTGAACCATGTGATCATCAATCTAACCCTGAACCATGTGATCATCAATCCAACCCTGGACCATGTGATCATCAATCTAACCGTGAACCAGGTGATCATCAATATAACCCTTAACGAAGTGATCATCAGGCTAACCCTGAACCAGGTGATCATCAGTCTAATCTTGAACCATGTGATCATCAATCCAACCCTGAACCATGTGATCATCAATGTAACCGTCAACCAGGTGATCATCAATATAACCCTTAACCAGGTGATCATGAGTCTAACCCTGAACCATATGATCATCAATCCAACCCTGAACCATGTGATCATCAATGTAACCGTGAACCAGGTGATCATCAATCTAACCCTGAACCAGGTGATCAACAGTCTAACCCTGAACTATATGATCATCAATCCAACCCTGAACCATGTGATCAGTCTAATCTTGAACCAGGTGGTCATCAATCTTACCCTGTACTAGTTCATCTATCTAACTGTGAACCAATGTGATCATCGATCTAACCCAGAACAATGTGATCATCAATCTAACCATGAACCAGGTGAACATCAGTCTAACCCTGAACCATGTGATCATCAATCTAATCCTGAACCCTGTGATCATCAATCTAACCATGAACCAGGTGAACATCAGTCTAACCTTGAACCCTGTGATCATCAGTCTAATCCTGAACCATGTGATCATCAATCCAACCCGTAACCATGTGATCATCAATGTAACCGTGAACCAGGTGATTATCTATATAACCCTAAACCAGGTGATCATCAGTCCAACCCTGAACCATATGATCATCAATCCAACCCTGAAACATGTGATCAGTCTAACCATGAACCAGGTGGTCATCAATCTAACCCAGAACCAGGTCATCAATCTAACCCTGAACCATGTGATCATCAATCTAACCCTGAACCATGTGATCATCAATCCAACCCGTAACCATGTGATCATCAATGTAACCGTGAACCAGGTGATCATCAATATAACCCTTAACCAGGTGATCATGAGTCTAACCCTGAACTATATGATCATCAATCTAACCCTGAACCATGTGATCATCAATCTAACCATGAACCAGGTGAACATCAGTCTAACCCTGAACCATGTGATCATCAATCTAACCCTGAACCATGTGATCATCAATCTAACCCTGAACCCTGTGATCATCAGTCTAATCCTGAACCATGAGATCATCAATCCAACCCTGGACCATGTGATCATCAATCTAACCGTGAACAAGGTGATCATCAATATAACCCTTAAACAGGTGATCATCAGTCTAACCTTGAACCAGGTGATCATCAGTGTAATCCTGAACCATGTGATCATAAGGCAAATCCTGAACCATGTGATCATCAATGTAACCCTGACCCATGTGATCATCAATCTAACCGTGAAGTAGGTGATCATCAATATAACCCTTAAACAGGTGATCATCAGTCTAACCCTGAACCAGGTGATCATCAGTCCAATCCTGAACCATCTGATCATCAATCCAACCCTGAACCATCTGATCATCAATCTAACCCTGAACCAGGTGAACATCAGTCTAAACCTGAACCATGTGATCATCAATCCAACCCTGAACCATGTGATCATCAATGTAACCGTGAAGTAGGTGATCATCAGTCTAACCCTGAACCATATGATCATCAATCCAACCCTGAAACAATTGATCAGTCTAACCCTGAACCAGGTGGTCATCAATCTAACCTTGAACCAGGTCATCGATCTAACCCTGAACCATGTGATCATCAATCTAACCCTGAACCATGTGATCATCAATCTAACCCTGAACCCTGTGATCACCAGTCTAATCCTGAACCATGTGATCATCAATCCAACCCTGGACCATGTGATCATCAATCTAACCGTGAACAAAGTGATCATCAATATAACCCTTAAACAGGTGATCATCAGTCTAACCTTGAACCAGGTGATCATCAGTGTAATCCTGAACCATGTGATCATCAGGCAAATCCTGAACCATGTGATCATCAATGTAACCCTGAACCATGTGATCATCAATCTAACCGTGAAGTAGGTGATCATCAATATAACCCTTAAACAGGTGATCATCAGTCTAACCCTGAACCAGGTGATCATCAGTCTAACCCTGAACCATGTGATCATCAATCCAACCCTGAACCATGTGATCATCAATCTAACCCTGAACAATGTGATCTTCAGTCTAACCCTGAACCATGTGATCATCAATCCAACCCTGGACCATGTGATCATCAATCTAACCGTGAACAAGGTGATCATCAATATAACCCTTAAACAGGTGATCATCAGTCTAACCCTGAACCAGGTGATCATCAGTCCAATCTTGAACCATGTGATCATCAATCCAACCCTGAACCATGTGATCATCAATCTAACCGTGAACCAGGTGATCATCAATATAACCCTTAACAAAGTGATCATCAGGCTAACCCTGAACCAGGTGATCATCAGTCTAATCCTGAACCATGTGATCATCAATCCAACCTTGAACCATGTGATCATCAATGTAACCGTGAACCAGGTGATCATCTATATAACCCTTAACCATGTGATCATCAATACAACCCTGGACCATGTGATCATCAATCTAACCCTGACCCATGTGATCAGTCTAACCCTGAACCAGATGGTCATCAATCTAACCCTGAACCAGGTCATCAATCTAACCCTGAACCATGTGATCATCAATCTAACCCTGAACCATGTGATCATCAATCCAACCCGTAACCATGTGATCATCAATGTAACCGTGAACCAGGTGATCATCAATATAACCCTTAACCAGGTGATCATGAGTCTAACCCTGAACCATGTGTTCATCAATCTAACCATGAACCAGGTGAACATCAGTCTAACCCTGAACCATGTGATCATCAATCTAACCCTGAACCATGTGATCATCAATCCAACCCTGGACCATGTGATCATCAATCTAACCGTGAACCAGGTGATCATCAATATAACCCTTAACGAAGTGATCATCAGGCTAACCCTGAACCAGGTGATCATCAGTCTAATCTTGAACCATGTGATCATCAATCCAACCCTGAACCATGTGATCATCAATGTAACCGTCAACCAGGTGATCATCAATATAACCCTTAACCAGGTGATCATGAGTCTAACCCTGAACCATATGATCATCAATCCAACCCTGAACCATGTGATCATCAATGTAACCGTGAACCAGGTGATCATCAATCAAACCCTGAACCAGGTGATCAACAGTCTAACCCTGAACTATATGATCATCAATCCAACCCTGAACCATGTGATCAGTCTAATCCTGAACCAGGTGGTCATCAATCTTACCCTGTACTAGTTCATCGATCTAACTGTGAACCAATGTGATCATCGATCTAACCCAGAACAATGTGATCATCAATCTAACCATGAACCAGGTGAACATCAGTCTAACCCTGAACCATGTGATCATCAATCTAACCCTGAACCCTGTGATCATAAATCTAACCATGAACCAGGTGAACATCAGTCTAACCCTGAACCCTGTGATCATCAGTCTAATCCTGAACCATGTGATCATCAATACAACCCTGGACCATGTGATCATCAATCTAACCCTGACCCATGTGATTATCAATGTAACCGTGAACCAGGTGATTATCTATATAACCCTTAACCAGGTGATCATCAGTCCAACCCTGAACCATATGATCATCAATCCAACCCTGAAACATGTGATCAGTCTAACCCTGAACCAGATGGTCATCAATCTAACCCTGAACCAGGTCATCAATCTAACCCTGAACCATGTGATCATCAATCTAATCCTGAACCATGTGATCATCAATCCAACCCGTAACCATGTGATCATCAATGTAACCGTGAACCAGGTGATCATCAATAAAACCCTTAACTAGGTGATCATGAGTCTAACCCTGAACCATATGATCATCAATCTAACCCTGAACCATGTGATCATCAATCTAACCATGAACCAGGTGAACATCAGTCTAACCCTGAACCATGTGATCATCAATCTAACCCTGAACCATGTGATCATCAATCCAACCCTGGACCATGTGATCATCAATCTAACCGTGAACCAGGTGATCATCAATATAACCCTTAACGAAGTGATCATCAGGCTAACCCTGAACCAGGTGATCATCAGTCTAATCTTGAACCATGTGATCATCAACCCAACCCTGAACCATGTGATCATCAATGTAACCGTCAACCAGGTGATCATCAATATAACCCTTAACCAGGTGATCATGAGTCTAACCCTGAACCATATGATCATCAATCCAAACCTGAACCATGTGATCATCAATGTAACCGTGAACCAGGTGATCATCAATATAACCCTTAACCAGGTGATCATGAGTCTAACCCTGAACCATATGATCATCAATCCAACCCTGAAACATGTGATCAGTCTAACCCTGAACCAGGTGGTCATCAATCTAACCCAGAACCAGGTCATCAATCTAACCCTGAACCATGTGATCATCAATCTAACCCTGAACCATGTGATCATCAATCCAACCCGTAACCATGTGATCATCAATGTAACCGTGAACCAGGTGATCATCAATATAACCCTTAACCAGGTGATCATGATTCTAACCCTGAACCATATGATCATCAATCTAACCCTGAACCATGTGATCATCAATCTAACCATGAACCAGGTGAACATCAGTCTAACCCTGAACCATGTGATCATCAATCTAACCCTGAACCATGTGATCATCAATCTAACCCTGAACCCTGTGATCATCAGTCTAATCCTGAACCATGTGATCATCAATCCAACCCTGGACCATGTGATCATCAATCTAACCGTGAACAAGGTGATCATCAATATAACCTTGAACCAGGTGATCATCAGTGTAATCCTGAACCATGTGATCATAAGGCAAATCCTGAACCATGTGATCATCAATGTAACCCTGAACCATGTGATCATCAATCTAACCGTGAAGTAGGTGATCATCAATATAACCCTTAACGAAGTGATCATCAGGCTAACCCTGAACCAGGTGATCATCAGTCTAATCCTGAACCATGTGATCATCAATCCAACCCTGAACCATGTGATCATCAATGTAACCGTCAACCAGGTGATCATCAATATAACCCTTAACCAGGTGATCATGAGTCTAACCCTGAACCATATGATCATCAATCCAACCCTGAACCATGTGATCATCAATGTAACCGTGAACCAGGTGATCATCAATCTAACCCTGAACCAGGTGATCAACAGTCTAACACTGAACTATATGATCATCAATCCAACCCTGAACCATGTGATCAGTCTAATCCTGAACCAGGTGGTCATCAATCTTACCCTGTACTAGTTCATCGATCTAACTGTGAACCAATCTAATCATCGATCTAACCCAGAACAATGTGATCATCAATCTAACCATGAACCAGGTGAACATCAGTCTAACCCTGAACCATGTGATCATCAATCTAACCCTGAACCCTGTGATCATAAATCTAACCATGAACCAGGTGAACATCAGTCTAATCCTGAACCATGTGATCATCAATACAACCCTGGACCATGTGATCATCAATCTAACCCTGACCCATGTGATCAGTCTAACCCTGAACCAGATGGTCATCAATCTAACCCTGAACCAGGTCATCAATCTAACCCTGAACCATGTGATCATCAATCTAACCCTGAACCATGTGATCATCAATCCAACCCGTAACCATGTGATCATCAATGTAACCGTGAACCAGGTGATCATCAATATAACCCTTAACCAGGTGATCATGAGTCTAACCCTGAACCATATGATCATCAATCTAACCCTGAACCATGTGTTCATCAATCTAACCATGAACCAGGTGAACATCAGTCTAACCCTGAACCATGTGATCATCAATCTAACCCTGAACCATGTGATCATCAATCCAACCCTGGACCATGTGATCATCAATCTAACCGTGAACCAGGTGATCATCAATATAACCCTTAACGAAGTGATCATCAGGCTAACCCTGAACCAGGTGATCATCAGTCTAATCTTGAACCATGTGATCATCAATCCAACCCTGAACCATGTGATCATCAATGTAACCGTCAACCAGGTGATCATCAATATAACCCTTAACCAGGTGATCATGAGTCTAACCCTGAACCATATGATCATCAATCCAACCCTGAACCATGTGATCATCAATGTAACCGTGAACCAGGTGATCATCAATCTAACCCTGAACCAGGTGATCAACAGTCTAACCCTGAACTATATGATCATCAATCCAACCCTGAACCATGTGATCAGTCTAATCTTGAACCAGGTGGTCATCAATCTTACCCTGTACTAGTTCATCTATCTAACTGTGAACCAATGTGATCATCGATCTAACCCAGAACAATGTGATCATCAATCTAACCATGAACCAGGTGAACATCAGTCTAACCCTGAACCATGTGATCATCAATCTAATCCTGAACCCTGTGATCATCAATCTAACCATGAACCAGGTGAACATCAGTCTAACCTTGAACCCTGTGATCATCAGTCTAATCCTGAACCATGTGATCATCAATCCAACCCGTAACCATGTGATCATCAATGTAACCGTGAACCAGGTGATTATCTATATAACCCTAAACCAGGTGATCATCAGTCCAACCCTGAACCATATGATCATCAATCCAACCCTGAAACATGTGATCAGTCTAACCATGAACCAGGTGGTCATCAATCTAACCCAGAACCAGGTCATCAATCTAACCCTGAACCATGTGATCATCAATCTAACCCTGAACCATGTGATCATCAATCCAACCCGTAACCATGTGATCATCAATGTAACCGTGAACCAGGTGATCATCAATATAACCCTTAACCAGGTGATCATGAGTCTAACCCTGAACCATATGATCATCAATCTAACCCTGAACCATGTGATCATCAATCTAACCATGAACCAGGTGAACATCAGTCTAACCCTGAACCATGTGATCATCAATCTAACCCTGAACCATGTGATCATCAATCTAACCCTGAACCCTGTGATCATCAGTCTAATCCTGAACCATGTGATCATCAATCCAACCCTGGACCATGTGATCATCAATCTAACCGTGAACAAGGTGATCATCAATATAACCCTTAAACAGGTGATCATCAGTCTAACCTTGAACCAGGTGATCATCAGTGTAATCCTGAACCATGTGATCATAAGGCAAATCCTGAACCATGTGATCATCAATGTAACCCTGACCCATGTGATCATCAATCTAACCGTGAAGTAGGTGATCATCAATATAACCCTTAAACAGGTGATCATCAGTCTAACCCTGAACCAGGTGATCATCAGTCCAATCCTGAACCATCTGATCATCAATCCAACCCTGAACCATCTGATCATCAATCTAACCCTGAACCAGGTGAACATCAGTCTAAACCTGAACCATGTGATCATCAATCCAACCCTGAACCATGTGATCATCAATGTAACCGTGAAGTAGGTGATCATCAGTCTAACCCTGAACCATATGATCATCAATCCAACCCTGAAACAATTGATCAGTCTAACCCTGAACCAGGTGGTCATCAATCTAACCTTGAACCAGGTCATCGATCTAACCCTGAACCATGTGATCATCAATCTAACCCTGAACCATGTGATCATCAATCTAACCCTGAACCCTGTGATCACCAGTCTAATCCTGAACCATGTGATCATCAATCCAACCCTGGACCATGTGATCATCAATCTAACCGTGAACAAAGTGATCATCAATATAACCCTTAAACAGGTGATCATCAGTCTAACCTTGAACCAGGTGATCATCAGTGTAATCCTGAACCATGTGATCATCAGGCAAATCCTGAACCATGTGATCATCAATGTAACCCTGAACCATGTGATCATCAATCTAACCGTGAAGTAGGTGATCATCAATATAACCCTTAAACAGGTGATCATCAGTCTAACCCTGAACCAGGTGATCATCAGTCTAACCCTGAACCATGTGATCATCAATCCAACCCTGAACCATGTGATCATCAATCTAACCCTGAACAATGTGATCTTCAGTCTAACCCTGAACCATGTGATCATCAATCCAACCCTGGACCATGTGATCATCAATCTAACCGTGAACAAGGTGATCATCAATATAACCCTTAAACAGGTGATCATCAGTCTAACCCTGAACCAGGTGATCATCAGTCCAATCTTGAACCATGTGATCATCAATCCAACCCTGAACCATGTGATCATCAATCTAACCGTGAACCAGGTGATCATCAATATAACCCTTAACAAAGTGATCATCAGGCTAACCCTGAACCAGGTGATCATCAGTCTAATCCTGAACCATGTGATCATCAATCCAACCTTGAACCATGTGATCATCAATGTAACCGTGAACCAGGTGATCATCTATATAACCCTTAACCAGGTGATCATCAGTCCAACCCTGAACCATATGATCATCAATCCAACCCTGAAACATGTGATCAGTCTAACCCTGAACCAGGTGGTCATCAATCTAACCCAGAACCAGGTCATCAATCTAACCCTGAACCATGTGATCATCAATCTAACCCTGAACCATGTGATCATCAATCCAACCCGTAACCATGTGATCATCAATGTAACCGTGAACCAGGTGATCATCAATATAACCCTTAACCAGGTGATCATGAGTCTAACCCTGAACCATATGATCATCAATCTAACCCTGAACCATGTGATCATCAATCTAACCATGAACCAGGTGAACATCAGTCTAACCCTGAACCATATGATCATCAATCTAACCCTGAACCATGTGATCATCAATCTAACCCTGAACCCTGTGATCATCAGTCTAATCCTGAACCATGTGATCATCAATCCAACCCTGGACCATGTGATCATCAATCTAACCGTGAACAAGGTGATCATCAATATAACCCTTAAACAGGTGATCATCCGTCTAACCTTGAACCAGGTGATCATCAGTGTAATCCTGAACCATGTGATCATAAGGCAAATCCTGAACCATGTGATCATCAATGTAACCCTGAACCATGTGATCATCAATCTAACCGTGAAGTAGGTGATCATCAATATAACCCTTAACGAAGTGATCATCAGGCTAACCCTGAACCAGGTGATCATCAGTCTAATCCTGAACCATGTGATCATCAATCCAACCCTGAACCATGTGATCATCAATGTAACCGTCAACCAGGTGATCATCAATATAACCCTTAACCAGGTGATCATGAGTCTAACCCTGAACCATAAGATCATCAATCCAACCCTGAACCATGTGATCATCAATGTAACCGTGAACCAGGTGATCATCAATCTAACCCTGAACCAGGTGATCAACAGTCTAACCCTGAACTATATGATCATCAATCCAACCCTGAACCATGTGATCAGTCTAATCCTGAACCAGGTGGTCATCAATCTTACCCTGTACTAGTTCATCGATCTAAACCAGAACAATGTGATCATCAATCTAACCATGAACCAGGTGAACATCAGTCTAACCCTGAACCATGTGATCATCAATCTAACCCTGAACCCTGTGATCATAAATCTAACCATGAACCAGGTGAACATCAGTCTAATCCTGAACCATGTGATCATCAATCTAACCCTGACCCATGTGATCAGTCTAACCCTGAACCAGATGGTCATCAATCTAACCCTGAACCAGGTCATCAATCTAACCCTGAAGCATGTGATCATCAATCTAACCCTGAACCATGTGATCATCAATCCAACCCGTAACCATGTGATCATCAATGTAACCGTGAACCAGGTGATCATCAATATAACCCTTAACCAGGTGATCATGAGTCTAACCCTGAACCATATGATCATCAATCTAACCCTGAACCATGTGTTCATCAATCTAACCATGAACCAGGTGAACATCAGTCTAACCCTGAACCATGTGATCATCAATCTAACCCTGAACCATGTGATCATCAATCCAACCCTGGACCATGTGATCATCAGTCTAACCCTGAACCAGGTGATCTTCAATATAACCCTTAAAGAAGTGATCATCAGGCTAACCCTGAACCAGGTGATCATCAGTCTAATCTTGAACCATGTGATCATCAATCCAACCCTGAACCATGTGATCATCAATGTAACCGTCAACCAGGTGATCATCAATATAACCCTTAACCAGGTGATCATGAGTCTAACCCTGAACCATATGATCATCAATCCAACCCTGAACCATGTGATCATCAATGTAACCGTGAACCAGGTGATCATCAATCTAACCCTGAACCAGGTGATCAACAGTCTAACCCTGAACTATATGATCATCAATCCAACCCTGAACCATGTGATCAGTCTAATCTTGAACCAGGTGGTCATCAATCTTACCCTGTACTAGTTCATCTATCTAACTGTGAACCAATGTGATCATCGATCTAACCCAGAACAATGTGATCATCAATCTAACCATGAACCAGGTGAACATCAGTCTAACCCTGAACCATGTGATCATCAATCTAACCCTGAACCCTGTGATCATCAATCTAACCATGAACCAGGTGAACATCAGTCTAACCTTGAACCCTGTGATCATCAGTCTAATCCTGAACCATGTGATCATCAATCCAACCCTGGACCATGTGATCATCAATCTAACCCTGACCCATGTGATTATCAATGTAACCGTGAACCAGGTGATTATCTATATAACCCTAAACCAGGTGATCATCAGTCCAACCCTGAACCATATGATCATCAATCCAACCCTGAAACATGTGATCAGTCTAACCCTGAACCAGGTGGTCATCAATCTAACCCAGAACCAGGTCATCAATCTAACCCTGAACCATGTGATCATCAATCTAACCCTGAACCATGTGATCATCAATCTAACCCTGAACCATGTGATCATCAATCCAACCCGTAACCATGTGATCATCAATGTAACTGTGAACCTAGTGATCATCAATATAACCCTTAACCAGGTGATCATGAGTCTGACCCTGAACCATATGATCATCAATCTAACCCTGAACCATGTGATCATCAATCTAACCATGAACCAGGTGAACATCAGTCTAACCCTGAACCATGTGATCATCAATCTAACCCTGAACCATGTGATCATCAATCTAACCCTGAACCCTGTGATCATCAGTCTAATCCTGAACCATGTGATCATCAATCCAACCCTGGACCATGTGATCATCAATCTAACCGTGAACAAGGTGATCATCAATATAACCCTTAAACAGGTGATCATCAGTCTAACCTTGAACCAGGTGATCATCAGTGTAATCCTGAACCATGTGATCATAAGGCAAATCCTGAACCATGTGATCATCAATGTAACCCTGACCCATGTGATCATCAATATAACCGTGAAGTAGGTGATCATCAATATAACCCTTAAACAGGTGATCATCAGTCTAACCCTGAACCAGGTGATCATCAGTCCAATCCTGAACCATCTGATCATCAATCCAACCCTGAACCAGGTGAACATCAGTCTAAACCTGAACCATGTGATCATCAATCCAACCCTGAACCATGTGATCATCAATGTAACCGTGAACCAGGTGATTATCTATATAACCCTTAACCAGGTGATCATCAGTCTAACCCTGAACCATATGATCATCAATCCAACCCTGAAACAATTGATCAGTCTAACCCTGAACCAGGTGGTCATCAATCTAACCTTGAACCAGGTCATCGATCTAACCCTGAACCATGTGATCATCAGTGTAATCCTGAACCATGTGATCATCAGGCAAATCCTGAACCATGTGATCATCAATGTAACCCTGAACCATGTGATCATCAATCTAACCGTGAAGTAGGTGATCATCAATATAACCCTTAAACAGGTGATCATCAGTCTAACCCTGAACCAGGTGATCATCAGTCCAATCCTGAACCATGTGATCATCAGTCTAACCCTGAACCATGTGATCATCAATCCAACCCTGAACCATGTGATCATCAATCTAACCCTGAACAATGTGATCATCAGTCTAACCCTGAACCATGTGATCATCAATCCAACCCTGGACCATGTGATCATCAGTCTAATCCTGAACCATGTGATCATCAATCCAACCCTGAACCATGTGATCATCAATGTAACCGTGAACCAGGTGATCATCTATATAACCCTTAACCAGGTGATCATGAGTCTAACCCTGAACCATATGATCATAAATCCAACCCTGAACCATGTGATCATCAATCTAACCGTGAACCAGGTGATCATCAATCTAACCTTGAACCAGGTGTTTCTCAGTCTAATCTTGAACCATATGATCATCAATCCAACCCTGAACCATGTGATCATCAATCTAACCGTGAACCAGGTGACCATCAATATAACCCTTAACCAGGTGATCATCAGTCTAATCCTGAACCATGTGATCATCAGGCAAATCCTGAACCATGTGATCATCAATGTAACCCTTAACCAGGTGATCATGAGTCTAACCCTGAACCATATGATCATCAATCCAACCCTGAACCATGTGATCATCAATGTAACCGTGAACCAGGTGATCATCTATATAACCCTTAACCAGGTGATCATGAGTCTAACCCTGAACCATATGATCATAAATCCAACCCTGAACCATGTGATCATCAATCTAACCGTGAACCAGGTGATCATCAATCTAACCTAGAACCAGGTGTTTCTCAGTCTAATCTTGAACCATATGATCATCAATCCAACCCTGAACCATGTGATCATCAATCTAACCGTCAACCAGGTGACCATCAATATAACCCTTAACCAGGTGATCATCAGTCTAATCCTGAACCATGTGATCATCAGGCAAATCCTGAACCATGTGATCATCAATGTAACCCTGAACCATGTGATCATCAATCTAACCGTGAACAAGGTGATCATCAATATAACCCTTAAACAGGTGATCATCAGTCCAATCCTGAACCATGTGATGATCAATCCAACCCTGAACCATGTGATCATCAATCTAACCCTTAACCAGGTGATCATCAGTCTAACCCTGAACCATGTGATCATCAATCCAACCCATAACCATGTGATAATCAATCTAACCCTGAACAATGTGATCATCAGTCTAACCCTGAACCATGTGATCATCAATCCAACCCTGGACCATGTGATCATCAATCTAACCGTGAACAAGGTGATCATCAATATAACCCTTAAAAAGGTGATCATCAGTCTAACCCTGAACCAGGTGATCATCAGTCTAACCCTGAACCATGTCATCATCAATCCAACCCTGAACCATGTGATCATCAATGTAACCGTGAACCAGGTGATCATCAATATAACCCTTAACCAGGTGATCATGAGTCTAACCCTGAACCATATTATCATCAATCCAACCCTGAACCATGTGATCATCAATCTAACCGTGAACCAGGTGATCATGAATATAACCCTGAAACAGGTGATCATCAGTCTAAACCTGAACCAGGTGATCATCAGTCCAATCCTGAACTGTGTGATCATCAATCCAACCCTGGACCATGTGATCATCAATCAAACCGTGAACCAGGTGATCATCAATATAACCCTTAACCAGGTGATCATCAGTCTAACCCTGAACCAGGTGATCATCAGGCAAATCCTGAACCATGTGATGATCAATCCAACCCTGAACCATGTGATCATCAATCTAACCGTGAACAAAGTGATCATCAATATAACCCTTAAACAGGTGATCATTAGTCTAACCCTGAACCAGGTGATCATCAGTCCAATCTTGAACCATGTGATCATCAATCCAACCCTGAACCATGTGATCATCAATCCATCCCTTAACCAGGTAATCATCAATCCAACCCTGAACCATGTGATCATCAATGTAACCGTCAACCAGGTGATCATCAATCTAACCCTTAACCAGGTGATCATCAGTCTAATCCTGAACCATGTGATCATCAGGCAAATCCTGAACCATGTGATCATCAATGTAAACCTGAACCATGTGATCATCAATCTAACCGTAAACAGGTGATCATCAGTCTAACACTGAACCAGGTGATCATCAGTCCAACCCTGAACCATGTGATCATCAATCTAACCGTGAACCAGGTGATCATGAATATAACCCTGAAACAGGTGGTCATCAGTCTAAACCTGAACCAGGTGATCATCAGTCCAATCCTGAACTGTGTGATCATCAATCCAACCCTGGACCATGTGATCATCAATCTAACCGTGAACAAGGTGATCATCAATATAACCCTTAAACAGGTGATCATCAGTCTAACCCTGAACCAGGTGATCATCAGGCAAATCCTGAACCATGTGATGATCAATCCAACCCTGAACCATGTGATCATCAATCTAACCGTGAACAAGGTGATCATCAATATAACCCTTAAACAGGTGATCATTAGTCTAACCCTGAACCAGGTGATCATCAGTCCAATCTTGAACCATGTGATCATCAATCCAACCCTGAACCATGTGATCATCAATCCATCCCTTAACCAGGTAATCATCAATCCAACCCTGAACCATGTGATCATCAATGTAACCGTCAACCAGGTGATCATCAATCTAACCCTTAACCAGGTGATCATCAGTCTAATCCTGAACCATGTGATCATCAGCCAAATCCTGAACCATGTGATCATCAATGTAAACCTGAACCATGTGATCATCAATCTAACCGTAAACAGGAGATCATCAGTCTAACCCTGAACCAGGTGATCATCAGTCCAATCCTGAACCATGTGATCATCAATCCAACCCTGAACCATGTGATCATCAATCTAACCCTGAACCAGGTGATCATCAGTCTAACCCTGAACCATGTGATCATCAATCCAACCCTGAACCATGTGATCATCAATCTAACCCTGAACCCTGTGATCATCAGTCTAATCCTGAACCATGTGATCATCAATCCAACCCTGGACCATGTGATCATCAATCCAACCCTGAACAAGGTGATCATCAAAATAACCCTTAAACAGGTGATCATCAGTCTAACCCTGAACTAGGTGATCATCAGTCCAATCCTGAACCATGTGATCATCAATCCAACCCAGAACCATGTGATCATCAATCAAACCGTGAACCAGGTGATCATCAATATAACCCTTAACCAGGTGATCATCAGTCTAACCCTGAACCAGGTGATCATCAGTCTAACCCTGAACCAGGTGATCATCAGTCTAATCCTGAACCATGTGATCATCAGGCAAATCCTGAACCATGTGATCATCAATGTAACCCTGAACCATGTGCTCATCAATATAACCCTTAACCAGGTGAACATCAGTCTAACCATGAACAAGGTGATCATCAATATAACCCTTAAACAGGTGATCATCAGTCTAACCCTGAACCATGTGATCATCAATGTAACCGTCAACCAGGTGATCATCAATATAACCCTTAACCAGGTGATCATGAGTCTAACCCTGAACCATATGATCATCAATCCAACCCCGAACCATGTGATCATCAATGTAACCGTGAACCAGGTGATCATCTATATAACCCTTAACAAGGTGATCATGAGTCTAACCCTGAACCATATGATCATCAATCCAACCCTGAACCAGGTGATCATCAATCTAACCATGAACAATGTGATCATCAATCCAACCCTTTACCAGGTGATCATCAATCCAACCCTGAACCATGTGATCATCAATGTAACCGTCAACCAGGTGATCATCAATCTAACCCTTAACCAGGTGATCATCAGTCTAATCCTGAACCATGTGATCATCAGTCTAACCCTGAACCAGGTGATCATCAGTCCAACCCTGAACCATGTGATCATCAATCCAACCCTGAACCATGTGATCATCAATCTAACCCTGAACCAGGTGATCATCAGTCTAACCCTGAACCATGTGATCATCAATCCAACCCTGAACCATGTGATCATCAATCTAACCCTGAACAATGTGATCATCAGTCTAACCCTGAACCATGTGATCATCAATCCAACCCTGGACCATGTGATCATCAATCTAACCGTGAACAAGGTGAACGTCAGTCTAACCCTGAACCATGTGATCATCAATGTAACCGTGAACCATGTGAACATCAATCTAACCGTGAACAAGGTGATCATCAATATAACCCTTAAACAGGTGATCATCAGGCTAACCCTGAACCAGGTGATCATCAGGCAAATCCTGAACCATGTGATCATCAATGTAACCCTGAACCATGTGATCATCAATCTAACCGTGAACAAGGTGATCATCAATATAACCCTTAAACAGGTGATCATCAGTCCAATCCTGAACCATGTGATCATCAGGCAAATCCTGAACCATGTGATCATCAATCCAACACTGAACCATGTGCTCATCAATGTAACCGTGAACCAGGTGATCATCAATATAACGCTTAACCAGGTGATCATGAGTCTAACCCTGAACCATATGATCATCAATCTAACCCTGAACCATGTGTTCATCTATCTAACCATGTTCCAGATGAACATCAGTCTAACCATGAACAAGGTGATCATCAATATAACCCTTAAACAGGTGATCATCAGTCTAACCCTGAACCATGTGATCATCAATGTAACCGTCAACCAGGTGATCATCAATATAACCCTTAACCAGGTGATCATGAGTCTAACCCTGAACCATATGATCATCAATCCAACCCCGAACCATGTGATCATCAATGTAACCGTGAACCAGGTGATCATCTATATAACCCTTAACCAGGTGATCATGAGTCTAACCCTGAACCATATGATCATCAATGTAACCGTCAACCAGGTGATCATCAATTTAACCCTTAACCAGGTGATCATCAATCCAACCCTGAACCATGTGATCATCAATGTAACCGTCAACCAGGTGATCATCAATCTAACCCTTAACCAGGTGATCATCAGTCTAATCCTGAACCATGTGATCATCAGGCAAATCCTGAACCATGTGATCATCAATGTAACCCTGAACCATGTGATCATCAATCTAACCGTAAACAGGTGATCATCAGTCTAACCCTGAACCAGGTGATCATCAGTCCAATCCTGAACCATGTGATCATCAATCCAACCCTGAACCATGTGATCATCAATCTAACCCTGAACAAGGTGATCATCAGTCTAACCTTGAACCATGTGATCATCAATCCAACCCTGAACCATGTGATCATCAATTTAACCCTGAACAATGTGATCATCAGTCTAACCCTGAACCATGTGATCATCAATCCAACCCTGGACCATGTGATCATCAATCTAACCGTGAACAAGGTGAACGTCAGTCTAACCCTGAACCATGTGATCATCAATGTAACCGTGAACCATGTGAACATCAATCTAACCGTGAACAAGGTGATCATCAATATAACCCTTAAACAGGTGATCATCAGGCTAACCCTGAACCAGGTGATCAACAGTCTAATTGTGAACCTTGTGATCATCAAACCAACCCTGAACCATGTGATCATCAATGTAACCGTGAACCAGGTGATCATCAATATAACCCTTAACCAGGCGATCATGAGTCTAACCCTGAACCATATTATCATCAATCCAACCCTGAACCATGTGATCATCAATCTAACCGTGAACCAGGTGATCATGAATATAACCCTGAAACAGGTGATCATCAGTCTAAACCTGAACCAGGTGATCATCAGTCCAATCCTGAACTATGTGATCATCAATCCAACCCTGGACCATGTGATCATCAATCTAACCGTGAACAAGGTGATCATCAATATAACCCTTAAACAGGTGATCATCAGTCTAACCCTGAACCAGGTGATCATCAGGCAAATCCTGAACCATGTGATGATCAATCCAACCCTGAACCATGTGATCATCAATCTAACCATGAACAAGGTGATCATCAATATAACCCTTAAACAGGTGATCATTAGTCTAACCCTGAACCAGGTGATCATCAGTCCAATCTTGAACCATGTGATCATCAATCCAACCCTGAACCATGTGATCATCAATCCAACCCTGAACCATGTGATCATCAATCCAACCCTTAACCAGGTGATCATCAATCCAACCCTGAACCATGTGATCATCAATGTAACCGTCAACCAGGTGATCATCAATCTAACCCTTAACCAGGTGATCATCAGTCTAATCCTGAACCATGTGATCATCAGGCAAATCCTGAACCATGTGATCATTAATGTAACCCTGAACCATGTGATCATCAATCTAACCGTAAACAGGTGATCATCAGTCTAACCCTGAACCAGGTGATCATCAGTCCAATCCTGAACCATGTGATCATCAATCCAACCCTGAACCATGTGATCATCAATCTAACCCTGAACCAGGTGATCATCAGTCTAACCCTGAACCATGTGATCATCAATCCAACCCTGAACCATGTGATCATCAATCTAACCGTGAACCCTGTGATCATCAGTCTAATCCTGAACCATGTGATCATCAATCCAACCCTGGACCATGTGATCATCAATCCAACCCTGAACAAGGTGATCATCAAAATAACCCTTAAACAGGTGATCATCAGTCTAACCCTGAACTAGGTGATCATCAGTCCAATCCTGAACCATGTGATCATCAATCCAACCCAGAACCATGTGATCATCAATCAAACCGTGAACCAGGTGATCATCAATATAACCCTTAACCAGGTGATCATCAGTCTAACCCTGAACCAGGTGATCATCAGTCTAATCCTGAACCATGTGATCATCAGGCAAATCCTGAACCATGTGATCATCAATGTAACCCTGAACCATGTGATCATCAATCTAACCGTGAACAAGGTGATCATCAATATAACCCTTAAACAGGTGATCATCAGTCCAATACTGAACCATGTGATCATCAGGCAAATCCTGAACCATGTGATCATCAATCCAACCCTGAACCATGTGCTCATCAATGTAACCGTGAACCAGGTGATCATCAATATAACGCTTAACCAGGTGATCATGAGTCTAACCCTGAACCATATGATCATCAATCTAACCCTGAACCATGTGTTCATCTATCTAACCATGTACCAGGTGAACATCAGTCTAACCATGAACAAGGTGATCATCAATATAACCCTTAAACAGGTGATCATCAGTCTAACCCTGAACCATGTGATCATCAATGTAACCGTCAACCAGGTGATCATCAATATAACCCTTAACCAGGTGATCATGAGTCTAACCCTGAACCATATGATCATCAATCCAACCCCGAACCAGGTGATCATCAATCTAACCATGAACAATGTGATCATCAATCCAACCCTTAACCAGGTGATCATCAATCCAACCCTGAACCATGTGATCATCAATGTAACCGTCAACCAGGTGATCATCAATCTAACCCTTAACCAGGTGATCATCAGTCTAATCCTGAACCATGTGATCATCAGTCTAACCCTGAACCAGGTGATCATCAGTCCAACCCTGAACCATGTGATCATCAATCCAACCCTGAACCATGTGATCATCAATCTAACCCTGAACCAGGTGATCATCAGTCTAACCCTGAACCATGTGATCATCAATCCAACCCTGAACCATGTGATCATCAATCTAACCCTGAACAATGTGATCATCAGTCTAACCCTGAACCATGTGATCATCAATCCAACCCTGGACCATGTGATCATCAATCTAACCGTGAACAAGGTGAACGTCAGTCTAACCCTGAACCATGTGATCATCAATGTAACCGTGAACCATGTGAACATCAATCTAACCGTGAACAAGGTGATCATCAATATAACCCTTAAACAGGTGATCATCAGGCTAACCCTGAACCAGGTGATCATCAGGCAAATCCTGAACCATGTGATCATCAATGTAACCCTGAACCATGTGATCATCAATCTAACCGTGAACAAAGTGATCATCAATATAACCCTTAAACAGGTGATCATCAGTCCAATCCTGAACCATGTGATCATCAGGCAAATCCTGAACCATGTGATCATCAATCCAACACTGAACCATGTGCTCATCAATGTAACCGTGAACCAGGTGATCATCAATATAACGCTTAACCAGGTGATCATGAGTCTAACCCTGAACCATATGATCATCAATCTAACCCTGAACCATGTGTTCATCTATCTAACCATGTACCAGATGAACATCAGTCTAACCATGAACAAGGTGATCATCAATATAACCCTTAAACAGGTGATCATCAGTCTAACCCTGAACCATGTGATCATCAATGTAACCGTCAACCAGGTGATCATCAATATAACCCTTAACCAGGTGATCATGAGTCTAACCCTGAACCATATGATCATCAATCCAACCCCGAACCATGTGATCATCAATGTAACCGTGAACCAGGTGATCATCTATATAACCCTTAACCAGGTGATCATGAGTCTAACCCTGAACCATATGATCATCAATGTAACCGTCAACCAGGTGATCATCAATCTAACCCTTAACCAGGTGATCATCAATCCAACCCTGAACCATGTGATCATCAATGTAACCGTCAACCAGGTGATCATCAATCTAACCCTTAACCAGGTGATCATCAGTCTAATCCTGAACCATGTGATCATCAGGCAAATCCTGAACCATGTGATCATCAATGTAACCCTGAACCATGTGATCATCAATCTAACCGTAAACAGGTGATCATCAGTCTAACCCTGAACCAGGTGATCATCAGTCCAATCCTGAATCATGTGATCATCAATCCAACCCTGAACCATGTGATCATCAATCTAACCCTGAACCAGGTGATCATCAGTCTAACCTTGAACCATGTGATCATCAATCCAACCCTGAACCATGTGATCATCAATTTAACCCTGAACAATGTGATCATCAGTCTAACCCTGAACCATGTGATCATCAATCCAACCCTGGACCATGTGATCATCAATCTAACCGTGAACAAGGTGAACGTCAGTCTAACCCTGAACCATGTGATCATCAATGTAACCGTGAACCATGTGAACATCAATCTAACCGTGAACAAGGTGATCATCAATATAACCCTTAAACAGGTGATCATCAGGCTAACCCTGAACCAGGTGATCAACAGTCTAATTGTGAACCTTGTGATCATCAAACCAACCCTGAACCATGTGATCATCAATGTAACCGTGAACCAGGTGATCATCAATATAACCCTTAACCAGGCGATCATGAGTCTAACCCTGAACCATATTATCATCAATCCAACCCTGAACCATGTGATCATCAATCTAACCGTGAACCAGGTGATCATGAATATAACCCTGAAACAGGTGATCATCAGTCTAAACCTGAACCAGGTGATCATCAGTCCAATCCTGAACTATGTGATCATCAATCCAACCCTGGACCATGTGATCATCAATCTAACCGTGAACAAGGTGATCATCAATATAACCCTTAAACAGGTGATCATCAGTCTAACCCTGAACCAGGTGATCATCAGGCAAATCCTGAACCATGTGATGATCAATCCAACCCTGAACCATGTGATCATCAATCTAACCATGAACAAGGTGATCATCAATATAACCCTTAAACAGGTGATCATTAGTCTAACCCTGAACCAGGTGATCATCAGTCCAATCTTGAACCATGTGATCATCAATCCAACCCTGAACCATGTGATCATCAATCCAACCCTGAACCATGTGATCATCAATCCAACCCTTAACCAGGTGATCATCAATCCAACCCTGAACCATGTGATCATCAATGTAACCGTCAACCAGGTGATCATCAATCTAACCCTTAACCAGGTGATCATCAGTCTAATCCTGAACCATGTGATCATCAGGCAAATCCTGAACCATGTGATCATTAATGTAACCCTGAACCATGTGATCATCAATCTAACCGTAAACAGGTGATCATCAGTCTAACCCTGAACCAGGTGATCATCAGTCCAATCCTGAACCATGTGATCATCAATCCAACCCTGAACCATGTGATCATCAATCTAACCCTGAACCAGGTGATCATCAGTCTAACCCTGAACCATGTGATCATCAATCCAACCCTGAACCATGTGATCATCAATCTAACCCTGAACCCTGTGATCATCAGTCTAATCCTGAACCATGTGATCATCAATCCAACCCTGGACCATGTGATCATCAATCCAACCCTGAACAAGGTGATCATCAAAATAACCCTTAAACAGGTGATCATCAGTCTAACCCTGAACTAGGTGATCATCAGTCCAATCCTGAACCATGTGATCATCAATCCAACCCAGAACCATGTGATCATCAATCAAACCGTGAACCAGGTGATCATCAATATAACCCTTAACCAGGTGATCATCAGTCTAACCCTGAACCAGGTGATCATCAGTCTAATCCTGAACCATGTGATCATCAGGCAAATCCTGAACCATGTGATCATCAATGTAACCCTGAACCATGTGATCATCAATCTAACCGTGAACAAGGTGATCATCAATATAACCCTTAAACAGGTGATCATCAGTCCAATCCTGAACCATGTGATCATCAGGCAAATCCTGAACCATGTGATCATCAATCCAACCCTGAACCATGTGCTCATCAATGTAACCGTGAACCAGGTGATCATCAATATAACGCTTAACCAGGTGATCATGAGTCTAACCCTGAACCATATGATCATCAATCTAACCCTGAACCATGTGTTCATCTATCTAACCATGTACCAGGTGAACATCAGTCTAACCATGAACAAGGTGATCATCAATATAACCCTTAAACAGGTGATCATCAGTCTAACCCTGAACCATGTGATCATCAATGTAACCGTCAACCAGGTGATCATCAATATAACCCTTAACCAGGTGATCATGAGTCTAACCCTGAACCATATGATCATCAATCCAACCCTGAACCATGTGATCATCAATGTAACCGTGAACCAGGTGATCATCTATATAACCCTTAACCAGGTGATCATGAGTCTAACCCTGAACCATATGATCATCAATCCAACCCTGAACCAGGTGATCATCAATCTAACCATGAACAATGTGATCATCAATCCAACCCTTAACCAGGTGATCATCAATCCAACCCTGAACCATGTGATCATCAATGTAACCGTCAACCAGGTGATCATCAATCTAACCCTTCACCAGGTGATCATCAGTCTAATCCTGAACCATGTGATCATCAGGCAAATCCTGAACCATGTGATCATCAATGTAACCCTGAACCATGTGATCATCAATCCAACCCTGAACCATGTGATCATCAATCTAACCCTGAACAATGTGATCATCAATCTAACCCTGAACCATGTGATCATCAATCCAACCCTGGACCATGTGATCATCAATCTAACCGTGAACAAGGTGAACGTCAGTCTAACCCTGAACCATGTGATCATCAATGTAACCGTGAACCATGTGAACATCAATCTAACCGTGAACAAAGTGATCATCAATATAACCCTTAAACAGGTGATCATCAGGCTAACCCTGAACCAGGTGATCAACAGTCTAATCGTGAACCTTGTGATCATCAAACCAACCCTGAACCATGTGATCATCAATGTAACCGTGAACCAGGTGATCATCAATATAACCCTTAACCAGGCGATCATGAGTCTAACCCTGAACCATATTATCATCAATCCAACCCTGAACCATGTGATCATCAATCTAACCGTGAACCAGGTGATCATGAATATAACCCTGAAACAGGTGATCATCAGTCTAAACCTGAACCAGGTGATCATCAGTCCAATCCTGAACTATGTGATCATCAATCCAACCCTGGACCATGTGATCATCAATCTAACCGTGAACAAGGTGATCATCAATATAACCCTTAAACAGGTGATCATTAGTCTAACCCTGAAACAGGTGATCATCAGTCCAATCTTGAACCATGTGATCATCAATCCAACCCTGAACCATGTGACCATCAATCCAACCCTGAACCATGTGATCATCAATCAAACCGTGAACCAGGTGATCATCAATATAACCCTTAACCAGGTGATCATCAGTCTAACCCTGAACCAGGTGATCATCAGTCCAACCCTGAACCTGGTGATCATCAGTCTAATCCTGAACCATGTGATCATCAGGCAAATCCTGAACCATGTGATCATCAATGTAACCCTGAACCATGTGATCATCAATCTAACCGTGAACAAGGTGATCATCAAAATAACCCTTAAACAGGTGATCATCAGTCTAACCCTGAACTAGGTGATCATCAGTCCAATCCTGAACCATGTGATCATCAATCCAACCCAGAACCATGTGATCATCAATCAAACCGTGAACCAGGTGATCATCAGTCTAACCCTGAACCATGTGATCATCAATGTAACCGTCAACCAGGTGATCATCAATCTAACCCTTAACCAGGTGATCATCAGTCTAATCCTGAACCATGTGATCATCAGGCAAATCCTGAACCATGTGATCATCAATGTAACCCTGAACCATGTGATCATCAATCTAACCGTAAACAGGTGATCATCAGTCTAACCATGAACCAGGTGATCATCAGTCCAATCCTGAACCATGTGATCATCAATCCAACCCTGAACCATGTGATCATCAATCTAACCCTGAACCAGGTGATCATCAGTCTAACCCTGAACCATGTGATCATCAATCCAACCCTGAACCATGTGATCATCAATCTAACCCTGAACAATGTGATCATCAGTCTAACCCTGAACCATGTGATCATCAATCCAACCCTGGACCATGTGATCATCAATCTAACCGTGAACAAGGTGATCATCAATATAACCCTTAAACAGGTGATCATCAGTCTAACCCTGAACCATGTGATCATCAATGTAACCGTCAACCATGTGATCATCAATCTAACCGTAAACAAGGTGATCATCAATATAACCCTTAAACAGGTGATCATCAGTCTAACCCTGAACCAGGTGATCATCAGTCCAATCCTGAACCATGTGATGATCAATCCAACCCTGAACCATGTGATTATCAATCTAACCCTGAACCAGGTGATCATCAATCCAACTCTGAACCATGTGATCATCAATCTAACCCTGAACAATGTGATCATCAGTCTAACCCTGAACCATGTGATCATCAATCCAACCCTGGACCATGTGATCATCAATCTAACCGTGAACAAGGTGATCATCAATATAACCCTTAAACAGGTGATCATCAGTCTAACCCTGAACCATGTGATCATCAATGTAACCGTCAACCAGGTGATCATCAATATAACCCTTAACCAGGTGATCATGAGTCTATTCCTGAACCATATGATCATCAATCCAACCCTGAACCATGTGATCATCAATGTAACCGTGAACCAGGTGATCATCAATCTAACCCTGATCCAGGTGATCAACAGTCTAACCCTGAAACATATGATCATCAATCCAACTCTGAACCATGTGATCATCAATCTAACCGTGAATCAGTTGATCATCAATATAATCCTTAACGAGGTGATCATCAGGCTAACCCTGAACCAGGTGATCAACAGTCTAACCCTGAACCATATGATCATCAATCCAACCCTGAACCATGTGATCAGTCTAATCCTGAACCAGGTGGTCATCAATCTTACCCTGTACCAGTTCATCGATCTAACTGTGAACCAGGTGATCAATGATCTAACACCGAACAATGTGATCATCAATCTAACCATGAACCAGGTGAACATCAGTCTAACCCTGAACCATGTGATCATCAATCTAACCCTGAACCATGTGATCATCAATCTAACCATGAACCAGGTGAACATCAGTCTAACCCTGAACCATGTGATCATCAATCTAACCCTGAACCATGTGATCATCAATCCAACCCTGGACCATGTGATCATCAATCCAACCCTGAACAAGGTGATCATCAAAATAACCCTTAAACAGGTGATCATCAGTCCAATCCTGAACCATGTGATCATCAGGCAAATCCTGAACCATGTGATCACCAATCCAACCCTGAACCATGTGCTCATCAATGTAACCCTGAACCATGTGCTCATCAATGTAACCGTGAACCAGGTGATCATCAATATAACCGTGAACCAGGTGATCATCAATATAACCCTTAACCAGGTGATCATGAGTCTAACCCTGAACCATATGATCATCAATCTAACCCTGAACCATGTGTTCATCTATCTAACCATGAACCAGGTGAACATCAGTCTAACCGTGAACAAGGTGATCATCAATATAACCCTTAAACAGGTGATCATCAGTCTAACCCTGAACCATGTGATCATCAATGTAACCGTGAACCAGGTGATCATCTATATAACCCTTAACCAGGTGATCATGAGTCTAACCCTGAACCATATGATCATCAATCCAACCCTGAACCAGGTGATCATCAATCTAACCATGAACAATGTGATCATCAATCCAACCCTTAACCAGGTGATCATCAATCCAACCCTTAACCAGGTGATCATCAGGCTAACCCTGAACCAGGTGATCATCAGTCTAATCCTGAACCATGTGATCATCAATCCAACCCTGAACCATGTGATCATCAATGTAACCGTCAACCAGGTGATCATCAATATAACCCTTAACCAGGTGATCATCAATATAACCCTTAACCAGGTGATCATGAGTCTAACCCTGAACCATATGATCATCAATCCAACCCTGAACCATGTGATCATCAATGTAACCGTGAACCAGGTGATCATCAATCAAACCCTGAACCAGGTGATCAACAGTCTAACCCTGAACCATATGATCATCAATCCAACCCTGAACCATGTGATCAGTCTAATCCTGAACCAGGTGGTCATTAATCTTACCCTGTACCAGTTCATCGATCTAACTGTGAACCAACGTGATCATCGATCTAACCCAGAACAATGTGATCATCAATCTAACCATGAACCAGGTGAACATCAGTCTAACCCTGAACCATGTGATCATCAATCTAACCCTGAACCCTGTGATCATCAATCTAACCATGAACCAGGTGAACATCAGTCTAACCCTGAACCCTGTGATCATCAGTCTAATCCTGAACCATGTGATCATCAATCCAACCCTGGACCATGTGATCATCAATCTAACCCTGACCCATGTGATTATCAATGTAACCGTGAACAAGGTGATCATCAGTATAACCCTTAAACAGGTGATCATCAGTCTAACCCTGAACCAGGTGATCATCAGTGTAATCCTGAACCATGTGATCATCAGGCAAATCCTGAACCATGTGATCATCAATGTAACCCTGAACCATGTGATCATCAATCTAACCGTGAAGTAGGTGATCATCAATATAACCCTTAAACAGGTGATCATCAGTCCAATCCTGAACCATGTGATCATCAATCCAACCCTGAACCATGTGATCATCAATCTAACAGTGAACCAGGTTATCATCAATATAACCCTTAACGAGGTGATCATCAGGCTAACCCTGAACCAGGTGATCATCAGTCTAATCCTGAACCATGTGATCAGTCTAACCCTGAACCAGGTGGTCATCAATCTAACCCTGTACCAGGTCATCGATCTAACCGTGAACCAGGTGATCATCAATCTAACCTTGAACCAGGTGATCATCAGTCTAATCTTGAACCATATGATCATCAATCCAACCCTGAACCATGTGATCATCAATCTAACCGTGAACCAGGTGATCATCAATATAACCCTTAACCAGGTGATCATCAGTCTAACCCTGAACCAGGTGACCATCAGTTTAATCCTGAACAATGTGATCATCAGTCTAACCCTGAACCATGTGATCATCAATCCAACCCTGGACCATGTGATCATCAATCTAACCGTGAACAAGGTGATCATCAATATAACCCTTAAACAGGTGATCATCAGTCTAACCCTGAACCATGTGATCATCAATGTAACCGTCAACCAGGTGATCATCAATATAACCCTTAACCAGGTGATCATGAGTCTATTCCTGAACCATATGATCATCAATCCAACCCTGAACCATGTGATCATCAATGTAACCATGAACCAGGTGATCATCAATCTAACCCTGATCCAGGTGATCAACAGTCTAACCCTGAAACATATGATCATCAATCCAACTCTGAACCATGTGATCATCAATCTAACCGTGAATCAGTTGATCATCAATATAATCCTTAACGAGGTGATCATCAGGCTAACCCTGAACCAGGTGATCAACAGTCTAACCCTGAACCATATGATCATCAATCCAACCCTGAACCATGTGATCAGTCTAATCCTGAACCAGGTGGTCATCAATCTTACCCTGTACCAGTTCATCGATCTAACTGTGAACCAGGTGATCAATTATCTAACACCGAACAATGTGATCATCAATCTAACCATGAACCAGGTGAACATCAGTCTAACCCTGAACCATGTGATCATCAATCTAACCCTGAACCATGTGATCATCAATCTAACCATGAACCAGGTGAACATCAGTCTAACCCTGAACAATGTGATCATCAATCTAACCCTGAACCATGTGATCATCAATCCAACCCTGGACCATGTGATCATCAATCCAACCCTGAACAAGGTGATCATCAAAATAACCCTTAAACAGGTGATCATCAGTCCAATCCTGAACCATGTGATCATCAGGCAAATCCTGAACCATGTGATCATCAATCCAACCCTGAACCATGTGCTCATCAATGTAACCCTGAACCATGTGCTCATCAATGTAACCGTGAACCAGGTGATCATCAATATAACCGTGAACCAGGTGATCATCAATATAACCCTTAACCAGGTGATCATGAGTCTAACCCTGAACCATATGATCATCAATCTAACCCTGAACCATGTGTTCATCTATCTAACCATGAACCAGGTGAACATCAGTCTAACCGTGAACAAGGTGATCATCAATATAACCCTTAAACAGGTGATCATCAGTCTAACCCTGAACCATGTGATCATCAATGTAACCGTGAACCAGGTGATCATCTATATAACCCTTAACCAGGTGATCATGAGTCTAACCCTGAACCATATGATCATCAATCCAACCCTGAACCAGGTGATCATCAATCTAACCATGAACAATGTGATCATCAATCCAACCCTTAACCAGGTGATCATCAATCCAACCCTTAACCAGGTGATCATCAGGCTAACCCTGAACCAGGTGATCATCAGTCTAATCCTGAACCATGTGATCATCAATCCAACCCTGAACCATGTGATCATCAATGTAACCGTCAACCAGGTGATCATCAATATAACCCTTAACCAGGTGATCATCAATATAACCCTTAACCAGGTGATCATGAGTCTAACCCTGAACCATATGATCATCAATCCAACCCTGAACCATGTGATCATCAATGTAACCGTGAACCAGGTGATCATCAATCAAACCCTGAACCAGGTGATCAACAGTCTAACCCTGAACCATATGATCATCAATCCAACCCTGAACCATGTGATCAGTCTAATCCTGAACCAGGTGGTCATTAATCTTACCCTGTACCAGTTCATCGATCTAACTGTGAACCAACGTGATCATCGATCTAACCCAGAACAATGTGATCATCAATCTAACCATGAACCAGGTGAACATCAGTCTAACCCTGAACCATGTGATCATCAATCTAACCCTGAACCCTGTGATCATCAATCTAACCATGAACCAGGTGAACATCAGTCTAACCCTGAACCCTGTGATCATCAGTCTAATCCTGAACCATGTGATCATCAATCCAACCCTGGACCATGTGATCATCAATCTAACCCTGACCCATGTGATTATCAATGTAACCGTGAACAAGGTGATCATCAGTATAACCCTTAAACAGGTGATCATCAGTCTAACCCTGAACCAGGTGATCATCAGTGTAATCCTGAACCATGTGATCATCAGGCAAATCCTGAACCATGTGATCATCAATGTAACCCTAAACCATGTGATCATCAATCTAACCGTGAAGTAGGTGATCATCAATATAACCCTTAAACAGGTGATCATCAGTCTAACCCTGAACCAGGTGATCATCAGTCCAATCCTGAACCATGTGATCATCAATCCAACCCTGAACCATGTGATCATCAATCTAACAGTGAACCAGGTTATCATCAATATAACCCTTAACGAGGTGATCATCAGGCTAACCCTGAACCAGGTGATCATCAGTCTAATCCTGAACCATGTGATCAGTCTAACCCTGAACCAGGTGGTCATCAATCTAACCCTGTACCAGGTCATCGATCTAACCGTGAACCAGGTGATCATCAATCTAACCTTGAACCAGGTGATCATCAGTCTAATCTTGAACCATATGATCATCAATCCAACCCTGAACCATGTGATCATCAATCTAACCGTGAACCAGGTGATCATCAATATAACCCTTAACCAGGTGATCATCAGTCTAACCCTGAACCAGGTGACCATCAGTTTAATCCTGAACAATGTGATCATCAGTCTAACCCTGAACCATGTGATCATCAATCCAACCCTGGACCATGTGATCATCAATCTAACCGTGAACAAGGTGATCATCAATATAACCCTTAAACAGGTGATCATCAGTCTAACCCTGAACCATGTGATCATCAATGTAACCGTCAACCAGGTGATCATCAATATAACCCTTAACCAGGTGATCATGAGTCTATTCCTGAACCATATGATCATCAATCCAACCCTGAACCATGTGATCATCAATGTAACCGTGAACCAGGTGATCATCAATCTAACCCTGATCCAGGTGATCAACAGTCTAACCCTGAAACATATGATCATCAATCCAACCCTGAACCATGTGATCAGTCTAATCCTGAACCAGGTGGTCATCAATCTTACCCTGTACCAGTTCATCGATCTAACTGTGAACCAGGTGATCAATGATCTAACACCGAACAATGTGATCATCAATCTAACCATGAACCAGGTGAACATCAGTCTAACCCTGAACCATGTGATCATCAATCTAACCCTGAACCATGTGATCATCAATCTAACCATGAACCAGGTGAACATCAGTCTAACCCTGAACCATGTGATCATCAATCTAACCCTGAACCATGTGATCATCAATCCAACCCTGGACCATGTGATCATCAATCCAACCCTGAACAAGGTGATCATCAAAATAACCCTTAAACAGGTGATCATCAGTCCAATCCTGAACCATGTGATCATCAGGCAAATCCTGAACCCTGTGATCATCAATCCAACCCTGAACCATGTGCTCATCAATGTAACCCTGAACCATGTGCTCATCAATGTAACCGTGAACCAGGTGATCATCAATATAACCGTGAACCAGGTGATCATCAATATAACCCTTAACCAGGTGATCATGAGTCTAACCCTGAACCATATGATCATCAATCTAACCCTGAACCATGTGATCATCAATCTAACCGTGAACCAGGTGATCATCAATATAACCCTTAACCAGGTGATCATCAGTTTAATCCTGAACCATGTGATCATCAGGCAAATCCTGAACCATGTGATCAACAATGTAACCGTGAACCATGTGATCATCTATCTAACCGTGAACAAGGTGATCATCAATATAACCCTTAAACAGGTGATCATCAGTCTAACCCTGAACCAGGTGATTATCAGGCCAATCCTGAACCATGTGATCATCAATCCAACCCTGAACCATGTGATCATCAATCTAACCGTGAACCAGGTGATCATAAATTATAACCCTTAACGAGGTGATCATCAGGCTAACCCTGAACCAGGTGATCAACAGTCTAATCTTGAACCATGTGATCATCAATCCAACCCTGAACCATGTGATCATCAATGTAACCGTGAACCAGGTGATCATCAATATAACCCTTAGCCAGGTGATCATGAGTCTAACCCTGAACCATATGATCATCAATCCAACCCTAAACCATGTGATCATCAATCTAACCGTGAACCAGGTGATAATCAATCTAATGTTGAACCAGGTGATCATCAGTCTAACCCTGAACCATGTCATCATCAATCCAACCCTGAACCATGTGATCATCAATCTAACCGTGAACCAGGTGAACGTCAGTCTAACCCTGAACCATGTGATCATCAATGTAACCGTGAACCATGTGAACATCAATCTAACCGTGAACAAGGTGATCATCAATATAACCCTTAAACAGGTGATCAACAGTCTAATCGTGAACCTTGTGATCATCAAACCAACCCTGAACCATGTGATCATCAATGTAACCGTGAACCAGGTGATCATCAATATAACCCTTAACCAGGCGATCATGAGTCTAACCCTGAACCATATTATCATCAATCCAACCCTGAACCATGTGATCATCAATCTAACCGTGAACCAGGTGATCATGAATATAACCCTGAAACAGGTGATCATCAGTCTAAACCTGAACCAGGTGATCATCAGTCCAATCCTGAACTATGTGATCATCAATCCAACCCTGGACCATGTGATCATCAATCTAACCGTGAACAAGGTGATCATCAATATAACCCTTAAACAGGTGATCATCAGTCTAACCCTGAACCAGGTGATCATCAGGCAAATCCTGAACCATGTTATCATCAATGTAACCCTGAACCATGTGATCATCAATCTAACCGTGAACAAGGTGATCATCAATATAACCCTTAAACAGGTGATCATTAGTCTAACCCTGAACCAGGTGATCATCAGTCCAATCTTGAACCATGTGATCATCAATCCAACCGTGAATCAGGTGATCATCAATATAATCCTTAACGAGGTGATCATCAGGCTAACCCTGAACCAGGTGATCAACAGTCTAACCCTGAACCATATGATCATCAATCCAACCCTGAACCATGTGATCAGTCTAATCCTGAACCAGGTGGTCATCAATCTTACCCTGTACCAGTTCATCGATCTAACTGTGAACCAGGTGATCATCGATCTAACCCAGAACAATGTGATCATCAGTCTAACCCTGAACCATGTGATCATCAATCTAACCCTGAACCATGTGATCATCAATCTAACCATGAACCAGGTGAACATCAGTCTAACCCTGAACCATGTGATCATCAATCTAACCCTGAACCCTGTGATCATCAGTCTAATCCTGAACCATGTGATCATCAATCCAACCCTGGACCATGTGATCATCAATCCAACCCTGAACAAGGTGAACATCAAAATAACCCTTAAACAGGTGATCATCAGTCTAACCCTGAACCAGGTGATCATCAGTCCAATCCTGAACCAAGTGATCATCTATCAAACCGTGAACCAAGTGATCATCAATATAACCCTTAACCAGGTGATCATCAGTCTAACCCTGAACCAGGTGATCATCAGTCTAATCCTGAACCATGTGATCATCAGGCAAATCCTGAACCATGTGATCATCAATGTAAACCTGAACCATGTGATCATCAATCTAACCGTGAACAAGGTGATCATCAATATAACCCTTAAACAGGTGATCATCAGTCCAATCCTGAACCATGTGATCATCAGGCAAATCCTGAACCATGTGATCATCAATCCAACCCTGAACAATGTGCTCATCAATGTAACCGTGAACCAGGTGATCATCAATATAACGCTTAACCAGGTGATCATGAGTCTAACCCTGAACCATATGGTCATCAATCTAACCCTGAACCATGTGTTCATCTATCTAACCATGAACCAGGTGAAAATCAGTCTAACCGTGAACAAGGTGATCATCGATATAACCCTTAAACAGGTGATCATCAGTCTAACCCTGAACCATGTGATCATCAATGTAACCGTCAACCAGGTGATCATCAATATAACCCTTAACCAGGTGATCATGAGTCTAACCCTGAACCATATGATCATCAATACAACCCCGAACCATGTGATCATCAATGTAACCGTGAACCAGGTGATCATCTATATAACCCTTAACCAGGTGATCATGAGTCTAACCCTGAACCATATGATCATCAATCCAAACCTGAACCAGGTGATCATCAATCTAACCATGAACAATGTGATCATCAATCCAACCCTTAACCAGGTGATCATCAATCCAACCCTGAACCATGTGATCATCAATGTAACCGTCAACCAGGTGATCATCAATCTAACCCTTAACCAGGTGATCATCAGTCTAATCCTGAACCATGTGATCATCAGGCAAATCCTGAACCATGTGATCATCAATGTAACCCTGAACCATGTGATCATCAATCTAACCGTAAACAGGTGATCATCAGTCTAACCCTGAACCAGGTGATCATCAGTCCAATCCTGAACCATGTGATCATCAATCTAACCCTGAACAATGTGATCATCAGTCTAACCCTGAACCATGTGATCATCAATCCAACCCTGGACCATGTGATCATCAATCTAACCGTGAACAAGGTGAACGTCAGTCTAAACCTGAACCATGTGATCATCAATGTAACCGTGAACCATGTGAACATCAATCTAACCGTGAACAAAGTGATCATCAATATAACCCTTAAACAGGTGATCATCAGGCTAACCCTGAACCAGGTGATCAACAGTCTAATCGTGAACCTTGTGATCATCAAACCAACCCTGAACCATGTGATCATCAATGTAAACGTGAACCAGGTGATCATCAATATAACCCTTAACCAGGCGATCATGAGTCTAACCCTGAACCATATTATCATCAATCCAACCCTGAACCATGTGATCATCAATCTAACCGTGAACCAGGTGATCATGAATATAACCCTGAAACAGGTGATCATCAGTCTAAACCTGAACCAGGTGATCATCAGTCCAATCCTGAACTATGTGATCATCAATCCAACCCTGGACCATGTGATCATCAATCTAACCGTGAACAAGGTGATCATCAATATAACCCTTAAACAGGTGATCATCAGTCTAACCCTGAACCAGGTGATCATCAGGCAAATCCTGAACCATGTGATGATCAATCCAACCCTGAACCATGTGATCATCAATCTAACCGTGAAAAAGGTGATCATCAATATAACCCTTAAACAGGTGATCATTAGTCTAACCCTGAACCAGGTGATCATCAGTCCAATCTTGAACCATGTGATCATCAATCCAACCCTGAACCATGTGATCATCAATCCAACCCTTAACCAGGTGATCATCAATCCAACCCTGAACCCTGTGATCATCAATGTAACCGTCAACCAGGTGATCATCAATCTAACCCTTAACCAGGTGATCATCAGTCTAATCCTGAACCATGTGATCATCAGGCAAATCCTGAACCATGTGATCATCAATGTAACCCTGAACCATGTGATCATCAATCTAACCGTAAACAGGTGATCATCAGTCTAACCCTGAACCAGGTGATCATCAGTCCAATCCTGAACCATGTGATCATCAATCCAACCCTGAACCATGTGATCATCAATCTAACCCTGAACCAGGTGATCATCAGTCTAACCCTGAACCATGTGATCATCAATCCAACCCTGAACCATGTGATCATCAATCTAACCCTGAACCCTGTGATCATCAGTCTAATCCTGAACCATGTGATCATCAATCCAACCCTGGACCATGTGATCATCAATCCAACCCTGAACCATGTGATCATCAATCAAACCGTGAACCAGGTGATCATCAATATAACCCTTAACCAGGTGATCATCAGTCTAACCCTGAACCAGGTGATCATCAGTCTAACCCTGAACCAGGTGATCATCAGTCTAATCCTGAACCATGTGATCATCAGGCAAATCCTGAACCATGTGATCATCAATGTAACCCTGAACCATGTGATCATCAATCTATCCGTGAACAAGGTGATCATCAAAATAACCCTTAAACAGGTGATCATCAGTCTAACCCTGAACTAGGTGATCATCAGTCCAATCCTGAACCATGTGATCATCAATCCAACCCAGAACCATGTGATCATCAATCAAACCGTGAACCAGGTGATCATCAATATAACCCTTAACCAGGTGATCATCAGTCTAATCCTGAACCATGTGATCATCAGGCAAATCCTGAACCATGTGATCATCAATGTAACCCTGAACCATGTGATCATCAATCTAATCGTGAACCTTGTGATCATCAAACCAACCCTGAACCATGTGATCATCAATCTAACCATGAACCAGGTGAACATCAGTCTAACCCTGAACCATGTGATCATCAATCTAACCCTGAACCCTGTGATCATCAATCTAACCGTGAACCAGGTGAACGTCAGTGTAACCCTGAACCATGTGATCATCAATGTAACCGTGAACCATGTGAACATCAATCTAACCGTGAACAAGGTGATCATCAATATAACCCTTAAACAGGTGATCATCAGGCTAACCCTGAACCAGGTGATCAACAGTCTAATCGTGAACCTTGTGATCATCAAACCAACCCTGAACCATGTGATCATCAATGTAACCGTGAACCAGGTGATCATCAATATAACCCTTAACCAGGCGATCATGAGTCTAACCCTGAACCATATTATCATCAATCCAACCCTGAACCATGTGATCATCAATCTAACCGTGAACCAGGTGATCATGAATATAACCCTGAAACAGGTGATCATCAGTCTAAACCTGAACCAGGTGATCATCAGTCCAATCCTGAACTATGTGATCATCAATCCAACCCTGGACCATGTGATCATCAATCTAACCGTGAACAAGGTGATCATCAATATAACCCTTAAACAGGTGATCATCAGTCTAACCCTGAACCAGGTGATCATCAGGCAAATCCTGAACCATGTGATCATCAATGTAACCCTGAACCATGTGATCATCAATCTAACCGTGAACAAGGTGATCATCAATATAACCCTGAACCAGGTGATCATCAGGCTAACCCTGAACCAGGTGATCAACAGTCTAACCCTGAACCATATGATCATCAATCCAACCCTGAACCATGTGATCAGTCTAATCCTGAACCAGGTGGTCATCAATCTTACCCTGTACCAGTTCATCGATCTAACTGTGAACCAGGTGATCATCGATCTAACCCAGAACAATGTGATCATCAGTCTAACCCTGAACCATGTGATCATCAATCTAACCCTGAACCATGTGATCATCAATCTAACCATGAACCAGGTGAACATCAGTCTAACCCTGAACCATGTGATCATCAATCTAACCCTGAACCCTGTGATCATCAGTCTAATCCTGAACCATGTGATCATCAATCCAACCCTGGACCATGTGATCATCAATCCAACCCTGAACAAGGTGAACATCAAAATAACCCTTAAACAGGTGATCATCAGTCTAACCCTGAACCAGGTGATCATCAGTCCAATCCTGAACCATGTGATCATCAATCCAACCCAGAACCATGTGATCATCTATCAAACCGTGAACCAAGTGATCATCAATATAACCCTTAACCAGGTGATCATCAGTCTAACCCTGAACCAGGTGATCATCAGTCTAATCCTGAACCATGTGATCATCAGGCAAATCCTGAACCATGTGATCATCAATGTAAACCTGAACCATGTGATCATCAATCTAACCGTGAACAAGGTGATCATCAATATAACCCTTAAACAGGTGATCATCAGTCCAATCCTGAACCATGTGATCATCAGGCAAATCCTGAACCATGTGATCATCAATCCAACCCTGAACAATGTGCTCATCAATGTAACCGTGAACCAGGTGATCATCAATATAACGCTTAACCAGGTGATCATGAGTCTAACCCTGAACCATATGGTCATCAATCTAACCCTGAACCATGTGTTCATCTATCTAACCATGAACCAGGTGAAAATCAGTCTAACCGTGAACAAGGTGATCATCGATATAACCCTTAAACAGGTGATCATCAGTCTAACCCTGAACCATGTGATCATCAATGTAACCGTCAACCAGGTGATCATCAATATAACCCTTAACCAGGTGATCATGAGTCTAACCCTGAACCATATGATCATCAATACAACCCCGAACCATGTGATCATCAATGTAACCGTGAACCAGGTGATCATCTATATAACCCTTAACCAGGTGATCATGAGTCTAACCCTGAACCATATGATCATCAATCCAAACCTGAACCAGGTGATCATCAATCTAACCATGAACAATGTGATCATCAATCCAACCCTTAACCAGGTGATCATCAATCCAACCCTGAACCATGTGATCATCAATGTAACCGTCAACCAGGTGATCATCAATCTAACCCTTAACCAGGTGATCATCAGTCTAATCCTGAACCATGTGATCATCAGGCAAATCCTGAACCATGTGATCATCAATGTAACCCTGAACCATGTGATCATCAATCTAACCGTAAACAGGTGATCATCAGTCTAACCCTGAACCAGGTGATCATCAGTCCAATCCTGAACCATGTGATCATCAATCTAACCCTGAAAAATGTGATCATCAGTCTAACCCTGAACCATGTGATCATCAATCCAACCCTGGACCATGTGATCATCAATCTAACCGTGAACAAGGTGAACGTCAGTCTAAACCTGAACCATGTGATCATCAATGTAACCGTGAACCATGTGAACATCAATCTAACCGTGAACAAAGTGATCATCAATATAACCCTTAAACAGGTGATCATCAGGCTAACCCTGAACCAGGTGATCAACAGTCTAATCGTGAACCTTGTGATCATCAAACCAACCCTGAACCATGTGATCATCAATGTAAACGTGAACCAGGTGATCATCAATATAACCCTTAACCAGGCGATCATGAGTCTAACCCTGAACCATATTATCATCAATCCAACCCTGAACCATGTGATCATCAATCTAACCGTGAACCAGGTGATCATGAATATAACCCTGAAACAGGTGATCATCAGTCTAAACCTGAACCAGGTGATCATCAGTCCAATCCTGAACTATGTGATCATCAATCCAACCCTGGACCATGTGATCATCAATCTAACCGTGAACAAGGTGATCATCAATATAACCCTTAAACAGGTGATCATCAGTCTAACCCTGAACCAGGTGATCATCAGGCAAATCCTGAACCATGTGATGATCAATCCAACCCTGAACCATGTGATCATCAATCTAACCGTGAAAAAGGTGATCATCAATATAACCCTTAAACAGGTGATCATTAGTCTAACCCTGAACCAGGTGATCATCAGTCCAATCTTGAACCATGTGATCATCAATCCAACCCTGAACCATGTGATCATCAATCCAACCCTTAACCAGGTGATCATCAATCCAACCCTGAACCCTGTGATCATCAATGTAACCGTCAACCAGGTGATCATCAATCTAACCCTTAACCAGGTGATCATCAGTCTAATCCTGAACCATGTGATCATCAGGCAAATCCTGAACCATGTGATCATCAATGTAACCCTGAACCATGTGATCATCAATCTAACCGTAAACAGGTGATCATCAGTCTAACCCTGAACCAGGTGATCATCAGTCCAATCCTGAACCATGTGATCATCAATCCAACCCTGAACCATGTGATCATCAATCTAACCCTGAACCAGGTGATCATCAGTCTAACCCTGAACCATGTGATCATCAATCCAACCCTGAACCATGTGATCATCAATCTAACCCTGAACCCTGTGATCATCAGTCTAATCCTGAACCATGTGATCATCAATCCAACCCTGGACCATGTGATCATCAATCCAACCCTGAACCATGTGATCATCAATCAAACCGTGAACCAGGTGATCATCAATATAACCCTTAACCAGGTGATCATCAGTCTAACCCTGAACCAGGTGATCATCAGTCTAACCCTGAACCAGGTGATCATCAGTCTAATCCTGAACCATGTGATCATCAGGCAAATCCTGAACCATGTGATCATCAATGTAACCCTGAACCATGTGATCATCAATCTATCCGTGAACAAGGTGATCATCAAAATAACCCTTAAACAGGTGATCATCAGTCTAACCCTGAACTAGGTGATCATCAGTCCAATCCTGAACCATGTGATCATCAATCCAACCCAGAACCATGTGATCATCAGTCAAACCGTGAACCAGGTGATCATCAATATAACCCTTAACCAGGTGATCATCAGTCTAATCCTGAACCATGTGATCATCAGGCAAATCCTGAACCATGTGATCATCAATGTAACCCTGAACCATGTGATCATCAATCTAACCGTGAACAAGGTGATCATCAATATAACCCTTAAACAGGTGATCATCAGTCCAATCCTGAACTATGTGATCATCAGGCAAATCCTGAACCATGTGATCATCAATCCAACCCTGAACCATGTGCTCATCAATGTAACCGTGAACCAGGTGATCATCAATATAACGCTTAACCAGGTGATCATGAGTCTAACCCTGAACCATATGATCATCAATCTAACCGTCAACCAGGTGATCATCAATATAACCCTTAACCAGGTGATCATGAGTCTAACCCTGAACCATATGATCATCAATCCAACCCCGAACCATGTGATCATCAATGTAACCGTGAACCAGGTGATCATCTATATAACCCTTAACCAGGTGATCATGAGTCTAACCCTGAACCATATGATCATCAATCCAACCCTGAACCAGGTGATCATCAATCCAACCCTTAACCAGGTGATCATCAATCCAACCCTGAACCATGTGATCATCAATGTAACCGTCAACCAGGTGATCATCAATCTAACCCTGAACCAGGTGATCATCAGTCCAATCCTGAACCATGTGATCATCAATCCAACCCTGAACCATGTGATCATCAATGTAACCGTGAACCAGGTGATCATCAATATAACCCTTAACGAAGTGATCATCAGGCTAACCCTGAACCAGGTGATCATCAGTCTAATCCTGAACCATGTGATCATCAATCCAACCCTGAACCATGTGATCATCAATGTAACCGTCAACCAGGTGATCATCAATATAACCCTTAACCAGGTGATCATGAGTCTAACCCTGAACCATATGATCATCAATCCAACCCTGAACCATGTGATCATCAATGTAACCGTGAACCAGGTGATCATCAATCAAACCCTGAACCAAGTGATCAACAGTCTAACCCTGAACTATATGATCATCAATCCAACCCTGAACCATGTTATCAGTCTAATCCTGAACCAGGTGGTCATCAATCTTACCCTGTACTAGTTCATCGATCTAACTGTGAACCAATGTGATCATCGATCTAACCCAGAACAATGTGATCATCAATCTAACCATGAACCAGGTGAACATCAGTCTAACCCTGAACCATGTGATCATCAATCTAACCCTGAACCCTGTGATCATAAATCTAACCATGAACCAGGTGAACATCAGTCTAACCCTGAACCCTGTGATCATCAGTCTAATCCTGAACCATGTGATCATCAATACAACCCTGGACCATGTGATCATCAATCTAACCCTGACCCATGTGATTATCAATGTAACCGTGAACCAGGTGATTATCTATATAACCCTTAACCAGGTGATCATCAGTCCAACCCTGAACCATATGATCATCAATCCAACCCTGAAACATGTGATCAGTCTAACCCTGAACCAGATGGTCATCAATCTAACCCTGAACCAGGTCATCAATCTAACCCTGAACCATGTGATCATCAATCTAACCCTGAACCATGTGATCATCAATCCAACCCGTAACCATGTGATCATCAATGTAACCGTGAACCAGGTGATCATCAATATAACCCTTAACCAGGTGATCATGAGTCTAACCCTGAACCATATGATCATCAATCTAACCCTGAACCATGTGATCATCAATCTAACCATGAACCAGGTGAACATCAGTCTAACCCTGAACCATGTGATCATCAATCTAACCCTGAACCATGTGATCATCAATCTAACCCTGAACCATGTGATCATCAATCCAACCCTGAACCATGTGATCATCAATCCAACCCATAACCATGTGATAATCAATCTAACCCTGAACAATGTGATCATCAGTCTAACCCTGAACCATGTGATCATCAATCCAACCCTGGACCATGTGATCATCAATCTAACCGTGAACAAGGTGATCATCAATATAACCCTTAAACAGGTGATCATCAGTCTAACCCTGAACCAGGTGATCATCAGTCCAATCCTGAACCATGTGATCATCAATCCAACCCTGAACCATGTGATCATCAATGTAACCGTGAACCAGGTGATTATCTATATAACCCTTAACCAGGTGATCATCAGTCCAACCCTGAACCATATGATCATCAATCCAACCCTGAAACATGTGATCAGTCTAACCCTGAACCAGATGGTCATCAATCTAACCCTGAACCAGGTCATCAATCTAACCCTGAACCATGTGATCATCAATCTAATCCTGAACCATGTGATCATCAATCCAACCCGTAACCATGTGATCATCAATGTAACCGTGAACCAGGTGATCATCAATAAAACCCTTAACCAGGTGATCATGAGTCTAACCCTGAACCATATGATCATCAATCTAACCCTGAACCATGTGATCATCAATCTAACCATGAACCAGGTGAACATCAGTCTAACCCTGAACCATGTGATCATCAATCTAACCCTGAACCATGTGATCATCAATCCAACCCTGGACCATGTGATCATCAATCTAACCGTGAACCAGGTGATCATCAATATAACCCTTAACGAAGTGATCATCAGGCTAACCCTGAACCAGGTGATCATCAGTCTAATCTTGAACCATGTGATCATCAATCCAACCCTGAACCATGTGATCATCAATGTAACCGTCAACCAGGTGATCATCAATATAACCCTTAACCAGGTGATCATGAGTCTAACCCTGAACCATATGATCATCAATCCAAACCTGAACCATGTGATCATCAATGTAACCGTGAACCAGGTGATTATCAATCTAACCCTGAACCAGGTGATCAACAGTCTAACCCTGAACTATATGATCATCAATCCAACCCTGAACCATGTGATCAGTCTAATCTTGAACCAGGTGGTCATCAATCTTACCCTGTAGTAGTTCATCTAACTGTGAACCAATGTGATCATCGATCTAACCCAGAACAATGTGATCATCAATCTAACCATGAACCAGGTGAACATCAGTCTAACCCTGAACCATGTGATCATCAATCTAACCCTGAACCCTGTGATCATCAATCTAACCATGAACCAGGTGAACATCAGTCTAACCTTGAACCCTGTGATCATCAGTCTAATCCTGAACCATGTGATCATCAATCCAACCCTGGACCATGTGATCATCAATCTAACCCTGACCCATGTGATTATCAATGTAACCGTGAACCAGGTGATTATCTATATAACCCTTAACCAGGTGATCATCAGTCCAACCCTGAACCATATGATCATCAATCCAACCCTGAAACATGTGATCAGTCTAACCCTGAACCAGGTGGTCATCAATCTAACCCAGAACCAGGTCATCAATCTAACCCTGAACCATGTGATCATCAATCTAACCCTGAACCATGTGATCATCAATCCAACCCGTAACCATGTGATCATCAATGTAACCGTGAACCAGGTGATCATCAATATAACCCTTAACCAGGTGATCATGATTCTAACCCTGAACCATATGATCATCAATCTAACCCTGAACCATGTGATCATCAATCTAACCATGAACCAGGTGAACATCAGTCTAACCCTGAACCATGTGATCATCAATATAACCCTTAACGAAGTGATCATCAGGCTAACCCTGAACCAGGTGATCATCAGTCTAATCTTGAACCATGTGATCATCAATCCAACCATGAACCATGTGATCATCAATGTAACCGTCAACCAGGTGATCATCAATATAACCCTTAACCAGGTGATCATGAGTCTAACCCTGAACCATATGATCATCAATCCAACCCTGAACCATGTGATCATCAATGTAACCGTGAACCAGGTGATCATCAATCTAACCCTGAACCAGGTGATCAACAGTCTAACCCTGAACTATATGATCATCAATCCAACCCTGAACCATGTGATCAGTCTAATCTTGAACCAGGTGGTCATCAATCTTACCCTGTACTAGTTCATCTATCTAACTGTGAACCAATGTGATCATCGATCTAACCCAGAACAATGTGATCATCAATCTAACCATGAACCAGGTGAACATCAGTCTAACCCTGAACCATGTGATCATCAATCTAATCCTGAACCCTCTGATCATCAATCTAACCATGAACCAGGTGAACATCAGTCTAACCTTGAACCCTGTGATCATCAATCTAACCCTGAACCATGTGATCATCAATCTAACCCTGAACCCTGTGATCATCAGTCTAATCCTGAACCATGTGATCATCAATCCAACCCTGGACCATGTGATTATCAATCTAACCGTGAACAAGGTGATCATCAATATAACCCTTAAACAGGTGATCATCAGTCTAACCTTGAACCAGGTGATCATCAGTGTAATCCTGAACCATGTGATCATAAGGCAAATCCTGAACCATGTGATCATCAATGTAACCCTGACCCATGTGATCATCAATCTAACCGTGAAGTAGGTGATCATCAATATAACCCTTAAACAGGTGATCATCAGTCTAACCCTGAACCAGGTGATCATCAGTCCAATCCTGAACCATCTGATCATCAATCCAACCCTGAACCATCTGATCATCAATCTAACCCTGAACCAGGTGAACATCAGTCTAAACCTGAACCATGTGATCATCAATCCAACCCTGAACCATGTGATCATCAATGTAACCGTGAAGTAGGTGATCATCAGTCTAACCCTGAACCATATGATCATCAATCCAACCCTGAAACAATTGATCAGTCTAACCCTGAACCAGGTCATCGATCTAACCCTGAACCATGTGATCATCAATCTAACCCTGAACCATGTGATCATCAATCTAACCCTGAACCCTGTGATCACCAGTCTAATCCTGAACCATGTGATCATCAATCCAACCCTGGACCATGTGATCATCAATCTAACCGTGAACAAAGTGATCATCAATATAACCCTTAAACAGGTGATCATCAGTCTAACCTTGAACCAGGTGACCATCAGTTTAATCCTGAACAATGTGATCATCAGTCTAACCCTGAACCATGTGATCATCAATCTAACCCTGAACCCTGTGATCATCAGTCTAATCCTGAACCATGTGATCATCAATCCAACCCTGGACCATGTGATTATCAATCTAACCGTGAACAAGGTGATCATCAATATAACCCTTAAACAGGTGATCATCAGTCTAACCTTGAACCAGGTGATCATCAGTGTAATCCTGAACCATGTGATCATAAGGCAAATCCTGAACCATGTGATCATCAATGTAACCCTGACCCATGTGATCATCAATCTAACCGTGAAGTAGGTGATCATCAATATAACCCTTAAACAGGTGATCATCAGTCTAACCCTGAACCAGGTGATCATCAGTCCAATCCTGAACCATCTGATCATCAATCCAACCCTGAACCATCTGATCATCAATCTAACCCTGAACCAGGTGAACATCAGTCTAAACCTGAACCATGTGATCATCAATCCAACCCTGAACCATGTGATCATCAATGTAACCGTGAAGTAGGTGATCATCAGTCTAACCCTGAACCATATGATCATCAATCCAACCCTGAAACAATTGATCAGTCTAACCCTGAACCAGGTCATCGATCTAACCCTGAACCATGTGATCATCAATCTAACCCTGAACCATGTGATCATCAATCTAACCCTGAACCCTGTGATCACCAGTCTAATCCTGAACCATGTGATCATCAATCCAACCCTGGACCATGTGATCATCAATCTAACCGTGAACAAAGTGATCATCAATATAACCCTTAAACAGGTGATCATCAGTCTAACCTTGAACCAGGTGATCATCAGTGTAATCCTGAACCATGTGATCATCAGGCAAATCCTGAACCATGTGATCATCAATGTAACCCTGAACCATGTGATCATCAATCTAACCGTGAAGTAGGTGATCATCAATATAACCCTTAAACAGGTGATCATCAGTCTAACCCTGAACCAGGTGATCATCAGTCTAACCCTGAACCATGTGATCATCAATCCAACCCTGAACCATGTGATCATCAATCTAACCCTGAACAATGTGATCTTCAGTCTAACCCTGAACCATGTGATCATCAATCCAACCCTGGACCATGTGATCATCAATCTAACCGTGAACAAGGTGATCATCAATATAACCCTTAAACAGGTGATCATCAGTCTAACCCTGAACCAGGTGATCATCAGTCAAATCTTGAACCATGTGATCATCAATCCAACCCTGAACCATGTGATCATCAATCTAACCGTGAACCAGGTGATCATCAATATAACCCTTAACAAAGTGATCATCAGGCTAACCCTGAACCAGGTGATCATCAGTCTAATCCTGAACCATGTGATCATCAATCCAACCTTGAACCATGTGATCATCAATGTAACCGTGAACCAGGTGATCATCTATATAACCCTTAACCAGGTGATCATCAGTCCAACCCTGAACCATATGATCATCAATCCAACCCTGAAACATGTGATCAGTCTAACCCTGAGCCAGGTGGTCATCAATCTAACCCAGAACCAGGTCATCAATCTAACCCTGAACCATGTGATCATCAATCTAACCCTGAACCATGTGATCATCAATCCAACCCGTAACCATGTGATCATCAATGTAACCGTGAACCAGGTGATCATCAATATAACCCTTAACCAGGTGATCATGAGTCTAACCCTGAACCATATGATCATCAATCTAACCCTGAACCATGTGATCATCAATCTAACCATGAACCAGGTGAATATCAGTCTAACCCTGAACCATGTGATCATCAATCTAACCCTGAACCATGTGATCATCAATCTAACCCTGAACCCTATGATCATCAGTCTAATCCTGAACCATGTGATCATCAATCCAACCCTGGACCATGTGATCATCAATCTAACCGTGAACAAGGTGATCATCAATATAACCCTTAAACAGGTGATCATCAGTCTAACCCTGAACCATATGATCATCAATCTAACCCTGAACCATGTGTTCATCAATCTAACCATGAACCAGGTGAACATCAGTCTAACCCTGAACCATGTGATCATCAATCTAACCCTGAACCATGTGATCATCAATCCAACCCTGGACCATGTGATCATCAATCTAACCGTGAACCAGGTGATCTTCAATATAACCCTTAAAGAAGTGATCATCAGGCTAACCCTGAACCAGGTGATCATCAGTCTAATCTTGAACCATGTGATCATCAATCCAACCCTGAACCATGTGATCATCAATGTAACCGTCAACCAGGTGATCATCAATATAACCCTTAACCAGGTGATCATGAGTCTAACCCTGAACCATATGATCATCAATCCAACCCTGAACCATGTGATCATCAATGTAACCGTGAACCAGGTGATCATCAATCTAACCCTGAACCAGGTGATCAACAGTCTAACCCTGAACTATATGATCATCAATCCAACCCTGAACCATGTGATCAGTCTAATCTTGAACCAGGTGGTCATCAATCTTACCCTGTACTAGTTCATCTATCTAACTGTGAACCAATGTGATCATCGATCTAACCCAGAACAATGTGATCATCAATCTAACCATGAACCAGGTGAACATCAGTCTAACCCTGAACCATGTGATCATCAATCTAACCCTGAACCCTGTGATCATCAATCTAACCATGAACCAGGTGAACATCAGTCTAACCTTGAACCCTGTGATCATCAGTCTAATCCTGAACCATGTGATCATCAATCCAACCCTGGACCATGTGATCATCAATCTAACCCTGACCCATGTGATTATCAATGTAACCGTGAACCAGGTGATTATCTATATAACCCTAAACCAGGTGATCATCAGTCCAACCCTGAACCATATGATCATCAATCCAACCCTGAAACATGTGATCAGTCTAACCCTGAACCAGGTGGTCATCAATCTAACCCAGAACCAGGTCATCAATCTAACCCTGAACCATGTGATCATCAATCTAACCCTGAACCATGTGATCATCAATCTAACCATGAACCAGGTGAACATCAGTCTAACCCTGAACCATGTGATCATCAATCTAACCCTGAACCGTGTGATCATCAATCTAACCCTGAACCCTGTGATCATCAGTCTAATCCTGAACCATGTGATCATCAATCCAACCCTGGACCATGTGATCATCAATCTAACCGTGAACAAGGTGATCATCAATATAACCCTTAAACAGGTGATCATCAGTCTAACCTTGAACCAGGTGATCATCAGTGTAATCCTGAACCATGTGATCATAAGGCAAATCCTGAACCATGTGATCATCAATGTAACCCTGACCCATGTGATCATCAATCTAACCGTGAAGTAGGTGATCATCAATATAACCCTTAAACAGGTGATCATCAGTCTAACCCTGAACCAGGTGATCATCAGTCCAATCCTGAACCATCTGATCATCAATCCAACCCTGAACCATCTGATCATCAATCTAACCCTGAACCAGGTGAACATCAGTCTAAACCTGAACCATGTGATTATCAATCCAACCCTGAACCATGTGATCATCAATGTAACCGTGAACCAGGTGATTATCTATATAACCCTTAACCAGGTGATCATCAGTCTAACCCTGAACCATATGATCATCAATCCAACCCTGAAACAATTGATCAGTCTAACCCTGAACCAGGTGGTCATCAATCTAACCTTGAACCAGGTCATCGATCTAACCCTGAACCATGTGATCATCAATCTAACCCTGAAACATTTGATCATCAATGTAACCGTCAACCAGGTGATCTTCAATTTAACCCTTAACCAGGTGATCATGAGTCTAACCCTGAACCATATGATCATAAATCCAACCCTGAACCATGTGATCATCAATCTAACCGTGAACCAGGTGATCATCAATCTAACCTTGAACCAGGTGTTTCTCAGTCTAATCTTGAACCATATGATCATCAATCCAACCCTGAACCATGTGATCATCAATCTAACCGTGAACCAGGTGACCATCAATCTAACCCTGAACCATGTGATCATCAATCCAACCCGTAACCATGTGATCATCAATGTAACCGTGAACCAGGTGATCATCAATATAACCCTTAACCAGGTGATCATGAGTCTAACCCTGAACCATATGATCATCAATCTAACCCTGAACCATGTGATCATCAATCTAACCATGAACCAGGTGAATATCAGTCTAACCCTGAACCATGTGATCATCAATCTAACCCTGAACCATGTGATCATCAATCTAACCCTGAACCCTATGATCATCAGTCTAATCCTGAACCATGTGATCATCAATCCAACCCTGGACCATGTGATCATCAATCTAACCGTGAACAAGGTGATCATCAATATAACCCTTAAACAGGTGATCATCCGTCTAACCTTGAACCAGGTGATCATCAGTGTAATCCTGAACCATGTGATCATAAGTCAAATCCTGAACCATGTGATCATCAATGTAACCCTGAACCATGTGATCATCAATCTAACCGTGAAGTAGGTGATCATCAATATAACCCTTAACGAAGTGATCATCAGGCTAACCCTGAACCAGGTGATCATCAGTCTAATCCTGAACCATGTGATCATCAATCCAACCCTGAACCATGTGATCATCAATGTAACCGTCAACCAGGTGATCATCAATATAACCCTTAACCAGGTGATCATGAGTCTAACCCTGAACCATATGATCATCAATCCAACCCTGAACCATGTGATCATCAATGTAACCGTGAACCAGGTGATCATCAATCTAACCCTGAACCAGGTGATCAACAGTCTAACCCTGAACTATATGATCATCAATCCAACCCTGAACCATGTGATCAGTCTAATCCTGAACCAGGTGGTCATCAATCTTACCCTGTACTAGTTCATCGATCTAAACCAGAACAATGTGATCATCAACCTAACCATGAACCAGGTGAACATCAGTCTAAGCCTGAACCATGTGATCATCAATCTAACCCTGAACCCTGTGATCATAAATCTAACCATGAACCAGGTGAACATCAGTCTAATCCTGAACCATGTGATCATCAATCTAACCCTGACCCATGTGATCAGTCTAACCCTGAACCAGATGGTCATCAATCTAACCCTGAACCAGGTCATCAATCTAACCCTGAAGCATGTGATCATCAATCTAACCCTGAACCATGTGATCATCAATCCAACCCGTAACCATGTGATCATCAATGTAACCGTGAACCAGGTGATCATCAATATAACCCTTAACCAAGTGATCATGAGTCTAACCCTGAACCATATGATCATCAATCTAACCCTGAACCATGTGTTCATCAATCTAACCATGAACCAGGTGAACATCAGTCTAACCCTGAACCATGTGATCATCAATCTAACCCTGAACCATGTGATCATCAATCCAACCCTGGACCATGTGATCATCAATCTAACCGTGAACCAGGTGATCTTCAATATAACCCTTAAAGAAGTGATCATCAGGCTAACCCTGAACCAGGTGATCATCAGTCTAATCTTGAACCATGTGATCATCAATCCAACCCTGAACCATGTGATCATCAATGTAACCGTCAACCAGGTGATCATCAATATAACCCTTAACCAGGTGATCATGAGTCTAACCCTGAACCATATGATCATCAATCCAACCCTGAACCATGTGATCATCAATGTAACCGTGAACCAGGTGATCATCAATCTAACCCTGAACCAGGTGATCAACAGTCTAACCCTGAACTATATGATCATCAATCCAACCCTGAACCATGTGATCAGTCTAATCTTGAACCAGGTGGTCATCAATCTTACCCTGTACTAGTTCATCTATCTAACTGTGAACCAATGTGATCATCGATCTAACCCAGAACAATGTGATCATCAATCTAACCATGAACCAGGTGAACATCAGTCTAACCCTGAACCATGTGATCATCAATCTAACCCTGAACCCTGTGATCATCAATCTAACCATGAACCAGGTGAACATCAGTCTAACCTTGAACCCTGTGATCATCAGTCTAATCCTGAACCATGTGATCATCAATCCAACCCTGGACCATGTGATCATCAATCTAACCCTGACCCATGTGATTATCAATGTAACCGTGAACCAGGTGATTATCTATATAACCCTAAACCAGGTGATCATCAGTCCAACCCTGAACCATATGATCATCAATCCAACCCTGAAACATGTGATCAGTCTAACCCTGAACCAGGTGGTCATCAATCTAACCCAGAACCAGGTCATCAATCTAACCCTGAACCATGTGATCATCAATCTAACCCTGAACCATGTGATCATCAATCGAACCATGAACCAGGTGAACATCAGTCTAACCCTGAACCATGTGATCATCAATCTAACCCTGAACCATGTGATCATCAATCTAACCCTGAACCCTGTGATCATCAGTCTAATCCTGAACCATGTGATCATCAATCCAACCCTGGACCATGTGATCATCAATCTAACCGTGAACAAGGTGATCATCAATATAACCCTTAAACAGGTGATCATCAGTCTAACCTTGAACCAGGTGATCATCAGTGTAATCCTGAACCATGTGATCATAAGGCAAATCCTGAACCATGTGATCATCAATGTAACCCTGACCCATGTGATCATCAATCTAACCGTGAAGTAGGTGATCATCAATATAACCCTTAAACAGGTGATCATCAGTCTAACCCTGAACCAGGTGATCATCAGTCCAATCCTGAACCATCTGATCATCAATCCAACCCTGAACCATCTGATCATCAATCTAACCCTGAACCAGGTGAACATCAGTCTAAACCTGAACCACGTGATTATCAATCCAACCCTGAACCATGTGATCATCAATGTAACCGTGAACCAGGTGATTATCTATATAACCCTTAACCAGGTGATCATCAGTCTAACCCTGAACCATATGATCATCAATCCAACCCTGAAACAATTGATCAGTCTAACCCTGAACCAGGTGGTCATCAATCTAACCTTGAACCAGGTCATCGATCTAACCCTGAACCATGTGATCATCAATCTAACCCTGAAACATTTGATCATCAATGTAACCGTCAACCAGGTGATCTTCAATTTAACCCTTAACCAGGTGATCATGAGTCTAACCCTGAACCATATGATCATAAATCCAACCCTGAACCATGTGATCATCAATCTAACCGTGAACCAGGTGATCATCAATCTAACCTTGAACCAGGTGTTTCTCAGTCTAATCTTGAACCATATGATCATCAATCCAACCCTGAACCATGTGATCATCAATCTAACCGTGAACCAGGTGACCATCAATATAACCCTTAACCAGGTGATCATCAGTCTAATCCTGAACCATGTGATCATCAGGCAAATCCTGAACCATGTGATCATCAATGTAACCCTTAACCAGGTGATCATGAGTCTAACCCTGAACCATATGATCATCAATCCAACCCTGAAACATTTGATCATCAATGTAACCGTCAACCAGGTGATCTTCAATTTAACCCTTAACCAGGTGATCATGAGTCTAACCCTGAACCATATGATCATCAATCCAACCCTGAACCATGTGATCATCAATGTAACCGTGAACCAGGTGATCATCTATATAACCCTTAACCAGGTGATCATGAGTCTAACCCTGAACCATATGATCATAAATCCAACCCTGAACCATGTGATCATCAATCTAACCGTGAACCAGGTGATCATCAATCTAACCTAGAACCAGGTGTTTCTCAGTCTAATCTTGAACCATATGATCATCAATCCAACCCTGAACCATGTGATCATCAATCTAACCGTGAACCAGGTGACCATCAATATAACCCTTAACCAGGTGATCATCAGTCTAATCCTGAACCATGTGATCATCAGGCAAATCCTGAACCATGTGATCATCAATGTAACCCTGAACCATGTGATCATCAATCTAACCGTGAACAAGGTGATCATCAATATAACCCTTAAACAGGTGATCATCAGTCCAATCCTGAACCATGTGATGATCAATCCAACCCTGAACCATGTGATCATCAATCTAACCCTGAACCAGGTGATCATCAGTCTAACCCTGAACCATGTGATCATCAATCCAACCCATAACCATGTGATAATCAATCTAACCCTGAACAATGTGATCATCAGTCTAACCCTGAACCATGTGATCATCAATCCAACCCTGGACCATGTGATCATCAATCTAACCGTGAACAAGGTGATCATCAATATAACCCTTAAACAGGTGATCATCAGTCTAACCCTGAACCATATGATCATCAATCTAACCCTGAACCATGTGTTCATCAATCTAACCATGAACCAGGTGAACATCAGTCTAACCCTGAACCATGTGATCATCAATCTAACCCTGAACCATGTGATCATCAATCCAACCCTGGACCATGTGATCATCAATCTAACCGTGAACCAGGTGATCTTCAATATAACCCTTAAAGAAGTGATCATCAGGCTAACCCTGAACCAGGTGATCATCAGTCTAATCTTGAACCATGTGATCATCAATCCAACCCTGAACCATGTGATCATCAATGTAACCGTCAACCAGGTGATCATCAATATAACCCTTAACCAGGTGATCATGAGTCTAACCCTGAACCATATGATCATCAATCCAACCCTGAACCATGTGATCATCAATGTAACCGTGAACCAGGTGATCATCAATCTAACCCTGAACCAGGTGATCAACAGTCTAACCCTGAACTATATGATCATCAATCCAACCCTGAACCATGTGATCAGTCTAATCTTGAACCAGGTGGTCATCAATCTTACCCTGTACTAGTTCATCTATCTAACTGTGAACCAATGTGATCATCGATCTAACCCAGAACAATGTGATCATCAATCTAACCATGAACCAGGTGAACATCAGTCTAACCCTGAACCATGTGATCATCAATCTAACCCTGAACCCTGTGATCATCAATCTAACCATGAACCAGGTGAACATCAGTCTAACCTTGAACCCTGTGATCATCAGTCTAATCCTGAACCATGTGATCATCAATCCAACCCTGGACCATGTGATCATCAATCTAACCCTGACCCATGTGATTATCAATGTAACCGTGAACCAGGTGATTATCTATATAACCCTAAACCAGGTGATCATCAGTCCAACCCTGAACCATATGATCATCAATCCAACCCTGAAACATGTGATCAGTCTAACCCTGAACCAGGTGGTCATCAATCTAACCCAGAACCAGGTCATCAATCTAACCCTGAACCATGTGATCATCAATCTAACCCTGAACCATGTGATCATCAATCTAACCATGAACCAGGTGAACATCAGTCTAACCCTGAACCATGTGATCATCAATCTAACCCTGAACCGTGTGATCATCAATCTAACCCTGAACCCTGTGATCATCAGTCTAATCCTGAACCATGTGATCATCAATCCAACCCTGGACCATGTGATCATCAATCTAACCGTGAACAAGGTGATCATCAATATAACCCTTAAACAGGTGATCATCAGTCTAACCTTGAACCAGGTGATCATCAGTGTAATCCTGAACCATGTGATCATAAGGCAAATCCTGAACCATGTGATCATCAATGTAACCCTGACCCATGTGATCATCAATCTAACCGTGAAGTAGGTGATCATCAATATAACCCTTAAACAGGTGATCATCAGTCTAACCCTGAACCAGGTGATCATCAGTCCAATCCTGAACCATCTGATCATCAATCCAACCCTGAACCATCTGATCATCAATCTAACCCTGAACCAGGTGAACATCAGTCTAAACCTGAACCATGTGATTATCAATCCAACCCTGAACCATGTGATCATCAATGTAACCGTGAACCAGGTGATTATCTATATAACCCTTAACCAGGTGATCATCAGTCTAACCCTGAACCATATGATCATCAATCCAACCCTGAAACAATTGATCAGTCTAACCCTGAACCAGGTGGTCATCAATCTAACCTTGAACCAGGTCATCGATCTAACCCTGAACCATGTGATCATCAATCTAACCCTGAAACATTTGATCATCAATGTAACCGTCAACCAGGTGATCTTCAATTTAACCCTTAACCAGGTGATCATGAGTCTAACCCTGAACCATATGATCATAAATCCAACCCTGAACCATGTGATCATCAATCTAACCGTGAACCAGGTGATCATCAATCTAACCTTGAACCAGGTGTTTCTCAGTCTAATCTTGAACCATATGATCATCAATCCAACCCTGAACCATGTGATCATCAATCTAACCGTGAACCAGGTGACCATCAATATAACCCTTAACCAGGTGATCATCAGTCTAATCCTGAACCATGTGATCATCAGGCAAATCCTGAACCATGTGATCATCAATGTAACCCTTAACCAGGTGATCATGAGTCTAACCCTGAACCATATGATCATCAATGTAACCGTCAACCAGGTGATCTTCAATTTAACCCTTAACCAGGTGATCATGAGTCTAACCCTGAACCATATGATCATCAATCCAACCCTGAACCATGTGATCATCAATGTAACCGTGAACCAGGTGATCATCTATATAACCCTTAACCAGGTGATCATGAGTCTAACCCTGAACCATATGATCATAAATCCAACCCTGAACCATGTGATTATCAATCTAACCGTGAACCAGGTGATCATCAATCTAACCTAGAACCAGGTGTTTCTCAGTCTAATCTTGAACCATATGATCATCAATCCAACCCTGAACCATGTGATCATCAATCTAACCGTGAACCAGGTGACCATCAATATAACCCTTAACCAGGTGATCATCAGTCTAATCCTGAACCATGTGATCATCAGGCAAATCCTGAACCATGTGATCATCAATGTAACCCTGAACCATGTGATCATCAATCTAACCGTGAACAAGGTGATCATCAATATAACCCTTAAACAGGTGATCATCAGTCCAATCCTGAACCATGTGATGATCAATCCAACCCTGAACCATGTGATCATCAATCTAAACCTGAACCAGGTGATCATCAGTCTAACCCTGAACCATGTGATCATCAATCCAACCCATAACCATGTGATAATCAATCTAACCCTGAACAATGTGATCATCAGTCTAACCCTGAACCATGTGATCATCAATCCAACCCTGGACCATGTGATCATCAATCTAACCGTGAACAAGGTGATCATCAATATAACCCTTAAACAGGTGATCATCAGTCTAACCCTGAACCAGGTGATCATCAGTCTAACCCTGAACCATGTCATCATCAATCCAACCCTGAACCATGTGATCATCAATCTAACCGTGAACCAGGTGAACATCAGTCTAACCCTGGACCATGTGATCATCAATGTAACCGTGAACCATGTGAACATCAATCTAACCGTGAACAAGGTGATCATCAATATAACCCTTAAACAGGTGATCATCAGGCTAACCCTGAACCAGGTGATCAACAGTCTAATCGTGAACCTTGTGATCATCAAACCAACCCTGAACCATGTGATCATCAATGTAACCGTGAACCAGGTGATCATCAATATAACCCTTAACCAGGTGATCATGAGTCTAACCCTGAACCATATTATCATCAATCCAACCCTGAACCATGTGATCATCAATCTAACCGTGAACCAGGTGATCATGAATATAACCCTGAAACAGGTGATCATCAGTCTAAACCTGAACCAGGTGATCATCAGTCCAATCCTGAACTGTGTGATCATCAATCCAACCCTGGACCATGTGATCATCAATCTAACCGTGAACAAGGTGATCATCAATATAACCCTTAAACAGGTGATCATCAGTCTAACCCTGAACCAGGTGATCATCAGGCAAATCCTGAACCATGTGATGATCAATCCAACCCTGAACCATGTGATCATCAATCTAACCGTGAACTCAGTGATCATCAATATAACCCTTAAACAGGTGATCATTAGTCTAACCCTGAACCAGGTGATCATCAGTCCAATCTTGAACCATGTGATCATCAATCCAACCCTGAACCATGTGATCATCAATCCATCCCTTAACCAGGTAATCATCAATCCAACCCTGAACCATGTGATCATCAATGTAACCGTCAACCAGGTGATCATCAATCTAACCCTTAACCAGGTGATCATCAGTCTAATCCTGAACCATGTGATCATCAGGCAAATCCTGAACCATGTGATCATCAATGTAAACCTGAACCATGTGATCATCAATCTAACCGTAAACAGGTGATCATCAGTCTAACCCTGAACCAGGTGATCATCAGTCCAACCCTGAACCATGTGATCATCAATCTAACCGTGAACCAGGTGATCATGAATATAACCCTGAAACAGGTGATCATCAGTCTAAACCTGAACCAGGTGATCATCAGTCCAATCCTGAACTGTGTGATCATCAATCCAACCCTGGACCATGTGATCATCAATCTAACCGTGAACAAGGTGATCATCAATATAACCCTTAAACAGGTGATCATCAGTCTAACCCTGAACCAGGTGATCATCAGGCAAATCCTGAACCATGTGATGATCAATCCAACCCTGAACCATGTGATCATCAATCTAACCGTGAACAAGGTGATCATCAATATAACCCTTAAACAGGTGATCATTACTCTAACCCTGAACCAGGTGATCATCAGTCCAATCTTGAACCATGTGATCATCAATCCAACCCTGAACCATGTGATCATCAATCCATCCCTTAACCAGGTAATCATCAATCCAACCCTGAACCATGTGATCATCAATGTAACCGTCAACCAGGTGATCATCAATCTAACCCTTAACCAGGTGATCATCAGTCTAATCCTGAACCATGTGATCATCAGGCAAATCCTGAACCATGTGATCATCAATGTAAACCTGAACCATGTGATCATCAATCTAACCGTAAACAGGTGATCATCAGTCTAACCCTGAACCAGGTGATCATCAGTCCAATCCTGAACCATGTGATCATCAATCCAACCCTGAACCATGTGATCATCAATCTAACCCTGAACCAGGTGATCATCAGTCTAACCCTGAACCGTGTGATCATCAATCCAACCCTGAACCATGTGATCATCAATCTAACCCTGAACCCTGTGATCATCAGTCTAATCCTGAACCATGTGATCATCAATCCAACCCTGGACCATGTGATCATCAATCCAACCCTGAACAAGGTGATCATCAAAATAACCCTTAAACAGGTGATCATCAGTCTAACCCTGAACTAGGTGATCATCAGTCCAATCCTGAACCATGTGATCATCAATCCAACCCAGAACCATGTGATCATCAATCAAACCGTGAACCAGGTGATCATCAATATAACCCTTAACCAGGTGATCATCAGTCTAACCCTGAACCAGGTGATCATCAATATAACCCTTAACCAGGTGATCATCAGTCTAACCCTGAACCAGGTGATCATCAGTCTAACCCTGAACCAGGTGATCATCAGTCCAATCTTGAACCATGTGATCATCAATCCAACCCTGAACCATGTGATCATCAATCCATCCCTTAACCAGGTAATCATCAATCCAACCCTGAACCATGTGATCATCAATGTAACCGTCAACCAGGTGATCATCAATCTAACCCTTAACCAGGTGATCATCAGTCTAATCCTGAACCATGTGATCATCAGGCAAATCCTGAACCATGTGATCATCAATGTAAACCTGAACCATGTGATCATCAATCTAACCGTAAACAGGTGATCATCAGTCTAACCCTGAACCAGGTGATCATCAGTCCAACCCTGAACCATGTGATCATCAATCTAACCGTGAACCAGGTGATCATGAATATAACCCTGAAACAGGTGATCATCAGTCTAAACCTGAACCAGGTGATCATCAGTCCAATCCTGAACTGTGTGATCATCAATCCAACCCTGGACCATGTGATCATCAATCTAACCGTGAACAAGGTGATCATCAATATAACCCTTAAACAGGTGATCATCAGTCTAACCCTGAACCAGGTGATCATCAGGCAAATCCTGAACCATGTGATGATCAATCCAACCCTGAACCATGTGATCATCAATCTAACCGTGAACAAGGTGATCATCAATATAACCCTTAAACAGGTGATCATTACTCTAACCCTGAACCAGGTGATCATCAGTCCAATCTTGAACCATGTGATCATCAATCCAACCCTGAACCATGTGATCATCAATCCATCCCTTAACCAGGTAATCATCAATCCAACCCTGAACCATGTGATCATCAATGTAACCGTCAACCAGGTGATCATCAATCTAACCCTTAACCAGGTGATCATCAGTCTAATCCTGAACCATGTGATCATCAGGCAAATCCTGAACCATGTGATCATCAATGTAAACCTGAACCATGTGATCATCAATCTAACCGTAAACAGGTGATCATCAGTCTAACCCTGAACCAGGTGATCATCAGTCCAATCCTGAACCATGTGATCATCAATCCAACCCTGAAGCATGTGATCATCAATCTAACCCTGAACCAGGTGATCATCAGTCTAACCCTGAACCGTGTGATCATCAATCCAACCCTGAACCATGTGATCATCAATCTAACCCTGAACCCTGTGATCATCAGTCTAATCCTGAACCATGTGATCATCAATCCAACCCTGGACCATGTGATCATCAATCCAACCCTGAACAAGGTGATCATCAAAATAACCCTTAAACAGGTGATCATCAGTCTAACCCTGAACTAGGTGATCATCAGTCCAATCCTGAACCATGTGATCATCAATCCAACCCAGAACCATGTGATCATCAATCAAACCGTGAACCAGGTGATCATCAATATAACCCTTAACCAGGTGATCATCAGTCTAACCCTGAACCAGGTGATCATCAATATAACCCTTAACCAGGTGATCATCAGTCTAACCCTGAACCAGGTGATCATCAGTCTAACCCTGAACCAGGTGATCATCAGTCTAATCCTGAACCATGTGATCATCAATGTAACCCTGAACCATGTGCTCATCAATCTAACCGTGAACCAGGTGATCATCAATATAACGCTTAACCAGGTGATCATGAGTCTAACCCTGAACCATATGATCATCAATCTAACCCTGAACCATGTGTTCATCTATCTAACCATGTACCAGGTGAACATCAGTCTAACCATGAACAAGGTGATCATCAATATAACCCTTAAACAGGTGATCATCAGTCTAACCCTGAACCATGTGATCATCAATGTAACCGTCAACCAGGTGATCATCAATATAACCCTTAACCAGGTGATTCCTGAGTCTAACCCTGAACCATATGATCATCAATCCAACCCCGAACCATGTGATCATCAATGTAACCGTGAACCAGGTGATCATCTATATAACCCTTAACCAGGTGATCATGAGTGTAACCCTGAACCATATGATCATCAATCCAACCCTTAACCAGGTGATCATCAATCCAACCCTGAACCATGTGATCATCAATGTAACCGTCAACCAGGTGATCATCAATCTAACCCTTAACCAGGTGATCATCAGTCTAATCCTGAACCATGTGATCATCAGTCTAACCCTGAACCAGGTGATCATCAGTCCAACCCTGAACCATGTGATCATCAATCCAACCCTGAACCATGTGATCATCAATCTAACCCTGAACCAGGTGATCATCAGTCTAACCCTGAACCATGTGATCATCAATCCAACCCTGAACCATGTGATCATCAATCTAACCCTGAACAATGTGATCATCAGTCTAACCCTGAACCATGTGATCATCAATCCAACCCTGGACCATGTGATCATCAATCTAACCGTGAACAAGGTGAACGTCAGTCTAACCCTGAACCATGTGATCATCAATGTAACCGTGAACCATGTGAACATCAATCTAACCGTGAACAAGGTGATCATCAATATAACCCTTAAACAGGTGATCATCAGGCTAACCCTGAACCAGGTGATCATCAGGCAAATCCTGAACCATGTGATCATCAATGTAACCCTGAACCATGTGATCATCAATCTAACCGTGAACAAGGTGATCATCAATATAACCCTTAAACAGGTGATCATCAGTCCAATCCTGAACCATGTGATCATCAGGCAAATCCTGAACCATGTGATCATCAATCCAACACTGAACCATGTGCTCATCAATGTAACCGTGAACCAGGTGATCATCAATATAACGCTTAACCAGGTGATCATGAGTCTAACCCTGAACCATATGATCATCAATCTAACCCTGAACCATGTGTTCATCTATCTAACCATGTACCAGGTGAAGATCAGTCTAACCATGAACAAGGTGATCATCAATATAACCCTTAAACAGGTTATCATCAGTCTAACCCTGAACCATGTGATCATCAATGTAACCGTCAACCAGGTGATCATCAATATAACCCTTAACCAGGTGATCATGAGTCTAACCCTGAACCATATGATCATCAATCCAACCCCGAACCATGTGATCATCAATGTAACCGTGAACCAGGTGATCATCTATATAACCCTTAACCAGGTGATCATGAGTCTAACCCTGAACCATATGATCATCAATGTAACCGTCAACCAGGTGATCATCAATCTAACCCTTAACCAGGTGATCATCAATCCAACCCTGAACCATGTGATCATCAATGTAACCGTCAACCAGGTGATCATCAATCTAACCCTTAACCAGGTGATCATCAGTCTAATCCTGAACCATGTGATCATCAGGCAAATCCTGAACCATGTGATCATCAATGTAACCCTGAACCATGTGATCATCAATCTAACCGTAAACAGGTGATCATCAGTCTAACCCTGAACCAGGTGATCATCAGTCCAATCCTGAACCATGTGATCATCAATCCAACCCTGAACCATGTGATCATCAATCTAACCCTGAACCAGGTGATCATCAGTCTAACCTTGAACCATGTGATCATCAATCCAACCCTGAACCATGTGATCATCAATCTAACCCTGAACAATGTGATCATCAGTCTAACCCTGAACCATGTGATCATCAATCCAACCCTGGACCATGTGATCATCAATCTAACCGTGAACAAGGTGAACGTCAGTCTAACCCTGAACCATGTGATCATCAATGTAACCGTGAACCATGTGAACATCAATCTAACCGTGAACAAGGTGATCATCAATATAACCCTTAACCAGGCGATCATGAGTCTAACCCTGAACCATATTATCATCAATCCAACCCTGAACCATGTGATCATCAATCTAACCGTGAACCAGGTGATCATGAATATAACCCTGAAACAGGTGATCATCAGTCTAAACCTGAACCAGGTGATCATCAGTCCAATCCTGAACTATGTGATCATCAATCCAACCCTGGACCATGTGATCATCAATCTAACCGTGAACAAGGTGATCATCAATATAACCCTTAAACAGGTGATCATCAGTCTAACCCTGAACCAGGTGATCATCAGGCAAATTCTGAACCATGTGATGATCAATCCAACCCTGAACCATGTGATCATCAATCTAACCATGAACAAGGTGATCATCAATATAACCCTTAAACAGGTGATCATTAGTCTAACCCTGAACCAGGTGATCATCAGTCCAATCTTGAACCATGTGATCATCAATCCAACCCTGAACCATGTGATCATCAATCCAACCCTGAACCATGTGATCATCAATCCAACCCTTAACCAGGTGATCATCAATCCAACCCTGAACCATGTGATCATCAATGTAACCGTCAACCAGGTGATCATCAATCTAACCCTTAACCAGGTGATCATCAGTCTAATCCTGAACCATGTGATCATCAGGCAAATCCTGAACCATGTGATCATTAATGTAACCCTGAACCATGTGATCATCAATCTAACCGTAAACAGGTGATCATCAGTCTGACCCTGAACCAGGTGATCATCAGTCCAATCCTGAACCATGTGATCATCAATCCAACCCTGAACCATGTGATCATCAATATAACCCTGAACCAGGTGATCATCAGTCTAACCCTGAACCATGTGATCATCAATCCAACCCTGAACCATGTGATCATCAATCTAACCCTGAACCCTGTGATCATCAGTCTAATCCTGAACCATGTGATCATCAATCCAACCCTGGACCATGTGATCATCAATCCAACCCTGAACAAGGTGATCATCAAAATAACCCTTAAACAGGTGATCATCAGTCTAACCCTGAACTAGGTGATCATCAGTCCAATCCTGAACCATGTGATCATCAATCCAACCCAGAACCATGTGATCATCAATCAAACCGTGAACCAGGTGATCATCAATATAACCCTTAACCAGGTGATCATCAGTCTAACCCTGAACCAGGTGATCATCAGTCTAACCCTGAACCAGGTGATCATCAGTCTAATCCTGAACCATATGATCATCAGGCAAATCCTGAACCATGTGATCATCAATGTAACCCTGAACCATGTGATCATCAATCTAACCGTGAACAAGGTGATCATCAATATAACCCTTAAACAGGTGATCATCAGTCCAATCCTGAACCATGTGATCATCAGGCAAATCCTGAACCATGTGATCATCAATCCAACCCTGAACCATGTGCTCATCAATGTAACCGTGAACCAGGTGATCATCAATATAACGCTTAACCAGGTGATCATGAGTCTAACCCTGAACCATATGATCATCAATCTAACCCTGAACCATGTGTTCATCTATCTAACCATGTACCAGGTGAACATCAGTCTAACCATGAACAAGGTGATCATCAATATAACCCTTAAACAGGTGATCATCAGTCTAACCCTGAACCATGTGATCATCAATGTAACCGTCAACCAGGTGATCATCAATATAACCCTTAACCAGGTGATCATGAGTCTAACCCTGAACCATATGATCATCAAATCAACCCCGAACCATGTGATCATCAATGTAACCGTGAACCAGGTGATCATCTATATAACCCTTAACCAGGTGATCATGAGTCTAACCCTGAACCATATGATCATCAATCCAACCCTGAACCAGGTGATCATCAATCTAACCATGAACAATGTGATCATCAATCCAACCCTTAACCAGGTGATCATCAATCCAACCCTGAACCATGTGATCATCAATGTAACCGTCAACCAGGTGATCATCAATCTAACCCTTAACCAGGTGATCATCAGTCTAATCCTGAACCATGTGATCATCAGGCAAATCCTGAACCATGTGATCATCAATGTAACCCTGAACCATGTGATCATCAATTCAACCCTGAACCATGTGATCATCAATCTAACCCTGAACAATGTGATCATCAATCTAACCCTGAACCATGTGATCATCAATCCAACCCTGGACCATGTGATCATCAATCTAACCGTGAACAAGGTGAACGTCAGTCTAACCCTGAACCATGTGATCATCAATGTAACCGTGAACCATGTGAACATCAATCTAACCGTGAACAAAGTGATCATCAATATAACCCTTAAACAGGTGATCATCAGGCTAACCCTGAACCAGGTGATCAACAGTCTAATCGTGAACCTTGTGATCATCAAACCAACCCTGAACCATGTGATCATCAATGTAACCGTGAACCAGGTGATCATCAATATAACCCTTAACCAGGCGATCATGAGTCTAACCCTGAACCATATTATCATCAATCCAACCCTGAACCATGTGATCATCAATCTAACCGTGAACCAGGTGATCATGAATATAACCCTGAAACAGGTGATTATCAGTCTAAACCTGAACCAGGTGATCATCAGTCCAATCCTGAACTATGTGATCATCAATCCAACCCTGGACCATGTGATCATCAATCTAACCGTGAACAAGGTGATCATCAATATAACCCTTAAACAGGTGATCATCAGTCTAACCCTTAACCAGGTGATCATCAGGCAAATCCTGAACCACGTGATGATCAATCCAACCCTGAACCATGTGATCATCTATCTAACCGTGAACAAGGTGATCATCAATATAACCCTTAAACAGGTGATCATTAGTCTAACCCTGAAACAGGTGATCATCAGTCCAATCTTGAACCATGTGATCATCAATCCAACCCTGAACCATGTGACCATCAATCCAACCCTGAACCATGTGATCATCAATCAAACCGTGAACCAGGTGATCATCAATATAACCCTTAACCAGGTGATCATCAGTCTAACCCTGAACCAGGTGATCATCAGTCTAACCCTGAACCAGGTGATCATCAGTCTAATCCTGAACCATGTGATCATCAGGCAAATCCTGAACCATGTGATCATCAATGTAACCCTGAACCATGTGATCATCAATCTAACCGTGAACAAGGTGATCATCAATATAACCCTTAAACAGGTGATCATCAGTCCAATCCTGAACCATGTGATCATCAGGCAAATCCTGAACCATGTGATCATCAATCCAACCCTGAACCATGTGCTCATCAATGTAACCGTGAACCAGGTGATCATCAATATAACGCTTAACCAGGTGATCATGAGTCTAACCCTGAACCATATGATCATCAATCTAACCCTGAACCATGTGTTCATCTATCTAACCATGTACCAGGTGAACATCTGTCTAACCGTGAACAAGGTGATCATCAATATAACCCTTAAACAGGTGATCATCAGTCTAACCCTGAACCATGTGATCATCAATGTAACCGTCAACCAGGTGATCATCAATATAACCCTTAACCAGGTGATCATGAGTCTAACCCTGAACCATATGATCATCAATCCAACCCCGAACCATGTGATCATCAATGTAACCGTGAACCAGGTGATCATCTATATAACCCTTAACCAGGTGATCATGAGTCTAACCCTGAACCATATGATCATCAATCCAACCCTGAACCAGGTGATCATTAATCTAACCATGAACAATGTGATCATCAATCCAACCCTTAACCAGGTGATCATCAATCCAACCCTGGACCATGTGATCATCAATCTAACCGTGAACAAGGTGATCATCAGTCTAACCCTGAACCATGTGATCATCAATCCAACCCTGGACCATGTGATCATCAATCTAACCTTGAACAAGGTGATCATTAATATAACCCTTAAACAGGTGATCATCAGTCTAACCCTGAACCAGGTGATCATCAGTCTAATCCTGAACCATGTGATTATCAATCCAACCCTGAACCATGTGATCATCAATGTAACCGTCAACCAGGTGATCATCAATATAACCCTTAACCAGGTGATCATGAGTCTAACCCTGAACCATATGATCATCAATCCAACCCTGAACCATGTGATCATCAATGTAACCGTGAACCAGGTGATCATCTATATAACTCTTAACCAGGTGATCATGAGTCTAACCCTGAACCATATGATCACCAATCCAACCCTGAAACATTTGATCATCAATGTAACCGTGAACCAGGTGATCATCTATATAACCCTTAACCAGGTGATCATGAGTCTAAACCTGAACCATATGATCATCAATCCAACCCTGAACCATGTGATCATCAATCTAACCGTGAACCAGGTGATCATCAATCTAACCTTGCACCAGGTGTTTCTCAGTCTAATCTTGAACCATATGATCATCAATCCAACCCTGAACCATGTGATCATCAATCTAACCGTGAACCAGGTGATCATCAATATAACCCTTAACCAGGTGATCATCAGTCTAATCCTGAACCATGTGATCATCAGGCAAATCCTGAACCAAGTGATCATCAATGTAACCCTGAACCATGTGATCATCAATCTAACCGTAAACAAGGTGATCATCAATATAACCCTTAAACAGGTGATCATCAGTCTAACCCTGAACCAGGTGATCATCAGTCCAATCCTGAACCATGTGATGATCAATCCAACCCTGAACCATGTGATTATCAATCTAACCCTGAACCAGGTGATCATCAGTCTAACCCTGAACCATGTGATCATCAATCCAACTCTGAACCATGTGATCATCAATCTAACCCTGAACAATGTGATCATCAGTCTAACCCTGAACCATGTGATCATCAATCCAACCCTGGACCATGTGATCATCAATCTAACCGTGAACAAGGTGATCATCAATATAACCCTTAAACAGGTGATCATCAGTCTAACCCTGAACCATGTGATCATCAATGTAACCGTCAACCAGGTGATCATCAATATAACCCTTAACCAGGTGATCATGAGTCTATTCCTGAACCATATGATCATCAATCCAACCCTGAACCATGTGATCATCAATGTAACCGTGAACCAGGTGATCATCAATCTAACCCTGATCCAGGTGATCAACAGTCTAACCCTGAAACATATGATCATCAATCCAACTCTGAACCATTTGATCATCAATCTAACCGTGAATCAGTTGATCATCAATATAATCCCTAACGAGGTGATCATCAGGCTAACCCTGAACCAGGTGATCAACAGTCTAACCCTGAACCATATGATCATCAATCCAACCCTGAACCATGTGATCAGTCTAATCCTGAACCAGGTGGTCATCAATCTTACCCTGTACCAGTTCATCGATCTAACTGTGAACCAGGTGATCAATGATCTAATACCGAACAATGTGATCATCAATCTAACCATGAACCAGGTGAACATCAGTCTAACCCTGAACCATGTGATCATCAATCTAACCCTGAACCATGTGATCATCAATCTAACCATGAACCAGGTGAACATCAGTCTAACCCTGAACCATGTGATCATCAATCTAACCCTGAACCATGTGATCATCAATCCAACCCTGGACCATGTGATCATCAATCCAACCCTGAACAAGGTGATCATCAAAATAACCCTTAAACAGGTGATCATCAGTCCAATCCTGAACCATGTGATCATCAGGCAAATCCTGAACCATGTGATCATCAATCCAACCCTGAACCATGTGCTCATCAATGTAACCCTGAACCATGTGCTCATCAATGTAACCGTGAACCAGGTGATCATCAATATAACCGTGAACCAGGTGATCATCAATATAACCCTTAACCAGGTGATCATGAGTCTAATCCTGAACCATATGATCATCAATCTAATCCTGAACCATGTGATCATCAGGCAAATCCTGAACCAAGTGATCATCAATGTAACCCTGAACCATGTGATCATCAATCTAACCGTAAACAAGGTGATCATCAATATAACCCTTAAACAGGTGATCATCAGTCTAACCCTGAACCAGGTGATCATCAGTCCAATCCTGAACCATGTGATGATCAATCCAACCCTGAACCATGTGATTATCAATCTAACCCTGAACCAGGTGATCATCAGTCTAACCCTGAACCATGTGATCATCAATCCAACTCTGAACCATGTGATCATCAATCTAACCCTGAACAATGTGATCATCAGTCTAACCCTGAACCATGTGATCATCAATCCAACCCTGGACCATGTGATCATCAATCTAACCGTGAACAAGGTGATCATCAATATAACCCTTAAACAGGTGATCATCAGTCTAACCCTGAACCATGTGATCATCAATGTAACCGTCAACCAGGTGATCATCAATATAACCCTTAACCAGGTGATCATGAGTCTATTCCTGAACCATATGATCATCAATCCAACCCTGAACCATGTGATCATCAATGTAACCGTGAACCAGGTGATCATCAATCTAACCCTGATCCAGGTGATCAACAGTCTAACCCTGAAACATATGATCATCAATCCAACTCTGAACCATTTGATCATCAATCTAACCGTGAATCAGTTGATCATCAATATAATCCCTAACGAGGTGATCATCAGGCTAACCCTGAACCAGGTGATCAACAGTCTAACCCTGAACCATATGATCATCAATCCAACCCTGAACCATGTGATCAGTCTAATCCTGAACCAGGTGGTCATCAATCTTACCCTGTACCAGTTCATCGATCTAACTGTGAACCAGGTGATCAATGATCTAATACCGAACAATGTGATCATCAATCTAACCATGAACCAGGTGAACATCAGTCTAACCCTGAACCATGTGATCATCAATCTAACCCTGAACCATGTGATCATCAATCTAACCATGAACCAGGTGAACATCAGTCTAACCCTGAACCATGTGATCATCAATCTAACCCTGAACCATGTGATCATCAATCCAACCCTGGACCATGTGATCATCAATCCAACCCTGAACAAGGTGATCATCAAAATAACCCTTAAACAGGTGATCATCAGTCCAATCCTGAACCATGTGATCATCAGGCAAATCCTGAACCATGTGATCATCAATCCAACCCTGAACCATGTGCTCATCAATGTAACCCTGAACCATGTGCTCATCAATGTAACCGTGAACCAGGTGATCATCAATATAACCGTGAACCAGGTGATCATCAATATAACCCTTAACCAGGTGATCATGAGTCTAATCCTGAACCATATGATCATCAATCTAACCCTGAACCATGTGTTCATCTATCTAACCATGAACCAGGTGAACATCAGTCTAACCGTGAACAAGGTGATCATCAATATAACCCTTAAACAGGTGATCATCAGTCTAACCCTGAACCATGTGATCATCAATGTAACCGTGAACCAGGTGATCATCTATATAACCCTTAACCAGGTGATCATGAGTCTAACCCTGAACCATATGATCATCAATCCAACCCTGAACCAGGTGATCATCAATCTAACCATGAACAATGTGATCATCAATCCAACCCTTAACCAGGTGATCATCAATCCAACCCTTAACCAGGTGATCATCAGGCTAACCCTGAACCAGGTGATCATCAGTCTAATCCTGAACCATGTGATCATCAATCCAACCCTGAACCATGTGATCATCAATGTAACCGTCAACCAGGTGATCATCAATATAACCCTTAACCAGGTGATCATCAATATAACCCTTAACCAGGTGATCATGAGTCTAACCCTGAACCATATGATCATCAATCCAACCCTGAACCATGTGATCATCAATGTAACCGTGAACCAGGTGATCATCAATCAAACCCTGAACCAGGTGATCAACAGTCTAACCCTGAACCATATGATCATCAATCCAACCCTGAACCATGTGATCAGTCTAATCCTGAACCAGGTGGTCATTAATCTTACCCTGTACCAGTTCATCGATCTAACTGTGAACCAACGTGATCATCGATCTAACCCAGAACAATGTGATCATCAATCTAACCATGAACCAGGTGAACATCAGTCTAACCCTGAACCACGTGATCATCAATCTAACCCTGAACCCTGTGATCATCAATCTAACCATGAACCAGGTGAACATCAGTCTAACCCTGAACCCTGTGATCATCAGTCTAATCCTGAACCATGTGATCATCAATCCAACCCTGGACCATGTGATCATCAATCTAACCCTGACCCATGTGATTATCAATGTAACCGTGAACAAGGTGATCATCAGTATAACCCTTAAACAGGTGATCATCAGTCTAACCCTGAACCAGGTGATCATCAGTGTAATCCTGAACCATGTGATCATCAGGCAAATCCTGAACCATGTGATCATCAATGTAACCCTGAACCATGTGATCATCAATCTAACCGTGAAGTAGGTGATCATCAATATAACCCTTAAACAGGTGATCATCAGTCTAACCCTGAACCAGGTGATCATCAGTCCAATCCTGAACCATGTGATCATCAATCCAACCCTGAACCATGTGATCATCAATCTAACAGTGAACCAGGTTATCATCAATATAACCCTTAACGAGGTGATCATCAGGCTAACCCTGAACCAGGTGATCATCAGTCTAATCCTGAACCATGTGATCAGTCTAACCCTGAACCAGGTGGTCATCAATCTAACCCTGTACCAGGTCATCGATCTAACCGTGAACCAGGTGATCATCAATCTAACCTTGAACCAGGTGATCATCAGTCTAATCTTGAACCATATGATCATCAATCCAACCCTGAACCATGTGATCATCAATCTAACCGTGAACCAGGTGATCATCAATATAACCCTTAACCAGGTGATCATCAGTCTAACCCTGAACCAGGTGACCATCAGTTTAATCCTGAACAATGTGATCATCAGTCTAACCCTGAACCATGTGATCATCAATCCAACCCTGGACCATGTGATCATCAATCTAACCGTGAACAAGGTTATCATCAATATAACCCTTAAACAGGTGATCATCAGTCTAACCCTGAACCATGTGATCATCAATGTAACCGTCAACCAGGTGATCATCAATATAACCCTTAACCAGGTGATCATGAGTCTATTCCTGAACCATATGATCATCAATCCAACCCTGAACCATGTGATCATCAATGTAACCGTGAACCAGGTGATCATCAATCTAACCCTGATCCAGGTGATCAACAGTCTAACCCTGAAACATATGATCATCAATCCAACTCTGAACCATGTGATCATCAATCTAACCGTGAATCAGTTGATCATCAATATAATCCTTAACGAGGTGATCATCAGGCTAACCCTGAACCAGGTGATCAACAGTCTAACCCTGAACCATATGATCATCAATCCAACCCTGAACCATGTGATCAGTCTAATCCTGAACCAGGTGGTCATCAATCTTACCCTGTACCAGTTCATCGATCTAACTGTGAACCAGGTGATCAATGATCTAACACCGAACAATGTGATCATCAATCTAACCATGAACCAGGTGAACATCAGTCTAACCCTGAACCATGTGATCATCAATCTAACCCTGAACCATGTGATCATCAATCTAACCATGAACCAGGTGAACATCAGTCTAACCCTGAACCATGTGATCATCAATCTAACCCTGAACCATGTGATCATCAATCCAACCCTGGACCATGTGATCATCAATCCAACCCTGAACAAGGTGATCATCAAAATAACCCTTAAACAGGTGATCATCAGTCCAATCCTGAACCATGTGATCATCAGGCAAATCCTGAACCATGTGATCATCAATCCAACCCTGAACCATGTGCTCATCAATGTAACCCTGAACCATGTGCTCATCAATGTAACCGTGAACCAGGTGATCATCAATATAACCGTGAACCAGGTGATCATCAATATAACCCTTAACCAGGTGATCATGAGTCTAACCCTGAACCATATGATCATCAATCTAACCCTGAACCATGTGTTCATCTATCTAACCATGAACCAGGTGAACATCAGTCTAACCGTGAACAAGGTGATCATCAATATAACCCTTAAACAGGTGATCATCAGTCTAACCCTGAACCATGTGATCATCAATGAAACCGTGAACCAGGTGATCATCTATATAACCCTTAACCAGGTGATCATGAGTCTAACCCTGAACCATATGATCATCAATCCAACCCTGAACCAGGTGATCATCAATCTAACCATGAACAATGTGATCATCAATCCAACCCTTAACCAGGTGATCATCAATCCAACCCTTAACCAGGTGATCATCAGGCTAACCCTGAACCAGGTGATCATCAGTCTAATCCTGAACCATGTGATCATCAATCCAACCCTGAACCATGTGATCATCAATGTAACCGTCAACCAGGTGATCATCAATATAACCCTTAACCAGGTGATCATCAATATAACCCTTAACCAGGTGATCATGAGTCTAACCCTGAACCATATGATCATCAATCCAACCCTGAACCATGTGATCATCAATGTAACCGTGAACCAGGTGATCATCAATCAAACCCTGAACCAGGTGATCAACAGTCTAACCCTGAACCATATGATCATCAATCACACCCTGAACCATGTGATCAGTCTAATCCTGAACCAGGTGGTCATTAATCTTACCCTGTACCAGTTCATCGATCTAACTGTGAACCAACGTGATCATCGATCTAACCCAGAACAATGTGATCATCAATCTAACCATGAACCAGGTGAACATCAGTCTAACCCTGAACCATGTGATCATCAATCTAACCCTGAACCCTGTGATCATCAATCTAACCATGAACCAGGTGAACATCAGTCTAACCCTGAACCCTGTGATCATCAGTCTAATCCTGAACCATGTGATCATCAATCCAACCCTGGACCATGTGATCATCAATCTAACCCTGACCCATGTGATTATCAATGTAACCGTGAACAAGGTGATCATCAGTATAACCCTTAAACAGGTGATCATCAGTCTAACCCTGAACCAGGTGATCATCAGTGTAATCCTGAACCATGTGATCATCAGGCAAATCCTGAACCATGTGATCATCAATGTAACCCTGAACCATGTGATCATCAATCTAACCGTGAAGTAGGTGATCATCAATATAACCCTTAAACAGGTGATCATCAGTCTAACCCTGAACCAGGTGATCATCAGTCCAATCCTGAACCATGTGATCATCAGTCCAACCCTGAACCATGTGATCATCAATCTAACAGTGAACCAGGTTATCATCAATATAACCCTTAACGAGGTGATCATCAGGCTAACCCTGAACCAGGTGATCATCAGTCTAATCCTGAACCATGTGATCAGTCTAACCCTGAACCAGGTGGTCATCAATCTAACCCTGTACCAGGTCATCGATCTAACCGTGAACCAGGTGATCATCAATCTAACCTTGAACCAGGTGATCATCAGTCTAATCTTGAACCATATGATCATCAATCCAACCCTGAACCATGTGATCATCAATCTAACCGTGAACCAGGTGATCATCAATATAACCCTTAACCAGGTGATCATCAGTCTAACCCTGAACCAGGTGACCATCAGTTTAATCCTGAACCATGTGATCATCAGGCAAATCCCGAACCATGTGATCATCAATGTAACCGTGAACCATGTGATCATCTATCTAACCGTGAACAAGGTGATCATCAATATAACCCTTAAACAGGTGATCATCAGTCTAACCCTGAATCAGGTGATTATCAGGCCAATCCTGAACCATGTGATCATCAATCCAACCCTGAACCATGTGATCATCAATCTAACCGTGAACCAGGTGATCATAAATTATAACCCTTAACGAGGTGATCATCAGGCTAACCCTGAACCAGGTGATCAACAGTCTAATCTTGAACCATGTGATCATCAATCCAACCCTGAACCATGTGATCATCAATGTAACCGTGAACCAGGTGATCATCAATATAACCCTTAGCCAGGTGATCATGAGTCTAACCCTGAACCATATGATCATCAATCCAACCCTAAACCATGTGATCATCAATCTAACCGTGAACCAGGTGATAATCAATCTAATGTTGAACCAGGTGATCATCAGTCTAACCCTGAACCATGTCATCATCAATCCAACCCTGAACCATGTGATCATCAATCTAACCGTGAACCAGGTGAACGTCAGTCTAACCCTGAACCATGTGATCATCAATGTAACCATGCCATGTGAACATCAATCTAACCGTGAACAAGGTGATCATCAATATAACCCTTAAACAGGTGATCATCAGGCTAACCCTGAACCAGGTGATCAACAGTCTAATCATGAACCTTGTGATCATCAAACCAACCCTGAACCATGTGATCATCAATGTAACCGTGAACCAGGTGATCATCAATATAACCCTTAACCAGGCGATCATGAGTCTAACCCTGAACCATATTATCATCAATCCAACCCTGAACCATGTGATCATCAATCTAACCGTGAACAAGGTGATCATCAATATAACCCTTAAACAGGTGATCATTAGTCTAACCCTGAACCAGGTGATCATCAGTCCAATCTTGAACCATGTGATCATCAATCCAACCGTGAATCAGGTGATCATCAATATAATCCTTAACGAGGTGATCATCAGGCTAACCCTGAACCAGGTGATCAACAGTCTAACCCTGAACCATATGATCATCAATCCAACCCTGAACCATGTGATCAGTCTAATCCTGAACCAGGTGGTCATCAATCTTACCCTGTACCAGTTCATCGATCTAACTGTGAACCAGGTGATAATCGATCTAACCCAGAAAAATGTGATCATCAGTCTAACCCTGAACCATGTGATCATCAATCTAACCCTGAACCATGTGATCATCAATCTAACCATGAACCAGGTGAACATCAGTCTAACCCTGAACCATGTGATCATCAATCTAACCCTGAACCCTGTGATCATCAATCTAACCGTGAACCAGGTGAACGTCAGTCTAACCCTGAACCATGTGATCATCAATGTAACCGTGAACAAGGTGATCATCAATATAACCCTTAAACAGGTGATCATCAGGCTAACCCTGAACCAGGTGATCAACAGTCTAATCGTGAACCTTGTGATCATCAAACCAACCCTGAACCATGTGATCATCAATGTAACCGTGAACCAGGTGATCATCAATATAACCCTTAACCAGGCGATCATGAGTCTAACCCTGAACCATATTATCATCAATCCAACCCTGAACCATGTGATCATCAATCTAACCGTGAACCAGGTGATCATGAATATAACCCTGAAACAGGTGATCATCAGTCTAAACCTGAACCAGGTGATCATCAGTCCAATCCTGAACTATGTGATCATCAATCCAACCCTGGACCATGTGATCATCAATCTAACCGTGAACAAGGTGATCATCAATATAACCCTTAAACAGGTGATCATCAGTCTAACCCTGAACCAGGTGATCATCAGGCAAATCCTGAACCATGTGATCATCAATGTAACCCTGAACCATGTGATCATCAATCTAACCGTGAACAAGGTGATCATCAATATAACCCTTAAACAGGTGATCATTAGTCTAACCCTGAACCAGGTGATCATCAGTCCAATCTTGAACCATGTGATCATCAATCCAACCGTGAATCAGGTGATCATCAATATAATCCTTAACGAGGTGATCATCAGGCTAACCCTGAACCAGGTGATCAACAGTCTGACCCTGAACCATATGATCATCAATCCAACCCTGAACCATGTGATCAGTCTAATCCTGAACCAGGTGGTCATCAATCTTACCCTGTACCAGTTCATCGATCTAACTGTGAACCAGGTGATCATCGATCTAACCCAGAACAATGTGATCATCAGTCTAACCCTGAACCATGTGATCATCAATCTAACCCTGAACCATGTGATCATCAATCTAACCATGAACCAGGTGAACATCAGTCTAACCCTGAACCATGTGATCATCAATCTAACCCTGAACCCTGTGATCATCAGTCTAATCCTGAACCATGTGATCATCAATCCAACCCTGGACCATGTGATCATCAATCCAACCCTGAACAAGGTGAACATCAAAATAACCCTTAAACAGGTGATCATCAGTCTAACCCTGAACCAGGTGATCATCAGTCCAATCCTGAACCATGTGATCATCAATCCAACCCAGAACCATGTGATCATCTATCAAACCGTGAACCAAGTGATCATCAATATAACCCTTAACCAGGTGATCATCAGTCTAACCCTGAACCAGGTGATCATCAGTCTAATCCTGAACCATGTGATCATCAGGCAAATCCTGAACCATGTGATCATCAATGTAAACCTGAACCATGTGATCATCAATCTAACCGTGAACAAGGTGATCATCAATATAACCCTTAAACAGGTGATCATCAGTCCAATCCTGAACCATGTGATCATCAGGCAAATCCTGAACCATGTGATCATCAATCCAACCCTGAACAATGTGCTCATCAATGTAACCGTGAACCAGGTGATCATCAATATAACGCTTAACCAGGTGATCATGAGTCTAACCCTGAACCATATGGTCATCAATCTAACCCTGAACCATGTGTTCATCTATCTAACCATGAACCAGGTGAAAATCAGTCTAACCGTGAACAAGGTGATCATCGATATAACCCTTAAACAGGTGATCATCAGTCTAACCCTGAACCATGTGATCATCAATGTAACCGTCAACCAGGTGATCATCAATATAACCCTTAACCAGGTGGTCATGAGTCTAACCCTGAACCATATGATCATCAATACAACCCCGAACCATGTGATCATCAATGTAACCGTGAACCAGGTGATCATCTATATAACCCTTAACCAGGTGATCATGAGTCTAACCCTGAACCATATGATCATCAATCCAACCCTGAACCAGGTGATCATCAATCTAACCATGAACAATGTGATCATCAATCCAACCCTTAACCAGGTGATCATCAATCCAACCCTGAACCATGTGATCATCAATGTAACCGTCAACCAGGTGATCATCAATCTAACCCTTAACCAGGTGATCATCAGTCTAATCCTGAACCATGTGATCATCAGGCAAATCCTGAACCATGTGATCATCAATGTAACCCTGAACCATGTGATCATCAATCTAACCGTAAACAGGTGATCATCAGTCTAACCCTGAACCAGGTGATCATCAGTCCAATCCTGAACCATGTGATCATCAATCTAACCCTGAACAATGTGATCATCAGTCTAACCCTGAACCATGTGATCATCAATCCAACCCTGGACCATGTGATCATCAATCTAACCGTGAACAAGGTGAACGTCAGTCTAAACCTGAACCATGTGATCATCAATGTAACCGTGAACCATGTGAACATCAATCTAACCGTGAACAAAGTGATCATCAATATAACCCTTAAACAGGTGATCATCAGGCTAACCCTGAACCAGGTGATCAACAGTCTAATCGTGAACCTTGTGATCATCAAACCAACCCTGAACCATGTGATCATTAATGTAAACGTGAACCAGGTGATCATCAATATAACCCTTAACCAGGCGATCATGAGTCTAACCCTGAACCATATTATCATCAATCCAACCCTGAACCATGTGATCATCAATCTAACCGTGAACCAGGTGATCATGAATATAACCCTGAAACAGGTGATCATCAGTCTAAACCTGAACCAGGTGATCATCAGTCCAATCCTGAACTATGTGATCATCAATCCAACCCTGGACCATGTGATCATCAATCTAACCGTGAACAAGGTGATCATCAATATAACCCTTAAACAGGTGATCATCAGTCTAACCCTGAACCAGGTGATCATCAGGCAAATCCTGAACCATGTGATGATCAATCCAACCCTGAACCATGTGATCATCAATCTAACCGTGAAAAAGGTGATCATCAATATAACCCTTAAACAGGTGATCATTAGTCTAACCCTGAACCAGGTGATCATCAGTCCAATCTTGAACCATGTGATCATCAATCCAACCCTGAACCATGTGATCATCAATCCAACCCTTAACCAGGTGATCATCAATCCAACCCTGAACCCTGTGATCATCAATGTAACCGTCAACCAGGTGATCATCAATCTAACCCTTAACCAGGTGATCATCAGTCTAATCCTGAACCATGTGATCATCAGGCAAATCCTGAACCATGTGATCATCAATGTAACCCTGAACCATGTGATCATCAATCTAACCGTAAACAGGTGATCATCAGTCTAACCCTGAACCAGGTGATCATCAGTCCAATCCTGAACCATGTGATCATCAATCCAACCCTGAACCATGTGATCATCAATCTAACCCTGAACCAGGTGATCATCAGTCTAACCCTGAACCATGTGATCATCAATCCAACCCTGAACCATGTGATCATCAATCTAACCCTGAACCCTGTGATCATCAGTCTAATCCTGAACCATGTGATCATCAATCCAACCCTGGACCATGTGATCATCAATCCAACCCTGAACCATGTGATCATCAATCAAACCGTGAACCAGGTGATCATCAATATAACCCTTAACCAGGTGATCATCAGTCTAACCCTGAACCAGGTGATCATCAGTCTAACCCTGAACCAGGTGATCATCAGTCTAATCCTGAACCATGTGATAATCAGGCAAATCCTGAACCATGTGATCATCAATGTAACCCTGAACCATGTGATCATCAATCTATCCGTGAACAAGGTGATCATCAAAATAACCCTTAAACAGGTGATCATCAGTCTAACCCTGAACTAGGTGATCATCAGTCCAATCCTGAACCATGTGATCATCAATCCAACCCAGAACCATGTGATCATCAATCAAACCGTGAACCAGGTTATCATCAATATAACCCTTAACCAGGTGATCATCAGTCTAATCCTGAACCATGTGATCATCAGGCAAATCCTGAACCATGTGATCATCAATGTAACCCTGAACCATGTGATCATCAATCTAACCGTGAACAAGGTGATCATCAATATAACCCTTAAACAGGTGATCATCAGTCCAATCCTGAACTATGTGATCATCAGGCAAATCCTGAACCATGTGATCATCAATCCAACCCTGAACCATGTGCTCATCAATGTAACCGTGAACCAGGTGATCATCAATATAACGCTTAACCAGGTGATCATGAGTCTAACCCTGAACCATATGATCATCAATCTAACCGTCAACCAGGTGATCATCAATATAACCCTTAACCAGGTGATCATGAGTCTAACCCTGAACCATATGATCATCAATCCAACCCCGAACAATGTGATCATCAATGTAACCGTGAACCAGGTGATCATCTATATAACCCTTAACCAGGTGATCATGAGTCTAACCCTGAACCATATGATCATCAATCCAACCCTTAACCAGGTGATCATCAATCCAACCCTGAACCATGTGATCATCAATGTAACCGTCAACCAGGTGATCATCAATCTAACCCTTAACCAGGTGATCATCAGTCTAATCCTGAACCATGTGATCATCAGGCAAATCCTGAACCATGTGATCATCAATGTAACCCTGAACCATGTGATCATCAATCTAACCGTAAACAGGTGATCATCAGTCTAACCCTGAACCAGGTGATCATCAGTCCAATCCTGAACCATGTGATCATCAATCCAACCCTGAACCATGTGATCATCAATCTAACCCTGAACCATGTGATCATCAATCCAACCCTGAACCATGTGATCATCAATCTAACCCTGAACAATGTGATCATCAGTCTAACCCTGAACCATGTGATCATCAATCCAACCCTGGACCATGTGATCATCAATCTAACCGTGAACAAGGTGATCATCAGTCTAACCCTGAACCATGTGATCATCAATCCAACCCTGGACCATGTGATCATCAATCTAACCGTGAACAAGGTGATCATCAATATAACCCTTAAACAGGTGATCATCAGTCTAACCCTGAACCAGGTGATCATGAGTCTAACCCTGAACCATATGATCACCAATCCAACCCTGAAACATTTGATCATCAATGTAACCGTGAACCAGGTGATCATCTATATAACCCTTAACCAGGTGATCATGAGTCTAAACCTGAACCATATGATCATCAATCCAACCCTGAACCATGTGATCATCAATCTAACCGTGAACCAGGTGATCATCAATATAACCCTTAACCAGGTGATCATCAGTCTAATCCTGAACCATGTGATCATCAATCCAACTCTGAACCATGTGATCATCAATCTAACCCTGAACAATGTGATCATCAGTCTAACCCTGAACCATGTGATCATCAATCCAACCCTGGACCATGTGATCATCAATCTAACTGTGAACACGGTGATCATCAATATAACCCTTAAACAGGTGATCATCAGTCTAACCCTGAACCAGGTGATCATCAGTCCAATCCTGAACCATGTGATGATCAATCCAACCCTGAACCATGTGATTATCAATTTAACCCTGAACCAGGTGATCATCAGTCTAACCCTGAACCATGTGATCATCAATCCAACTCTGAACCATGTGATCATCAATCTAACCCTGAACAATGTGATCATCAGTCTAACCCTGAACCATGTGATCATCAATCCAACCCTGGACCATGTGATCATCAATCTATCCGTGAACACGGTGATCATCAATATAACCCTTAAACAGGTGATCATCAGTCTAACCCTGAACCATGTGATCATCAATCCAACCCTGAACCATGTGATCATCAATGTAACCGTCAACCAGGTGATCATCAATATAACCCTTAACCAGGTGATCATGAGTCTATTCCTGAACCATATGATCATCAATCCAACCCTGAACCATGTGATCATCAATGTAACCGTGAACCAGGTGATCATCAATCTAACCCTGAACCATGTGATCATCAATGTAACCGTCAACCAGGTGATCATCAATCTAACCCTTAACCAGGTGATCATCAGTCTAATCCTGAACCATGTGATCATCAGGCAAATCCTGAACCATGTGATCATCAATGTAACCCTGAACCATGTGATCATCAATATAACCGTAAACAGGTGATCATCAGTCTAACCCTGAACCAGGTGATCATCAGTCCAATCCTGAACCATGTGATCATCAATCTAACCCTGAACAATGTGATCATCAGTCTAACCCTGAACCATGTGATCATCAATCCAACCCTGGACCATGTGATCATCAATCTAACCGTGAACAAGGTGAACGTCAGTCTAAACCTGAACCATGTGATCATCAATGTAACCGTGAACCATGTGAACATCAATCTAACCGTGAACAAAGTGATCATCAATATAACCCTTAAACAGGTGATCATCAGGCTAACCCTGAACCAGGTGATCAACAGTCTAATCGTGAACCTTGTGATCATCAAACCAACCCTGAACCATGTGATCATCAATGTAAACGTGAACCAGGTGATCATCAATATAACCCTTAACCAGGCGATCATGAGTCTAACCCTGAACCATATTATCATCAATCCAACCCTGAACCATGTGATCATCAATCTAACCGTGAACCAGGTGATCATGAATATAACCCTGAAACAGGTGATCATCAGTCTAAACCTGAACCAGGTGATCATCAGTCCAATCCTGAACTATGTGATCATCAATCCAACCCTGGACCATGTGATCATCAATCTAACCGTGAACAAGGTGATCATCAATATAACCCTTAAACAGGTGATCATCAGTCTAACCCTGAACCAGGTGATCATCAGGCAAATCCTGAACCATGTGATGATCAATCCAACCCTGAACCATGTGATCATCAATCTAACCGTGAAAAAGGTGATCATCAATATAACCCTTAAACAGGTGATCATTAGTCTAACCCTGAACCAGGTGATCATCAGTCCAATCTTGAACCATGTGATCATCAATCCAACCCTGAACCATGTGATCATCAATCCAACCCTTAACCAGGTGATCATCAATCCAACCCTGAACCCTGTGATCATCAATGTAACCGTCAACCAGGTGATCATCAATCTAACCCTTAACCAGGTGATCATCAGTCTAATCCTGAACCATGTGATCATCAGGCAAATCCTGAACCATGTGATCATCAATGTAACCCTGAACCATGTGATCATCAATCTAACCGTAAACAGGTGATCATCAGTCTAACCCTGAACCAGGTGATCATCAGTCCAATCCTGAACCATGTGATCATCAATCCAAACCTGAACCATGTGATCATCAATCTAACCCTGAACCAGGTGATCATCAGTCTAACCCTGAACCATGTGATCATCAATCCAACCCTGAACCATGTGATCATCAATCTAACCCTGAACCCTGTGATCATCAGTCTAATCCTGAACCATGTGATCATCAATCCAACCCTGGACCATGTGATCATCAATCCAACCCTGAACCATGTGATCATCAATCAAACCGTGAACCAGGTGATCATCAATATAACCCTTAACCAGGTGATCATCAGTCTAACCCTGAACCAGGTGATCATCAGTCTAACCCTGAACCAGGTGATCATCAGTCTAATCCTGAACCATGTGATCATCAGGCAAATCCTGAACCATGTGATCATCAATGTAACCCTGAACCATGTGATCATCAATCTATCCGTGAACAAGGTGATCATCAAAATAACCCTTAAACAGGTGATCATCAGTCTAACCCTGAAACTAGGTGATCATCAGTCCAATCCTGAACCATGTGATCATCAATCCAACCCAGAACCATGTGATCATCAATCAAACCGTGAACCAGGTGATCATCAATATAACCCTTAACCAGGTGATCATCAGTCTAATCCTGAACCATGTGATCATCAGGCAAATCCTGAACCATGTGATCATCAATGTAACCCTGAACCATGTGATCATCAATCTAACCGTGAACAAGGTGATCATCAATATAACCCTTAAACAGGTGATCATCAGTCCAATCCTGAACTATGTGATCATCAGGCAAATCCTGAACCATGTGATCATCAATCCAACCCTGAACCATGTGCTCATCAATGTAACCGTGAACCAGGTGATCATCAATATAACGCTTAACCAGGTGATCATGAGTCTAACCCTGAACCATATGATCATCAATCTAACCGTCAACCAGGTGATCATCAATATAACCCTTAACCAGGTGATCATGAGTCTAACCCTGAACCATATGATCATCAATCCAACCCCGAACCATGTGATCATCAATGTAACCGTGAACCAGGTGATCATCTATATAACCCTTAACCAGGTGATCATGAGTCTAACCCTGAACCATATGATCATCAATCCAACCCTGAACCAGGTGATCATCAATCCAACCCTTAACCAGGTGATCATCAATCCAACCCTGAACCATGTGATCATCAATGTAACCGTCAACCAGGTGATCATCAATCTAACCCTTAACCAGGTGATCATCAGTCTAATCCTGAACCATGTGATCATCAGGCAAATCCTGAACCATGTGATCATCAATGTAACCCTGAACCATGTGATCATCAATCTAACCGTAAACAGGTGATCATCAGTCTAACCCTGAACCAGGTGATCATCAGTCCAATCCTGAACCATGTGATCATCAATCCAACCCTGAACCATGTGATCATCAATCTAACCCTGAACCATGTGATCATCAATCCAACCCTGAACCATGTGATCACCAATCTAACCCTGAACAATGTGATCATCAGTCTAACCCTGAACCATGTGATCATCAATCCAACCCTGGACCATGTGATCATCAATCTAACCGTGAACAAGGTGATCATCAGTCTAACCCTGAACCATGTGATCATCAATCCAACCCTGGACCATGTGATCATCAATCTAACCGTGAACAAGGTGATCATCAATATAACCCTTAAACAGGTGATCATCAGTCTAACCCTGAACCAGGTGATCATGAGTCTAACCCTGAACCATATGATCACCAATCCAACCCTGAAACATTTGATCATCAATGTAACCGTGAACCAGGTGATCATCTATATAACCCTTAACCAGGTGATCATGAGTCTAAACCTGAACCATATGATCATCAATCCAACCCTGAACCATGTGATCATCAATCTAACCGTGAACCAGGTGATCATCAATATAACCCTTAACCAGGTGATCATCAGTCTAATCCTGAACCATGTGATCATCAATCCAACTCTGAACCATGTGATCATCAATCTAACCCTGAACAATGTGATCATCAGTCTAACCCTGAACCATGTGATCATCAATCCAACCCTGGACCATGTGATCATCAATCTAACTGTGAACACGGTGATCATCAATATAACCCTTAAACAGGTGATCATCAGTCTAACCCTGAACCAGGTGATCATCAGTCCAATCCTGAACCATGTGATGATCAATCCAACCCTGAACCATGTGATTATCAATTTAACCCTGAACCAGGTGATCATCAGTCTAACCCTGAACCATGTGATCATCAATCCAACTCTGAACCATGTGATCATCAATCTAACCCTGAACAATGTGATCATCAGTCTAACCCTGAACCATGTGATCATCAATCCAACCCTGGACCATGTGATCATCAATCTATCCGTGAACACGGTGATCATCAATATAACCCTTAAACAGGTGATCATCAGTCTAACCCTGAACCATGTGATCATCAATCCAACCCTGAACCATGTGATCATCAATGTAACCGTCAACCAGGTGATCATCAATATAACCCTTAACCAGGTGATCATGAGTCTATTCCTGAACCATATGATCATCAATCCAACCCTGAACCATGTGATCATCAATGTAACCGTGAACCAGGTGATCATCAATGTAACCCTGAACCATGTGATCATCAATGTAACCGTCAACCAGGTGATCATCAATCTAACCCTTAACCAGGTGATCATCAGTCTAATCCTGAACCATGTGATCATCAGGCAAATCCTGAACCATGTGATCATCAATGTAACCCTGAACCATGTGATCATCAATATAACCGTAAACAGGTGATCATCAGTCTAACCCTGAACCAGGTGATCATCAGTCCAATCCTGAACCATGTGATCATCAATCTAACCCTGAACAATGTGATCATCAGTCTAACCCTGAACCATGTGATCATCAATCCAACCCTGGACCATGTGATCATCAATCTAACCGTGAACAAGGTGAACGTCAGTCTAAACCTGAACCATGTGATCATCAATGTAACCGTGAACCATGTGAACATCAATCTAACCGTGAACAAAGTGATCATCAATATAACCCTTAAACAGGTGATCATCAGGCTAACCCTGAACCAGGTGATCAACAGTCTAATCGTGAACCTTGTGATCATCAAACCAACCCTGAACCATGTGATCATCAATGTAAACGTGAACCAGGTGATCATAAATATAACCCTTAACCAGGCGATCATGAGTCTAACCCTGAACCATATTATCATCAATCCAACCCTGAACCATGTGATCATCAATCTAACCGTGAACCAGGTGATCATGAATATAACCCTGAAACAGGTGATCATCAGTCTAAACCTGAACCAGGTGATCATCAGTCCAATCCTGAACTATGTGATCATCAATCCAACCCTGGACCATGTGATCATCAATCTAACCGTGAACAAGGTGATCATCAATATAACCCTTAAACAGGTGATCATCAGTCTAACCCTGAACCATGTGATCATCAATCCAACCCTGAACCATGTGATCATCAATGTAACCGTCAACCAGGTGATCATCAATATAACCCTTAACCAGGTGATCATGAGTCTATTCCTGAACCATATGATCATCAATCCAACCCTGAACCATGTGATCATCAATGTAACCGTGAACCAGGTGATCATCAATCTAACCCTGAACCATGTGATCATCAATGTATCCGTCAACCAGGTGATCATCAATCTAACCCTTAACCAGGTGATCATCAGTCTAACCCTGAACCAGGTGATCATCAGTCCAATCCTGAACCATGTGATCATCAATCTAACCCTGAACAATGTGATCATCAGTCTAACCCTGAACCATGTGATCATCAATCCAACCCTGGACCATGTGATCATCAATCTAACCGTGAACAAGGTGAACGTCAGTCTAAACCTGAACCATGTGATCATCAATGTAACCGTGAACCATGTGAACATCAATCTAACCGTGAACAAAGTGATCATCAATATAACCCTTAAACAGGTGATCATCAGGCTAACCCTGAACCAGGTGATCAACAGTCTAATCGTGAACCTTGTGATCATCAAACCAACCCTGAACCATGTGATCATCAATGTAAACGTGAACCAAGAGATCATCAATATAACCCTTAACCAGGCGATCATGAGTGTAACCCTGAACCATATTATCATCAATCCAACCCTGAACCATGTGATCATCAATCTAACCGTGAACCAGGTGATCATGAATATAACCCTGAAACAGGTGATCATCAGTCTAAACCTGAACCAGGTGATCATCAGTCCAATCCTGAACTATGTGATCATCAATCCAACCCTGGACCATGTGATCATCAATCTAACCGTGAACAAGGTGATCATCAATATAACCCTTAAACAGGTGATCATCAGTCTAACCCTGAACCAGGTGATCATCAGGCAAATCCTGAACCATGTGATGATCAATCCAACCCTGAACCATGTGATCATCAATCTAACCGTGAAAAAGGTGATCATCAATATAACCCTTAAACAGGTGATCATTAGTCTAACCCTGAACCAGGTGATCATCAGTCCAATCTTGAACCATGTGATCATCAATCCAACCCTGAACCATGTGATCATCAATCCAACCTTTAACCAGGTGATCATCAATCCAACCCTGAACCCTGTGATCATCAATGTAACCGTCAACCAGGTGATCATCAATCTAACCCTTAACCAGGTGATCATCAGTCTAATCCTGAACCATGTGATCATCAGGCAAATCCTGAACCATGTGATCATCAATGTAACCCTGAACTATGTGATCATCAATCTAACCGTAAACAGGTGATCATCAGTCTAACCCTGAACCAGGTGATCATCAGTCCAATCCTGAACCATGTGATCATCAATCCAACCCTGAACCATGTGATCATCAATCTAACCCTGAACCAGGTGATCATCAGTCTAACCCTGAACCATGTGATCATCAATCCAAACCTGAACCATGTGATCATCAATCTAACCCTGAACCCTGTGATCATCAGTCTAATCCTGAACCATGTGATCATCAATCCAACCCTGGACCATGTGATCATCAATCCAACCCTGAACCATGTGATCATCAATCAAACCGTGAACCAGGTGATCATCAATATAACCCTTAACCAGGTGATCATCAGTCTAACCCTGAACAAGGTGATCATCAATATAACCCTTAAACAGGTGATCATCAGTCTAACCCTGAACCAGGTGATCATCAGTCCAATCCTGAACCATGTGATGATCAATCCAACCCTGAACCATGTGATCATCAATCTAACCCTGAACCAGGTGATCATCAGTCTAACCCTGAACCATGTGATCATCAATCCAACTTTGAACCATGTGATCATCAATCTAACCCTGAACAATGTGATCATCAGTCTAACCCTGAACCATGTGATCATCAATCCAACCCTGGACCATGTGATCATCAATCTAACCGTGAACAAGGTGATCATCAATATAACCCAGAACAATGTGATCATCAATCTAACCATGAACCAGGTGAACATCAGTCTAACCCTGAACCATGTGATCATCAATCTAACCCTGAACCATGTGATCATCAATCTAACCCTGAACCCTGTGATCATCAGTCTAATCCTGAACCATGTGATCATCAATCCAACCCTGGACCATGTGATCATCAATCCAACCCTGAACAAGGTGATCATCAAAATAACCCTGAACCAGGTGATCATCAGTCCAATCCTGAACCATGTGATCATAAATTCCAACCCAGAACCATGTGATCATCAATCAAACCGTGAACCAGGTGATCATCAATATAACCCTTAACCAGGTGATCATCAGTCTAACCCTGAACCAGGTGATCATCAGTCTAACCCTGAACCAGGTGATCATCAGTCTAATCCTGAACCATGTGATCATCAGGCAAATCCTGAACCATGTGATCATCAATGTAACCCTGAACCATGTGATCATCAATCTAACCGTGAACAAGGTGATCATCAATATAACCCTTAAACAGGTGATCATCAGTCCAATCCTGAACCATGTGATCATCAGGCAAATCCTGAACCATGTGATCATCAATCCAACCCTGAACCATGTGCTCATCAATGTAACCGTGAACCAGGTGATCATCAATATAACCGTGAACCAGGTGATCATCAATATAACCCTTAACCAGGTGATCATGAGTCTAACCCTGAACCATATGATCATCAATCTAACCCTGAACCATGTGATCATCTATCTAACCATGAACCAGGTGAACATCAGTCTAACCGTGAACGAGGTGATCATCAATATAACCCTTAAACAGGTGATCATCAGTGTAACCCTGAACCATGTGATCATCAATGTAACCGTGAACCAGGTGATCATCTATATAACCCTTAACCAGGTGATCATGAGTCTAACCCTGAACCATATGATCATCAATCCAACCCTGAACCAGGTGATCATCAATCTAACCATGAACAATGTGATCATCAATCCAACCCTGAACCATGTGATCATCAATGTAACCGTCAACCAGGTGATCATCAATATAATCCTTAACCAGTTGATCATGAGTCTAACCCTGAACCATATGATCATCAATCCAACCCTGAACCATGTGATCATCAATGTAACCGTCAATCAGGTGATCATCAATATAACCCTTAACCAGGTGATCATGAGTCTAACCCTGAACCATATGATCATCAATCCAACCCTGAACCATGTGATCATCAATGTAACCGTGAACCAGGTGATCATCTATATAACCCTTAACCAGGTGATCATGAGTCTAACCCTGAACCATATGATCATCAATCCAACCCTGAACCATGTGATCATCAATCTAATCGTGAACCAGGTGATCATCAATATAACCCTTAACGAGGTGATCATCAGGCTAACCCTGAACCAGGTGATCATCAGTCTAATCCTGAACCATGTGATCATCAATCCAACCCTGAACCATGTGATCATCAATCTAACCGTGAACCAGGTGATCATCAATATAATCCTTAACGAGGTGATCATCAGGCTAACCCTGAACCAGGTGATCAACAGTCTAATCTTGAACAATGTGATCATCAATCCAACCCTGAACCTTTTGATCATCAATGTAACCATGAACCAGGAGATCATCAATATAACCCTTAACCAGGTGATCATGAGTCTAACCCTGAACCATATGATCAATAATCCAACCCTGAACCATGTGATCATCAATCTAACCGTGAACCAGGTGATAATCAATCTAACGTTGAACCAGGTGATCATCAGTCTAACCTCAATCTAACCCTGAACCATGTGATCATCAATCTAGTCCTGGACCATGTGATCATTAATCTAACCGTGAAAAAAGTGATCATCAATGAAACCCTTAAACAGTAGATCATCAGTCTAACCCTGAACCAGGTGATCATCAGTCCTATCCTGAACCATGTGATCATCAATCCAACCCTGAACCATGTGATCATCAATCTAACCGTGAACCAGGTGATCATCAATATAACCCTTAAGGAGGTGATCATCAGGCTAACCCTGAACCAGGTGATCATCAGTCTAATCCTGAACCATGTGATCATCAATCCAACCCTGAACCATGTGATCATCAATCTAACCGTGAACCAGGTGATCATCAATATAACCGTGGACAAAGTGATCATCAATGAAACCCTTAAACAGGAGATCATCAGTGTAACCCTGAACCAGGTGATCATCAGTCCTATCCTGAACCATGTGATCATCAATCCAACCCTGAACCATATGATCATCAATCCAACCCTGAACCATGTGATCATCAATGTAACCCTGAACCAGGTGATCATTTGTCTAATCCTGAACCATGTGATCATCAATGTAACCGTCAACCAGGTGATCATCAATATAACCCTTAACCAGGTGATCATGAGTCTAACCCTGAACCATATGATCATCAATCCAACCCTGAACCATGTGATCATCAATGTAACCGTGAACCAGGTGATCATGAGTCTAACCCTGAACCATATGATCATCAATCCAACCCTGAACCATTTGATCATCAATGTAACCGTCAACCAGGTGATCATGAGTCTAACCCTGAACCATATGATCATCAATCCAACCCTGAACCATGTGATCATCAGGCGAATCCTGAACCATGTGATCATCAATGTAACCCTGAACCATGTGATCATCAATCTAACCGTGAACAAGTTGATCATCAATATAACCCTTAAACAGGAGATCATCAGTCTAACCCTGAACCAGGTGATCATCAGTCCTATCCTGAACCATGTGATCATCAATCCAACCCTGAACCATGTGATCATCAATCTAACCGTGAACCAGGTGATCATCAATATAATCCTTAACGAGGTGATCATCAGGCTAACCCTGAACCAGGTGATCAACAGTCTAATCTTGAACAATGTGATCATCAATCCAACCCTGAACCTTGTGATCATCAATGTAACCATGAACCAGGAGATCATCAATATAACCCTTAACCAGGTGATCATGAGTCTAACCCTGAACCATATGATCAATAATCCAACCCTGAACCATGTGATCATCAATCTAACCGTGAACCAGGTGATAATCAATCTAACGTTGAACCAGGTGATCATCAGTCTAACCTCAATCTAACCCTGAACCATGTGATCATCAATCTAGTCCTGGACCATGTGATCATCAATCTAACCGTGAACAAAGTGATCATCAATGAAACCCTTAAACAGGAGATCATCAGTCTAACCCTGAACCAGGTGATCATCAGTCCTATCCTGAACCATGTGATCATCAATCCAACCCTGAACCATGTGATCATCAATCTAACCGTGAACCAGGTGATCATCAATATAACCCTTAAGGAGGTGATCATCAGGCTAACCCTGAACCAGGTGATCATCAGTCTAATCCTGAACCATGTGATCATCAATCCAACCCTGAACCATGTGATCATCAATCTAACCGTGAACCAGTTGATCATCAATATAACCGTGAACAAAGTGATCATCAATGAAACCCTTAAACAGGAGATCATCAGTGTAACCCTGAACCAGGTGATCATCAGTCCTATCCTGAACCATGTGATCATCAATCCAACCCTGAATCATATGATCATCAATCCAACCCTGAACCATGTGATCATCAATGTAACCCTGAACCAGGTGATCATTTGCCTAATCCTGAACCATGTGATCATCAATGTAACCGTCAACCAGGTGATCATCAATATAACCCTTAACCAGGTGATCATGAGTCTAACCCTGAACCATATGATCATCAATCCAACCCTGGACCATGTGATCATCAATCTAACCGTGAACAAAGTGATCATCAATATAACCCTTAAACAGGAGATCATCAGTCTAACCCTGAACCAGGTGATCATAAGTCCTATCCTGAACCATGTGATCATCAATCCACACCTGAACCATGTGATCATCAATCTAACCGTGAACCAGGTGATCATCAATCTAACCTTGAACCAGGTGATCATGAGTCTAACCCTGAACCATATGATCATCAATCCAACCCTGAACCATGTGATCATCAATGTAACCGTGAACCAGGTGATCATGAGTCTAACCCTGAACCATATGATCATCAATCCAACCCTGAACCATTTGATCATCAATGTAACCGTCAACCAGGTGATCATGAGTCTAACCCTGAACCATATGATCATCAATCCAACCCAGAACCATGTGATCATCAGGCGAATCCTGAACCATGTGATCATCAATGTAACCCTGAACCATGTGATCATCAATCTAACCGTGAACAAGTTGATCATCAATATAACCCTTAAACAGGAGATCATCAGTCTAACCCTCAACCAGGTGATCATCAGTCCTATCCTGAACCATGTGATCATCAATCCAACCCTGAACCATGTGATCATCAATCTAACCGTGAACCAGGTGATCATCAATATAATCCTTAACGAGGTGATCATCAGGCTAACCCTGAACCAGGTGATCAACAGTCTAATCTTGAACAATGTGATCATCAATCCAACCCTGAACCTTGTGATCATCAATGTAACCATGAACCAGGAGATCATCAATATAACCCTTAACCAGGTGATCATGAGTCTAACCCTGAACCATATGATCAATAATCCAACCCTGAACCATGTGATCATCAATCTAACCGTGAACCAGGTGATAATCAATCTAACGTTGAACCAGGTGATCATCAGTCTAACCTCAATCTAACCCTGAACCATGTGATCATCAATCTAGTCCTGGACCATGTGATCATCAATCTAACCGTGAACAAAGTGATCATCAATGAAACCCTTAAACAGGAGATCATCAGTCTAACCCTGAACCAGGTGATCATCAGTCCTATCCTGAACCATGTGATCATCAATCCAACCCTGAACCATGTGATCATCAATCTAACCGTGAACCAGGTGATCATCAATATAACCCTTAAGGAGGTGATCATCAGGCTAACCCTGAACCAGGTGATCATCAGTCTAATCCTGAACCATGTGATCATCAATCCAACCCTGAACCATGTGATCATCAATCTAACCGTGAACCAGGTGATCATCAATATAACCGTGAACAAAGTGATCATCAATGAAACCCTTACACAGGAGATTATCAGTGTAACCCTGAACCAGGTGATCATCAGTCCTATCCTGAACCATGTGATCATCAATCCAACCCTGAACCATATGATCATCAATCCAACCCTGAACCATGTGATCATCAATGTAACCCTGAACCAGGTGATCATTTGTCTAATCCTGAACCATGTGATCATCAATGTAACCGTCAACCAGGTGATCATCAATATAACCCTTAACCAGGTGATCATGAGTCTAACCCTGAACCATATGATCATCAATCCAACCCTGAACCATGTGATCATCAATGTAACCGTGAACCAGGTGATCATGAGTCTAACCCTGAACCATATGATCATCAATCCAACCCTGAACCATTTGATCATCAATGTAACCGTCAACCAGGTGATCATGAGTCTAACCCTGAACCATATGATCATCAATCCAACCCTGAACCATGTGATCATCAATGTAACCCTGAACCATGTGATCATCAATCTAACCGTGAACAAGTTGATCATCAATATAACCCTTAAACAGGAGATCATCAGTCTAACCCTGAACCAGGTGATCATCAGTCCTATCCTGAACCATGTGATCATCAATCCAACCCTGAACCATGTGATCATCAATCTAACCGTGAACCAGGTGATCATCAATATAATCCTTAACGAGGTGATCATCAGGCTAACCCTGAACCAGGTGATCAACAGTCTAATCTTGAACAATGTGATCATCAATCCAACCCTGAACCATGTGATCATCAATCTAACCGTGAACCAGGTGATCATCAATATAACCGTGAACAAAGTGATCATCAATGAAACCCTTAAACAGGAGATCATCAGTGTAACCCTGAACCAGGTGATCATCAGTCCTATCCTGAACCATGTGATCATCAATCCAACCCTGAACCATATGATCATCAATCCAACCCTGAACCATGTGATCATCAATGTAACCCTGAACCAGGTGATCATTTGTCTAATCCTGAACCATGTGATCATCAATGTAACCGTCAACCAGGTGATCATCAATATAACCCTTAACCAGGTGATCATGAGTCTAACCCTGAACCATATGATCATCAATCCAACCCTGAACCATGTGATCATCAATGTAACCGTGAACCAGGTGATCATGAGTCTAACCCTGAACCATATGATCATCAATCCAACCCTGAACCATTTGATCATCAATGTAACCGTCAACCAGGTGATCATGAGTCTAACCCTGAACCATATGATCATCAATCCAACCCTGAACCATGTGATCATCAGGCGAATCCTGAACCATGTGATCATCAATGTAACCCTGAACCATGTGATCATCAATGTAACCATGAACCAGGAGATCATCAATATAACCCTTAACCAGGTGATCATGAGTCTAACCCTGAACCATATGATCAATAATCCAACCCTGAACCATGTGATCATCAATCTAACCGTGAACCAGGTGATAATCAATCTAACGTTGAACCAGGTGATCATCAGTCTAACCTCAATCTAACCCTGAACCATGTGATCATCAATCTAGTCCTGGACCATGTGATCATCAATCTAACCGTGAACAAAGTGATCATCAATGAAACCCTTAAACAGGAGATCATCAGTCTAACCCTGAACCAGGTGATCATCAGTCCTATCCTGAACCATGTGATCATCAATCCAACCCTGAACCATGTGATCATCAATCTAACCGTGAACCAGGTGATCATCAATATAACCCTTAAGGAGGTGATCATCAGGCTAACCCTGAACCAGGTGATCATCAGTCTAATCCTGAACCATGTGATCATCAATCCAACCCTGAACCATGTGATCATCAATCTAACCGTGAACCAGTTGATCATCAATATAACCGTGAACAAAGTGATCATCAATGAAACCCTTAAACAGGAGATCATCAGTGTAACCCTGAACCAGGTGATCATCAGTCCTATCCTGAACCATGTGATCATCAATCCAACCCTGAATCATATGATCATCAATCCAACCCTGAACCATGTGATCATCAATGTAACCCTGAACCAGGTGATCATTTGCCTAATCCTGAACCATGTGATCATCAATGTAACCGTCAACCAGGTGATCATCAATATAACCCTTAACCAGGTGATCATGAGTCTAACCCTGAACCATATGATCATCAATCCAACCCTGAACCATGTGATCATCAATGTAACCGTGAACCAGGTGATCATGAGTCTAACCCTGAACCATATGATCATCAATCCAACCCTGAACCATTTGATCATCAATGTAACCGTCAACCAGGTGATCATGAGTCTAACCCTGAACCATGTGATCATCAATCTAACCGTGAACAAAGTGATCATCAATATAACCCTTAAACAGGAGATCATCAGTCTAACCCTGAACCAGGTGATCATAAGTCCTATCCTGAACCATGTGATCATCAATCCACACCTGAACCATGTGATCATCAATCTAACCGTGAACCAGGTGATCATCAATCTAACCTTGAACCAGGTGATCATGAGTCTAACCCTGAACCATATGATCATCAATCCAACCCTGAACCATGTGATCATCAATGTAACCGTGAACCAGGTGATCATGAGTCTAACCCTGAACCATATGATCATCAATCCAACCCTGAACCATTTGATCATCAATGTAACCGTCAACCAGGTGATCATGAGTCTAACCCTGAACCATATGATCATCAATCCAACCCTGAACCATGTGATCATCAGGCGAATCCTGAACCATGTGATCATCAATGTAACCCTGAACCATGTGATCATCAATCTAACCGTGAACAAGTTGATCATCAATATAACCCTTAAACAGGAGATCATCAGTCTAACCCTCAACCAGGTGATCATCAGTCCTATCCTGAACCATGTGATCATCAATCCAACCCTGAACCATGTGATCATCAATCTAACCGTGAACCAGGTGATCATCAATATAATCCTTAACGAGGTGATCATCAGGCTAACCCTGAACCAGGTGATCAACAGTCTAATCTTGAACAATGTGATCATCAATCCAACCCTGAACCTTGTGATCATCAATGTAACCATGAACCAGGAGATCATCAATATAACCCTTAACCAGGTGATCATGAGTCTAACCCTGAACCATATGATCAATAATCCAACCCTGAACCATGTGATCATCAATCTAACCGTGAACCAGGTGATAATCAATCTAACGTTGAACCAGGTGATCATCAGTCTAACCTCAATCTAACCCTGAACCATGTGATCATCAATCTAGTCCTGGACCATGTGATCATCAATCTAACCGTGAACAAAGTGATCATCAATGAAACCCTTAAACAGGAGATCATCAGTCTAACCCTGAACCAGGTGATCATCAGTCCTATCCTGAACCATGTGATCATCAATCCAACCCTGAACCATGTGATCATCAATCTAACCGTGAACCAGGTGATCATCAATATAACCCTTAAGGAGGTGATCATCAGGCTAACCCTGAACCAGGTGATCATCAGTCTAATCCTGAACCATGTGATCATCAATCCAACCCTGAACCATGTGATCATCAATCTAACCGTGAACCAGGTGATCATCAATATAACCGTGAACAAAGTGATCATCAATGAAACCCTTACACAGGAGATCATCAGTGTAACCCTGAACCAGGTGATCATCAGTCCTATCCTGAACCATGTGATCATCAATCCAACCCTGAACCATATGATCATCAATCCAACCCTGAACCATGTGATCATCAATGTAACCCTGAACCAGGTGATCATTTGTCTAATCCTGAACCATGTGATCATCAATGTAACCGTCAACCAGGTGATCATCAATATAACCCTTAACCAGGTGATCATGAGTCTAACCCTGAACCATATGATCATCAATCCAACCCTGAACCATGTGATCATCAATGTAACCGTGAACCAGGTGATCATGAGTCTAACCCTGAACCATATGATCATCAATCCAACCCTGAACCATTTGATCATCAATGTAACCGTCAACCAGGTGATCATGAGTCTAACCCTGAACCATATGATCATCAATCCAACCCTGAACCATGTGATCATCAATGTAACCCTGAACCATGTGATCATCAATCTAACCGTGAACAAGTTGATCATCAATATAACCCTTAAACAGGAGATCATCAGTCTAACCCTGAACCAGGTGATCATCAGTCCTATCCTGAACCATGTGATCATCAATCCAACCCTGAACCATGTGATCATCAATCTAACCGTGAACCAGGTGATCATCAATATAATCCTTAACGAGGTGATCATCAGGCTAACCCTGAACCAGGTGATCAACAGTCTAATCTTGAACAATGTGATCATCAATCCAACCCTGAACCTTGTGATCATCAATGTAACCATGAACCAGGAGATCATCAATATAACCCTTAACCAGGTGATCATGAGTCTAACCCTGAACCATATGATCAATAATCCAACCCTGAACCATGTGATCATCAATCTAACCGTGAACCAGGTGATAATCAATCTAACGTTGAACCAGGTGATCATCAGTCTAACCTCAATCTAACCCTGAACCATGTGATCATCAATCTAGTCCTGGACCATGTGATTATCAATCTAACCGTGAACAAAGTGATCATCAATGAAACCCTTAAACAGGAGATCATCAGTCTAACCCTGAACCAGGTGATCATCAGTCCTATCCTGAACCATGTGATCATCAATCCAACCCTGAACCATGTGATCATCAATCTAACCGTGAACCAGGTGATCATCAATATAACCCTTAAGGAGGTGATCATCAGGCTAACCCTGAACCAGGTGATCATCAGTCTAATCCTGAACCATGTGATCATCAATCCAACCCTGAACCATGTGATCATCAATCTAACCGTGAACCAGGTGATCATCAATATAACCGTGAACAAAGTGATCATCAATGAAACCCTTAAACAGGAGATCATCAGTGTAACCCTGAACCAGGTGATCATCAGTCCTATCCTGAACCATGTGATCATCAATCCAACCCTGAATCATATGATCATCAATCCAACCCTGAAGCATGTGATCATCAATGTAACCGTGAACCAGGTGATCATCAATCTAACCGTGAACAAAGTGATCATCAATATAACCCTTAAACAGGAGATCATCAGTCTAACCCTGAACCAGGTCATCATAAGTCCTATCCTGAACCATGTGATCATCAATCCACACCTGAACCATGTGATCATCAATCTAACCGTGAACCAGGTGATCATCAATCTAACCTTGAACCAGGTGATCATGAGTCTAACCCTGAACCATATGATCATCAATCCAACCCTGAACCATGTGATCATCAATGTAACCGTGAACCAGGTGATCATGAGTCTAACCCTGAACCATATGATCATCAATCCAACCCTGAACCATTTGATCATCAATGTAACCGTCAACCAGGTGATCATGAGTCTAACCCTGAACCATATGATCATCAATGTAACCCTGAACCATGTGATCATCAATCTAACCGTGAACAAGTTGATCATCAATATAACCCTTAAACAGGAGATCATCAGTCTAACCCTGAACCAGGTGATCATCAGTCCTATCCTGAACCATGTGATCATCAATCCAACCCTGAACCATGTGATCATCAATCTAACCGTGAACCAGGTGATCATCAATATAATCCTTAACGAGGTGATCATCAGGCTAACCCTGAACCAGGTGATCAACAGTCTAATCTTGAACAATGTGATCATCAATCCAACCCTGAACCTTGTGATCATCAATGTAACCATGAACCAGGAGATCATCAATATAACCCTTAATCAGGTGATCATGAGTCTAACCCTGAACCATATGATCAATAATCCAACCCTGAACCATGTGATCATCAATCTAACGTTGAACCAGGTTATCATCAGTCTAACCTCAATCTAACCCTGAACCATGTGATCATCAATCTAGTCCTGGACCATGTGATCATCAATCTAACCGTGAACAAAGTGATCATCAATGAAACCCTTAAACAGGAGATCATCAGTCTAACCCTGAACCAGGTGATCATCAGTCCTATCCTGAACCATGTGATCATCAATCCAACCCTGAACCATGTGATCATCAATCTAACCGTGAACCAGGTGATCATCAATATAACCCTTAAGGAGGTGATCATCAGGCTAACCCTGAACCAGGTGATCATCAGTCTAATCCTGAACCATGTGATTATCAATCCAACCCTGAACCATGTGATCATCAATCTAACCGTGAACCAGGTGATCATCAATATAACCGTGAACAAAGTGATCATCAATGAAACCCTTAAACAGGAGATCATCAGGCTAACCCTGAACCAGGTGATCATCAGTCCTATCCTGAACCATGTGATCATCAATCCAACCCTGAATCATATGATCATCAATCCAACCCTGAACCATGTGATCATCAATGTAACCCTGAACCAGGTGATCATTTGCCTAATTCTGAACCATGTGATCATCAATGTAACCGTCAACCAGGTGATCATCAATATAACCCTTAACCAGGTGATCATGAGTCTAACCCTGAACCATATGATCATCAATCCAACCCTGAACCATTTGATCATCAATGTAACCGTCAACCAGGTGATCATGAGTCTAACCCTGAACCATGTGATCATCAATCTAACCGTGAACAAAGTGATCATCAATATAACCCTTAAACAGGAGATCATCAGTCTAACCCTGAACCAGGTGATCATAAGTCCTATCCTGAACCATGTGATCATCAATCCACACCTGAACCATGTGATCATCAATCTAACCGTGAACCAGGTGATCATCAATATAACCCTTAACGAGGTGATCATCAGGCTAACCCTGAACCAGGTGATCATCAGTCTAATCCTGAACCAGGTGATCATCAGACTAATCCTGAACCATGTGATCATCAATCCAACCCTGAACCATGTGATCATCAATGTAACCGTCAACCAGGTGATCATCAATATAATCCTTAACCAGTTGATCATGAGTCTAACCCTGAACCATATGATCATCAATCCAACCCTGAACCATGTGATCATCAATGTAACCGTGAACCAGGTGATCATCTATATAACCCTTAACCAGGTGATCATGAGTCTAACCCTGAACCATATGATCATCAATCCAACCCTGAACCATGTGATCATCAATCTAATCGTGAACCAGGTGATTTTCAGTCTAATCTTGAACCATATGATCATCAATCCAACCCTGAACCATGTGATCATCCTGAACCATGTGATTATCAATCTAACCGTGAACCAGGTGATCATCAGTCTAATCCTGAACCATGTGATCATCAATCCAACCCTAAACCATGTGATCATCAATCTAACCGTGAACCAGGTGATCATCAATATAATCCTTAACGAGGTGATCATCAGGCTAACCCTGAACCAGGTGATCCAAAGTCTAATCTTGAACAATGTGATCATCAATCCAACCCTGAACCTTGTGATCATCAATGTAACCATGAACCAGGTGATCATCAATATAACCCTTAACCAGGTGATCATGAGTCTAACCCTGAACCATATGATCAATGATCCAACCCTGAACCATGTGATCATCAATCTAACCATGAACCAGGTGATAATCAATCTAACGTTGAACCAGGTGATCATCAGTCTAACCTCAATCTAACCCTGAACCATGTGATCATCAATCTAGTCCTGGACCATGTGATCATCAATCTAACCATGAACAAAGTGATCATCAATGAAACCCTTAAACAGGTGATCATCAATCCAACCCTGGACCATGTGATCATCAATGTAACCGTGAACCATGTGATCATCAATGTAACCGTGAACCAGGTGATCATCAATATAACCCTTAACCAGGTGATCATCAGTCTAACCCTGAACCAGGTGATCATCAGTCTAATCCTGAACCATGTGATCATCAATCCAACCCTGGACCATGTGATCATCAATCTAACCGTGAACAAGGTGATCATCAATATAACCCTTAAACAGGTGATCATCAGTCAAACCCTAAACTAGGTGATCATCAATCCAATCCTGAACCATGTGATCATTAATGCAACCCAGAACCATTTGATCGTCAATCTAACCCTGAACCATGTGATCATCAATCTAACCATGAACCAGGTGAACATCAGTCTAACCATGAACCATGTGATCATCAATCTAACCCTGAACCATGTGATCATCAATCTAATCCTGGACCATGTGATTATCAATCTAACCGTGAACAAAGTGATCATCAATGTAACCCTTAAACAGGTGATCATCAGTCTAACCCTGAACCAGGTGATCATCAGTCCAATCCTGAACCATGTGATCATCAATCCAACCCTGAACCATTTGATCATCAATGTAACCGTCAACCAGGTGATCATGAGTCTAACCCTGAACCATATGATCATCAATCCAACCCTGAACCATGTGATCATCAGGCGAATCCTGAACCATGTGATCATCAATGTAACCCTGAACCATGTGATCATCAATCTAACCGTGAACAAGGTCATCATCAATATAACCCTTAAACAGGAGATCATCAGTCTAACCCTGAACCAGGTGATCATCAGTCCTATCCTGAACCATGTGATCATCAATCCAACCCTGAACCATGTGATCATCAATCCAACCGTGAACCAGGTGATCATCAATATAACCCTTAACGAGGTGATCATCAGGCTAACCCTGAACCAGGTGATCATCAGTCTAATCCTGAACCATGTGATCATCAATCCAACCCTGAAACATGTGATCATCAATGTAACCGTCAACCAGGTGATCATCAATATAATCCTTAACCAGTTGATCATGAGTCTAACCCGGAACCATATGATCATCAATGTAACCGTCAACCATGTGATCATCAATCTAACCCTTAACCAGGTGATCATCAGTCTAATCCTGAACCATGTGATCATCAGGCAAATCCTGAACCATGTGATCATCAATGTAACCCTGAACCATGTGATCATCAATCTAACCGTAAACAGGTGATCATCAGTCCAATCCTGAACCATGTGATCATCAATCCAACCCTGAACCATGTGATCATCAATCTAACCCTGAACCATGTGATCATCAATCCAACCCTGAACCATGTGATCATCAATCTAACCCTGAACAATGTGATCATCAGTCTAACCCTGAACCATGTGATCATCAATCCAACCCTGGACCATGTGATCATCAATCTAACCGTGAACAAGGTGATCATCAGTCTAACCCTGAACCATGTGATCATCAATCCAACCCTGGACCATGTCATCATCAATCTAACCGTGAACAAGGTGATCATCAATATAACCGTGAACCAGGTGATCATCAATATAACCCTTAACCAGGTGATCATGAGTCTAACCCTGAACCATATGATCATCAATCTAACCCTGAACCATGTGTTCATCTATCTAACCATGAACCAGGTGAACATCAGTCTAACCGTGAACAAGGTGATCATCAATATAACCCTTAAACAGGTGATCATCAGTGTAACCCTGAACCATGTGATCATCAATGTAACCGTGAACCAGGTGATCATCTATATAACCCTTAACCAGGTGATCATGAGTCTAACCCTGAACCATATGATCATCAATCCAACCCTGAACCAGGTGATCATCAATCTAACCATGAACAATGTGATCATCAATCCAACCCTGAACCATGTGATCATCAATGTAACCGTCAACCAGGTGATCATCAATATAATACTTAACCAGTTGATCATGAGTCTAACCCTGAACCATATGATCATCAATCCAACCCTGAACCATGTGATCATCAATGTAACCGTCAATCAGGTGATCATCAATATAACCCTTAACCAGGTGATCATGAGTCTAACCCTGAACCATATGATCATCAATCCAACCCTGAACCATGTGATCATCAATGTAACCGTGAACCAGGTGATCATCTATATAACCCTTAACCAGGTGATCATGAGTCTAACCCTGAACCATATGATCATCAATCCAACCCTGAACCATGTGATCATCAATCTAATCGTGAACCAGGTGATTTTCAGTCTAATCTTGAACCATATGATCATCAATCCAACCCTGAACCATGTGATCATCAATCTAACCGTGAACCAGGTGATCATCAATATAACCCTTAACGAGGTGATCATCAGGCTAACCCTGAACCAGGTGATCATCAGTCTAATCCTGAACCATGTGATCATCAATCCAACCCTGAACCATGTGATCATCAATCTAACCGTGAACCAGGTGATCATCAATATAATCCTTAACGAGGTGATCATCAGGCTAACCCTGAACCAGGTGATCAACAGTCTAATCTTGAACAATGTGATCATCAATCCAACCCTGAACCTTTTGATCATCAATGTAACCATGAACCAGGAGATCATCAATATAACCCTTAACCAGGTGATCATGAGTCTAACCCTGAACCATATGATCAATAATCCAACCCTGAACCATGTGATCATCAATCTAACCGTGAACCAGGTGATAATCAATCTAACGTTGAACCAGGTGATCATCAGTCTAACCTCAATCTAACCCTGAACCATGTGATCATCAATCTAGTCCTGGACCATGTGATCATTAATCTAACCGTGAACAAAGTGATCATCAATGAAACCCTTAAACAGTAGATCATCAGTCTAACCCTGAACCAGGTGATCATCAGTCCTATCCTGAACCATGTGATCATCAATCCAACCCTGAACCATGTGATCATCAATCTAACCGTGAACCAGGTGATCATCAATATAACCCTTAAGGAGGTGATCATCAGGCTAACCCTGAACCAGGTGATCATCAGTCTAATCCTGAACCATGTGATCATCAATCCAACCCTGAACCATGTGATCATCAATGTAACCGTGAACCAGGTGATCATCAATATAACCGTGAACAAAGTGATCATCAATGAAACCCTTAAACAGGAGATCATCAGTGTAACCCTGAACCAGGTGATCATCAGTCCTATCCTGAACCATGTGATCATCAATCCAACCCTGAACCATATGATCATCAATCCAACCCTGAACTATGTGATCATCAATGTAACCCTGAACCAGGTGATCATTTGTCTAATCCTGAACCATGTGATCATCAATGTAACCGTCAACCAGGTGATCATCAATATAACCCTTAACCAGGTGATCATGAGTCTAACCCTGAACCATATGATCATCAATCCAACCCTGAACCATGTGATCATCAATGTAACCGTGAACCAGGTGATCATGAGTCTAACCCTGAACCATATGATCATCAATCCAACCCTGAACCATTTGATCATCAATGTAACCGTCAACCAGGTGATCATGAGTCTAACCCTGAACCATATGATCATCAATCCAACCCTGAACCATGTGATCATCAGTCCTATCCTGAACCATGTGATCATCAATCCAACCCTGAACCATGTGATCATCAATCTAACCGTGAACCAGGTGATCATCAATATAATCCTTAACGAGGTGATCATCAGGCTAACCCTGAACCAGGTGATCAACAGTCTAATCTTGAACAATGTGATCATCAATCCAACCCTGAACCTTGTGATCATCAATGTAACCATGAACCAGGAGATCATCAATATAACCCTTAACCAGGTGATCATGAGTCTAACCCTGAACCATATGATCAATAATCCAACCCTGAACCATGTGATCATCAATCTAACCGTGAACCAGGTGATAATCAATCTAACGTTGAACCAGGTGATCATCAGTCTAACCTCAATCTAACCCTGAACCATGTGATCATCAATCTAGTCCTGGACCATGTGATCATCAATCTAACCGTGAACAAAGTGATCATCAATGAAACCCTTAAACAGGAGATCATCAGTCTAACCCTGAACCAGGTGATCATCAGTCCTATCCTGAACCATGTGATCATCAATCCAACCCTGAACCATGTGATCATCAATCTAACCGTGAACCAGGTGATCATCAATATAACCCTTAAGGAGGTGATCATCAGGCTAACCCTGAACCAGGTGATCATCAGTCTAATCCTGAACCATGTGATCATCAATCCAACCCTGAACCATGTGATCATCAATCTAACCGTGAACCAGGTGATCATCAATATAACCGTGAACAAAGTGATCATCAATGAAACCCTTACACAGGAGATCATCAGTGTAACCCTGAACCAGGTGATCATCAGTCCTATCCTGAACCATGTGATCATCAATCCAACCCTGAATCATATGATCATCAATCCAACCCTGAACCATGTGATCATCAATGTAACCCTGAACCAGGTGATCATTTGCCTAATCCTGAACCATGTGATCATCAATGTAACCGTCAACCAGGTGATCATCAATATAACCCTTAACCAGGTGATCATGAGTCTAACCCTGAACCATATGATCATCAATCCAACCCTGAACCATGTGATCATCAATGTAACCGTCAACCAGGTGATCATGAGTCTAACCCTGAACCATATGATCATCAATCCAACCCTGAACCATTTGATCATCAATGTAACCGTCAACCAGGTGATCATGAGTCTAACCCTGAACCATGTGATCATCAATCTAACCGTGAACAAAGTGATCATCAATATAACCCTTAAACAGGAGATCATCAGTCTAACCCTGAACTAGGTGATCATAAGTCCTATCCTGAACCATGTGATCATCAATCCACACCTGAACCATGTGATCATCAATCTAACCGTGAACCAGGTGATCATCAATCTAACCTTGAACCAGGTGATCATGAGTCTAACCCTGAACCATATGATCATCAATCCAACCCTGAACCATGTGATCATCAATGTAACCGTGAACCAGGTGATCATGAGTCTAACCCTGAACCATATGATCATCAATCCAACCCTGAACCATTTGATCATCAATGTAACCGTCAACCAGGTGATCATGAGTCTAACCCTGAACCATATGATCATCAATCCAACCCTGAACCATGTGATCATCAGGCGAATCCTGAACCATGTGATCATCAATGTAACCCTGAACCATGTGATCATCAATCTAACCGTGAACAAGTTGATCATCAATATAACCCTTAAACAGGAGATCATCAGTCTAACCCTGAACCAGGTGATCATCAGTCCTATCCTGAACCATGTGATCATCAATCCAACCCTGAACCATGTGATCATCAATCTAACCGTGAACCAGGTGATCATCAATATAATCCTTAACGAGGTGATCATCAGGCTAACCCTGAACCAGGTGATCAACAGTCTAATCTTGAACAATGTGATCATCAATCCAACCCTGAACCTTGTGATCATCAATGTAACCATGAACCAGGAGATCATCAATATAACCCTTAACCAGGTGATCATGAGTCTAACCCTGAACCATATGATCAATAATCCAACCCTGAACCATGTGATCATCAATCTAACCGTGAACCAGGTGATAATCAATCTAACGTTGAACCAGGTTATCATCAGTCTAACCTCAATCTAACCCTGAACCATGTGATCATCAATCTAGTCCTGGACCATGTGATCATCAATCTAATCGTGAACAAAGTGATCATCAATGAAACCCTGAACCATGTGATCATCAATCTAACCGTGAACCAGGTGATCATCAATATAACCCTTAAGGAGGTGATCATCAGGCTAACCCTGAACCAGGTGATCATCAGTCTAATCCTGAACCATGTGATCATCAATCCAACCCTGAACCATGTGATCATCAATCTAACCGTGAACCAGGTGATCATCAATATAACCGTGAACAAAGTGATCATCAATGAAACCCTTAAACAGGAGATCATCAGGCTAACCCTGAACCAGGTGATCATCAGTCCTATCCTGAACCATGTGATCATCAATCCAACCCTGAATCATATGATCATCAATCCAACCCTGAACCATGTGATCATCAATGTAACCCTGAACCAGGTGATCATTTGCCTAATTCTGAACCATGTGATCATCAATGTAACCGTCAACCAGGTGATCATCAATATAACCCTTAACCAGGTGATCATGAGTCTAACCCTGAACCATATGATCATCAATCCAACCCTGAACCATGTGATCATCAATGTAACCGTGAACCAGGTGATCATGAGTCTAACCCTGAACCATATGATCATCAATCCAACCCTGAACCATTTGATCATCAATGTAACCGTCAACCAGGTGATCATGAGTCTAACCCTGAACCATGTGATCATCAATCTAACCGTGAACAAAGTGATCATCAATATAACCCTTAAACAGGAGATCATCAGTCTAACCCTGAACCAGGTGATCATAAGTCCTATCCTGAACCATGTGATCATCAATCCACACCTGAACCATGTGATCATCAATCTAACCGTGAACCAGGTGATCATCAATATAACCCTTAACGAGGTGATCATCAGGCTAACCCTGAACCAGGTGATCATCAGTCTAATCCTGAACCATGTGATCATCAATCCAACCCTTAACCATGTGATCATCAATGTAACCGTCAACCAGGTGATCATCAATATAATCCTTAACCAGTTGATCATGAGTCTAACCCTGAACCATATGATCATCAATCCAACCCTGAACCATGTGATCATCAATGTAACCGTGAACCAGGTGTTCATCTATATAACCCTTAACCAGGTGATCATGAGTCTAACCCTGAACCATATGATCATCAATCCAACCCTGAACCATGTGATCATCAATCTAATCGTGAACCAGGTGATTTTCAGTCTAATCTTGAACCATATGATCATCAATCCAACCCTGAACCATGTGATCATCAATCTAACCGTGAACCAGGTGATCATCAATATAACCCTTAACCAGGTGGTCATCAGTCTAATCCTGAACCATGTGATCATCAGGCAAATCCTGAACTATGTGATCATCAATCCAACCCTGAACCATGTGATTATCAATCTAACCGTGAACCAGGTGATCATCAGTCTAATCCTGAACCATGTGATCATCAATCCAACCCTAAACCATGTGATCATCAATCTAACCGTGAACCAGGTGATCATCAATATAATCCTTAACGAGGTGATCATCAGGCTAACCCTGAACCAGGTGATCCAAAGTCTAATCTTGAACAATGTGATCATCAATCCAACCCTGAACCTTGTGATCATCAATGTAACCATGAACCAGGTGATCATCAATATAACCCTTAACCAGGTGATCATGAGTCTAACCCTGAACCATATGATCAATAATCCAACCCTGAACCATGTGATCATCAATCTAACCATGAACCAGGTTATAATCAATCTAACGTTGAACCAGGTGATCATCAGTCTAACCTCAATCTAACCCTGAACCATGTGATCATCAATCTAGTCCTGGACCATGTGATCATCAATCTAACCATGAACAAAGTGATCATCAATGAAACCCTTAAACAGGTGATCATCAATCCAACCCTGGACCATGTGATCATCAATGTAACCGTGAACCATGTGATCATCAATGTAACCGTGAACCAGGTGATCATCAATATAACCCTTAACCAGGTGATCATCAGTCTAACCCTGAACCAGGTGATCATCAGTCTAATCCTGAACCATGTGATCATCAATCCAACCCTGGACCATGTGATCATCAATCTAACCGTGAACAAGGTTATCATCAATATAACCCTTAAACAGGTGATCATCAGTCAAACCCTAAACTAGGTGATCATCAATCCAATCCTGAACCATGTGATCATTAATGCAACCCAGAACCATTTGATCGTCAATCTAACCCTGAACCATGTGATCATCAATCTAACCATGAACCAGGTGAACATCAGTCTAACCATGAACCATGTGATCATCAATCTAACCCTGAACCATGTGATCATCAATCTAATCCTGGACCATGTGATTATCAATCTAACCGTGAACAAAGTGATCATCAATGTAACCCTTAAACAGGTGATCATCAGTCTAACCCTGAACCAGGTGATCATCAGTCCAATCCTGAACCATGTGATCATCAATCCAACCCTGAACCATTTGATCATCAATGTAACCGTCAACCAGGTGATCATGAGTCTAACCCTGAACCATATGATCATCAATCCAACCCTGAACCATGTGATCATCAGGCGAATCCTGAACCATGTGGTCATCAATGTAACCCTGAACCATGTGATCATCAATCTAACCGTGAACAAGGTCATCATCAATATAACCCTTAAACAGGAGATCATCAGTCTAACCCTGAACCAGGTGATCATCAGTCCTATCCTGAACCATGTGATCATCAATCCAATTCTGAACCATGTGATCATCAATCCAACCGTGAACCAGGTGATCATCAATATAACCCTTAACGAGGTGATCATCAGGCTAACCCTGAACCAGGTGATCATCAGTCTAATCCTGAACCATGTGATCATCAATCCAACCCTGAAACATGTGATCATCAATGTAACCGTCAACCAGGTGATCATCAATATAATCCTTAACCAGTTGATCATGAGTCTAACCCGGAACCATATGATCATCAATGTAACCGTCAACCAGGTGATCATCAATCTAACCCTTAACCAGGTGATCATCAGTCTAATCCTGAACCATGTGATCATCAGGCAAATCCTGAACCATGTGATCATCAATGTAACCCTGAACCATGTGATCATCAATCTAACCGTAAACAGGTGATCATCAGTCCAATCCTGAACCATGTGACCATCAATCCAACCCTGAACCATGTGATCATCAATCTAACCCTGAACCATGTGATCATCAATCCAACCCTGAACCATGTGATCATCAATCTAACCCTGAACAATGTGATCATCAGTCTAACCCTGAACCATGTGATCATCAATCCAACCCTGGACCATGTGATCATCAATCTAACCGTGAACAAGGTGATCATCAGTCTAAAGCTGAACCATGTGATCATCAATCCAACCCTGGACCATGTGATCATCAATCTAACCGTGAACAAGGTGATCATCAATATAACCCTTAAACAGGTGATCATCAGTCTAACCCTGAACCAGGTGATCATGAGTCTAACCCTGAACCATATGATCACCAATCCTACCCTGAAACATTTGATCATCAATGTAACCGTGAACCAGGTGATCATCTATATAACCCTTAACCAGGTGATCATGAGTCTAAACCTGAACCATATGATCATCAATCCAACCCTGAACCATGTGATCATCAATCTAACCGTGAACCAGGTGATCATCAATATAACCCTTAACCAGGTGATCATCAGTCTAATCCTGAACCATGTGATCATCAATCCAACTCTGAACCATGTGATCATCAATCTAACCCTGAACAATGTGATCATCAGTCTAACCCTGAACCATGTGATCATCAATCCAACCCTGGATCCATGTGATCATCAATCTAACTGTGAACACGGTGATCATCAATATAACCCTTAAACAGGTGATCATAAATCTAACCCTGAACCAGGTGATCATCAGTCCAATCCTGAACCATGTGATGATCAATCCAACCCTGAACCATGTGATTATCAATCTAACCCTGAACCAGGTGATCATCAGTCTAACCCTGAACCATGTGATCATCAATCCAACTCTGAACCATGTGATCATCAATCTAACCCTGAACAATGTGATCATCAGTCTAACCCTGAACCATGTGATCATCAATCCAACCCTGGACCATGTGATCATCAATCTATCCGTGAACACGGTGATCATCAATATAACCCTTAAACAGGTGATCATCAGTCTAACCCTGAACCATGTGATCATCAATCCAACCCTGAACCATGTGATCATCAATGTAACCGTCAACCAGGTGATCATCAATATAACCCTTAACCAGGTGATCATGAGTCTATTCCTGAACCATATGATCATCAATCCAACCCTGAACCATGTGATCATCAATGTAACCGTGAACCAGGTGATCATCAATCTAACCCTGAACCATGTGATCATCAATGTAACCGTCAACCAGGTGATCATCAATCTAACCCTTAACCAGGTGATCATCAGTCTAATCCTGAACCATGTGATCATCAGGCAAATCCTGAACCATGTGATCATCAATGTAACCCTGAACCATGTGATCATCAATCTAACCGTAAACAGGTGATCATCAGTCTAACCCTGAACCAGGTGATCATCAGTCCAATCCTGAACAATGTGATCATCAATCCAACCCTGAACAATGTGATCATCAGTCTAACCCTGAACCATGTGATCATCAATCCAACCCTGGACCATGTGATCATCAATCTAACCGTGAACAAGGTGAACGTCAGTCTAAACCTGAACCATGTGATCATCAATGTAACCATGAACCATGTGAACATCAATCTAACCGTGAACAAAGTGATCATCAATATAACCCTTAAACAGGTGATCATCAGGCTAACCCTGAACCAGGTGATCAACAGTCTAATCGTGAACCTTGTGATCATCAAACCAACCCTGAACCATGTGATCATCAATGTAAACGTGAACCAGGTGATCATCAATATAACCCTTAACCAGGCGATCATGAGTCTAACCCTGAACCATATTATCATCAATCCAACCCTGAACCATGTGATCATCAATCTAACCGTGAACCAGGTGATCATGAATATAACCCTGAAACAGGTGATCATCAGTCTAAACCTGAACTATTTGATCATCAATCCAACCCTGGACCATGTGATCATCAATCTAACCGTGAACAAGGTGATCATCAATATAACCCTTAAACAGGTGATCATCAATGTAACCGTGAACCAGGTGATCATCAATATAACCGTGAACCAGGTGATCATCAATATAACCCTTAACCAGGTGATCATGAGTCTAACCCTGAACCATATGATCATCAATCTAACCCTGAACCATGTGTTCATCTATCTAACCATGAACCAGGTGAACATCAGTCTAACCGTGAACAAGGTGATCATCAATATAACCCTTAAACAGGTGATCATCAGTGTAACCCTGAACCATGTGATCATCAATGTAACCGTGAACCAGGTGATCATCTATATAACCCTTAACCAGGTGATCATGAGTCTAACCCTGAACCATATGATCATCAATCCAACCCTGAACCAGGTGATCATCAATCCAACCCTGAACCATGTGATCATCAATGTAACCGTCAACCAGGTGATCATCAATATAATCCTTAACCAGTTGATCATGAGTCTAACCCTGAACCATATGATCATCAATCCAACCCTGAACCATGTGATCATCAATGTAACCGTCAATCAGGTGATCATCAATATAACCCTTAACCAGGTGATCATGAGTCTAACCCTGAACCATATGATCATCAATCCAACCCTGAACCATGTGATCATCAATGTAACCGTGAACCAGGTGATCATCTATATAACCCTTAACCAGGTGATCATGAGTCTAACCCTGAACCATATGATCATCAATCCAACCCTGAACCATGTGATCATCAATCTAATCGTGAACCAGGTGATTTTCAGTCTAATCTTGAACCATATGATCATCAATCCAACCCTGAACCATGTGATCATCAATCTAACCGTGAACCAGGTGATCATCAATATAACCCTTAACGAGGTGATCATCAGGCTAACCCTGAACCAGGTGATCATCAGTCTAATCCTGAACCATGTGATCATCAATCCAACCCTGAACCATGTGATCATCAATCTAACCGTGAACCAGGTGATCATCAATATAATCCTTAACGAGGTGATCATCAGGCTAACCCTGAACCAGGTGATCAACAGTCTAATCTTGAACAATGTGATCATCAATCCAACCCTGAACCTTGTGATCATCAATGTAACCATGAACCAGGAGATCATCAATATAACCCTTAACCAGGTGATCATGAGTCTAACCCTGAACCATATGATCAATAATCCAACCCTGAACCATGTGATCATCAATCTAACCGTGAACCAGGTGATAATCAATCTAACGTTGAACCAGGTGATCATCAGTCTAACCTCAATCTAACCCTGAACCATGTGATCATCAATCTAGTCCTGGACCATGTGATCATTAATCTAACCGTGAACAAAGTGATCATCAATGAAACCCTTAAACAGGAGATCATCAGTCTAACCCTGAACCAGGTGATCATCAGTCCTATCCTGAACCATGTGATCATCAATCTAACCGTGAACCAGGTGATCATCAATATAACCCTTAAGGAGGTGATCATCAGGCTAACCCTGAACCAGGTGATCATCAGTCTAATCCTGAACCATGTGATCATCAATCCAACCCTGAACCATGTGATCATCAATCTAACCGTGAACCAGGTGATCATCAATATAACCGTGAACAAAGTGATCATCAATGAAACCCTTAAACAGGAGATCATTAGTCTAACCCTGAACCAGGTGATCATCAGTCCAATCTTGAACCATGTGATCATCAATCCAACCCTGAACCATGTGATCATCAATCCAACCCTTAACCAGGTGATCATCAATCCAACCCTGAACCCTGTGATCATCAATGTAACCGTCAACCAGGTGATCATCAATCTAACCCTTAACCAGGTGATCATCAGTCTAATCCTGAACCATGTGATCATCAGGCAAATCCTGAACCATGTGATCATCAATGTAACCCTGAACTATGTGATCATCAATCTAACCGTAAACAGGTGATCATCAGTCTAACCCTGAACCAGGTGATCATCAGTCCAATCCTGAACCATGTGATCATCAATCCAACCCTGAACCATGTGATCATCAATCTAACCCTGAACCAGGTGATCATCAGTCTAACCCTGAACCATGTGATCATCAATCCAACCCTGAACCATGTGATCATCAATCTAACCCTGAACCCTGTGATCATCAGTCTAATCCTGAACCATGTGATCATCAATCCAACCCTGGACCATGTGATCATCAATCCAACCCTGAACCATGTGATCATCAATCAAACCGTGAACCAGGTGATCATCAATATAACCCTTAACCAGGTGATCATCAGTCTAACCCTGAACAAGGTGATCATCAATATAACCCTTAAACAGGTGATCATCAGTCTAACCCTGAACCAGGTGATCATCAGTCCAATCCTGAACCATGTGATGATCAATCCAACCCTGAACCATGTGATCATCAATCTAACCCTGAACCAGGTGATCATCAGTCTAACCCTGAACCATGTGATCATCAATCCAACTTTGAACCATGTGATCATCAATCTAACCCTGAACAATGTGATCATCAGTCTAACCCTGAACCATGTGATCGTCAATCCAACCCTGGACCATGTGATCATCAATCTAACCGTGAACAAGGTGTTCATCAATATAACCCAGAACAATGTGATCATCAATCTAACCATGAACCAGGTGAACATCAGGCTAACCCTGAACCAGGTGATCATCAGTCCTATCCTGAACCATGTGATCATCAATCCAACCCTGAATCATATGATCATCAATCCAACCCTGAACCATGTGATCATCAATGTAACCCTGAACCAGGTGATCATTTGCCTAATTCTGAACCATGTGATCATCAATGTAACCGTCAACCAGGTGATCATCAATATAACCCTTAACCAGGTGATCATGAGTCTAACCCTGAACCATATGATCATCAATCCAACCCTGAACCATGTGATCATCAATGTAACCGTGAACCAGGTGATCATGAGTCTAACCCTGAACCATATGATCATCAATCCAACCCTGAACCATTTGATCATCAATGTAACCGTCAACCAGGTGATCATGAGTCTAACCCTGAACCATGTGATCATCAATCTAACCGTGAACAAAGTGATCATCAATATAACCCTTAAACAGGAGATCATCAGTCTAACCCTGAACCAGGTGATCATAAGTCCTATCCTGAACCATGTGATCATCAATCCACACCTGAACCATGTGATCATCAATCTAACCGTGAACCAGGTGATCATCAATATAACCCTTAACGAGGTGATCATCAGGCTAACCCTGAACCAGGTGATCATCAGTCTAATCCTGAACCATGTGATCATCAATCCAACCCTTAACCATGTGATCATCAATGTAACCGTCAACCAGGTGATCATCAATATAATCCTTAACCAGTTGATCATGAGTCTAACCCTGAACCATATGATCATCAATCCAACCCTGAACCATGTGATCATCAATGTAACCGTGAACCAGGTGTTCATCTATATAACCCTTAACCAGGTGATCATGAGTCTAACCCTGAACCATATGATCATCAATCCAACCCTGAACCATGTGATCATCAATCTAATCGTGAACCAGGTGATTTTCAGTCTAATCTTGAACCATATGATCATCAATCCAACCCTGAACCATGTGATCATCAATCTAACCGTGAACCAGGTGATCATCAATATAACCCTTAACCAGGTGGTCATCAGTCTAATCCTGAACCATGTGATCATCAGGCAAATCCTGAACCATGTGATCATCAATCCAACCCTGAACCATGTGATTATCAATCTAACCGTGAACCAGGTGATCATCAGTCTAATCCTGAACCATGTGATCATCAATCCAACCCTAAACCATGTGATCATCAATCTAACCGTGAACCAGGTGATCATCAATATAATCCTTAACGAGGTGATCATCAGGCTAACCCTGAACCAGGTGATCCAAAGTCTAATCTTGAACAATGTGATCATCAATCCAACCCTGAACCTTGTGATCATCAATGTAACCATGAACCAGGTGATCATCAATATAACCCTTAACCAGGTGATCATGAGTCTAACCCTGAACCATATGATCAATAATCCAACCCTGAACCATGTGATCATCAATCTAACCATGAACCAGGTTATAATCAATCTAACGTTGAACCAGGTGATCATCAGTCTAACCTCAATCTAACCCTGAACCATGTGATCATCAATCTAACCGTGAACAAAGTGATCATCAATATAACCCTTAAACAGGAGATCATCAGTCTAACCCTGAACCAGGTGATCATAAGTCCTATCCTGAACCATGTGATCATCAATCCACACCTGAACCATGTGATCATCAATCTAACCGTGAACCAGGTGATCATCAATATAACCCTTAACGAGGTGATCATCAATGTAACCCTTAAACAGGAGATCATCAGTCTAACCCTGAACCAGGTGATCATAAGTCCTATCCTGAACCATGTGATCATCAATCCACACCTGAACCATGTGATCATCAATGTAACCGTCAACCAGGTGATCATGAGTCTAACCCTGAACCATATGATCATCAATCCAACCCTGAACCATTTGATCATCAATGTAACCGTCAACCAGGTGATCATGAGTCTAACCCTGAACCATGTGATCATCAATCTAACCGTGAACAAAGTGATCATCAATATAACCCTTAAACAGGAGATCATCAGTCTAACCCTGAACTAGGTGATCATAAGTCCTATCCTGAACCATGTGATCATCAATCCACACCTGAACCATGTGATCATCAATCTAACCGTGAACCAGGTGATCATCAATCTAACCTTGAACCAGGTGATCATGAGTCTAACCCTGAACCATATGATCATCAATCCAACCCTGAACCATGTGATCATCAATGTAACCGTGAACCAGGTGATCATGAGTCTAACCCTGAACCATATGATCATCAATCCAACCCTGAACCATTTGATCATCAATGTAACCGTCAACCAGGTGATCATGAGTCTAACCCTGAACCATATGATCATCAATCCAACCCTGAACCATGTGATCATCAGGCGAATCCTGAACCATGTGATCATCAATGTAACCCTGAACCATGTGATCATCAATCTAACCGTGAACAAGTTGATCATCAATATAACCCTTAAACAGGAGATCATCAGTCTAACCCTGAACCAGGTGATCATCAGTCCTATCCTGAACCATGTGATCATCAATCCAACCCTGAACCATGTGATCATCAATCTAACCGTGAACCAGGTGATCATCAATATAATCCTTAACGAGGTGATCATCAGGCTAACCCTGAACCAGGTGATCAACAGTCTAATGTTGAACAATGTGATCATCAATCCAACCCTGAACCTTGTGATCATCAATGTAACCATGAACCAGGAGATCATCAATATAACCCTTAACCAGGTGATCATGAGTCTAACCCTGAACCATATGATCAATAATCCAACCCTGAACCATGTGATCATCAATCTAACCGTGAACCAGGTGATAATCAATCTAACGTTGAACCAGGTTATCATCAGTCTAACCTCAATCTAACCCTGAACCATGTGATCATCAATCTAGTCCTGGACCATGTGATCATCAATCTAATCGTGAACAAAGTGATCATCAATGAAACCCTGAACCATGTGATCATCAATCTAACCGTGAACCAGGTGATCATCAATATAACCCTTAAGGAGGTGATCATCAGGCTAACCCTGAACCAGGTGATCATCAGTCTAATCCTGAACCATGTGATCATCAATCCAACCCTGAACCATGTGATCATCAATCTAACCGTGAACCAGGTGATCATCAATATAACCGTGAACAAAGTGATCATCAATGAAACCCTTAAACAGGAGATCATCAGGCTAACCCTGAACCAGGTGATCATCAGTCCTATCCTGAACCATGTGATCATCAATCCAACCCTGAATCATATGATCATCAATCCAACCCTGAACCATGTGATCATCAATGTAACCCTGAACCAGGTGATCATTTGCCTAATTCTGAACCATGTGATCATCAATGTAACCGTCAACCAGGTGATCATCAATATAACCCTTAACCAGGTGATCATGAGTCTAACCCTGAACCATATGATCATCAATCCAACCCTGAACCATGTGATCATCAATGTAACCGTGAACCAGGTGATCATGAGTCTAACCCTGAACCATATGATCATCAATCCAACCCTGAACCATTTGATCATCAATGTAACCGTCAACCAGGTGATCATGAGTCTAACCCTGAACCATGTGATCATCAATCTAACCGTGAACAAAGTGATCATCAATATAACCCTTAAACAGGAGATCATCAGTCTAACCCTGAACCAGGTGATCATAAGTCCTATCCTGAACCATGTGATCATCAATCCACACCTGAACCATGTGATCATCAATCTAACCGTGAACCAGGTGATCATCAATATAACCCTTAACGAGGTGATCATCAGGCTAACCCTGAACCAGGTGATCATCAGTCTAATCCTGAACCATGTGATCATCAATCCAACCCTTAACCATGTGATCATCAATGTAACCGTCAACCAGGTGATCATCAATATAATCCTTAACCAGTTGATCATGAGTCTAACCCTGAACCATATGATCATCAATCCAACCCTGAACCATGTGATCATCAATGTAACCGTGAACCAGGTGTTCATCTATATAACCCTTAACCAGGTGATCATGAGTCTAACCCTGAACCATATGATCATCAATCCAACCCTGAACCATGTGATCATCAATCTAATCGTGAACCAGGTGATTTTCAGTCTAATCTTGAACCATATGATCATCAATCCAACCCTGAACCATGTGATCATCAATCTAACCGTGAACCAGGTGATCATCAATATAACCCTTAACCAGGTGGTCATCAGTCTAATCCTGAACCATGTGATCATCAGGCAAATCCTGAACCATGTGATCATCAATCCAACCCTGAACCATGTGATTATCAATCTAACCGTGAACCAGGTGATCATCAGTCTAATCCTGAACCATGTGATCATCAATCCAACCCTAAACCATGTGATCATCAATCTAACCGTGAACCAGGTGATCATCAATATAATCCTTAACGAGGTGATCATCAGGCTAACCCTGAACCAGGTGATCCAAAGTCTAATCTTGAACAATGTGATCATCAATCCAACCCTGAACCTTGTGATCATCAATGTAACCATGAACCAGGTGATCATCAATATAACCCTTAACCAGGTGATCATGAGTCTAACCCTGAACCATATGATCAATAATCCAACCCTGAACCATGTGATCATCAATCTAACCATGAACCAGGTTATAATCAATCTAACGTTGAACCAGGTGATCATCAGTCTAACCTCAATCTAACCCTGAACCATGTGATCATCAATCTAGTCCTGGACCATGTGATCATCAATCTAACCATGAACAAAGTGATCATCAATGAAACCCTTAAACAGGTGATCATCAATCCAACCCTGGACCATGTGATCATCAATGTAACCGTGAACCATGTGATCATCAATATAACCCTTAACCAGGTGATCATCAGTCTAACCCTGAACCAGGTGATCATCAGTCTAATCCTGAACCATGTGATCATCAATCCAACCCTGGACCATGTGATCATCAATCTAACCGTGAACAAGGTTATCATCAATATAACCCTTAAACAGGTGATCATCAGTCAAACCCTAAACTAGGTGATCATCAATCCAATCCTGAACCATGTGATCATTAATGCAACCCAGAACCATTTGATCGTCAATCTAACCCTGAACCATGTGATCATCAATCTAACCATGAACCAGGTGAACATCAGTCTAACCATGAACCATGTGATCATCAATCTAACCCTGAACCATGTGATCATCAATCTAATCCTGGACCATGTGATTATCAATCTAACCGTGAACAAAGTGATCATCAATGTAACCCTTAAACAGGTGATCATCAGTCTAACCCTGAACCAGGTGATCATCAGTCCAATCCTGAACCATGTGATCATCAATCCAACCCTGAACCATTTGATCATCAATGTAACCGTCAACCAGGTGATCATGAGTCTAACCCTGAACCATATGATCATCAATCCAACCCTGAACCATGTGATCATCAGGCGAATCCTGAACCATGTGGTCATCAATGTAACCCTGAACCATGTGATCATCAATCTAACCGTGAACAAGGTCATCATCAATATAACCCTTAAACAGGAGATCATCAGTCTAACCCTGAACCAGGTGATCATCAGTCCTATCCTGAACCATGTGATCATCAATCCAATTCTGAACCATGTGATCATCAATCCAACCGTGAACCAGGTGATCATCAATATAACCCTTAACGAGGTGATCATCAGGCTAACCCTGAACCAGGTGATCATCAGTCTAATCCTGAACCATGTGATCATCAATCCAACCCTGAAACATGTGATCATCAATGTAACCGTCAACCAGGTGATCATCAATATAATCCTTAACCAGTTGATCATGAGTCTAACCCGGAACCATATGATCATCAATGTAACCGTCAACCAGGTGATCATCAATCTAACCCTTAACCAGGTGATCATCAGTCTAATCCTGAACCATGTGATCATCAGGCAAATCCTGAACCATGTGATCATCAATGTAACCCTGAACCATGTGATCATCAATCTAACCGTAAACAGGTGATCATCAGTCCAATCCTGTACCATGTGATCATCAATCCAACCCTGAACCATGTGATCATCAATCTAACCCTGAACCATGTGATCATCAATCCAACCCTGAACCATGTGATCATCAATCTAACCCTGAACAATGTGATCATCAGTCTAACCCTGAACCATGTGATCATCAATCCAACCCTGGACCATGTGATCATCAATCTAACCGTGAACAAGGTGATCATCAGTCTAAAGCTGAACCATGTGATCATCAATCCAACCCTGGACCATGTGATCATCAATCTAACCGTGAACAAGGTGATCATCAATATAACCCTTAAACAGGTGATCATCAGTCTAACCCTGAACCAGGTGATCATGAGTCTAACCCTGAACCATATGATCACCAATCCTACCCTGAAACATTTGATCATCAATGTAACCGTGAACCAGGTGATCATCTATATAACCCTTAACCAGGTGATCATGAGTCTAAACCTGAACCATATGATCATCAATCCAACCCTGAACCATGTGATCATCAATCTAACCGTGAACCAGGTGATCATCAATATAACCCTTAACCAGGTGATCATCAGTCTAATCCTGAACCATGTGATCATCAATCCAACTCTGAACCATGTGATCATCAATCTAACCCTGAACAATGTGATCATCAGTCTAACCCTGAACCATGTGATCATCAATCCAACCCTGGATCCATGTGATCATCAATCTAACTGTGAACACGGTGATCATCAATATAACCCTTAAACAGGTGATCATAAATCTAACCCTGAACCAGGTGATCATCAGTCCAATCCTGAACCATGTGATGATCAATCCAACCCTGAACCATGTGATTATCAATCTAACCCTGAACCAGGTGATCATCAGTCTAACCCTGAACCATGTGATCATCAATCCAACTCTGAACCATGTGATCATCAATCTAACCCTGAACAATGTGATCATCAGTCTAACCCTGAACCATGTGATCATCAATCCAACCCTGGACCATGTGATCATCAATCTATCCGTGAACACGGTGATCATCAATATAACCCTTAAACAGGTGATCATCAGTCTAACCCTGAACCAGGTGATCATCAGTCCAATCCTGAACCATGTGATCATCAATCCAACCCTGAACCATTTGATCATCAATGTAACCGTCAACCAGGTGATCATGAGTCTAACCCTGAACCATATGATCATCAATCCAACCCTGAACCATGTGATCATCAGGCGAATCCTGAACCATGTGGTCATCAATGTAACCCTGAACCATGTGATCATCAATCTAACCGTGAACAAGGTCATCATCAATATAACCCTTAAACAGGAGATCATCAGTCTAACCCTGAACCAGGTGATCATCAGTCCTATCCTGAACCATGTGATCATCAATCCAATTCTGAACCATGTGATCATCAATCCAACCGTGAACCAGGTGATCATCAATATAACCCTTAACGAGGTGATCATCAGGCTAACCCTGAACCAGGTGATCATCAGTCTAATCCTGAACCATGTGATCATCAATCCAACCCTGAAACATGTGATCATCAATGTAACCGTCAACCAGGTGATCATCAATATAATCCTTAACCAGTTGATCATGAGTCTAACCCGGAACCATATGATCATCAATGTAACCGTCAACCAGGTGATCATCAATCTAACCCTTAACCAGGTGATCATCAGTCTAATCCTGAACCATGTGATCATCAGGCAAATCCTGAACCATGTGATCATCAATGTAACCCTGAACCATGTGATCATCAATCTAACCGTAAACAGGTGATCATCAGTCCAATCCTGTACCATGTGATCATCAATCCAACCCTGAACCATGTGATCATCAATCTAACCCTGAACCATGTGATCATCAATCCAACCCTGAACCATGTGATCATCAATCTAACCCTGAACAATGTGATCATCAGTCTAACCCTGAACCATGTGATCATCAATCCAACCCTGGACCATGTGATCATCAATCTAACCGTGAACAAGGTGATCATCAGTCTAAAGCTGAACCATGTGATCATCAATCCAACCCTGGACCATGTGATCATCAATCTAACCGTGAACAAGGTGATCATCAATATAACCCTTAAACAGGTGATCATCAGTCTAACCCTGAACCAGGTGATCATGAGTCTAACCCTGAACCATATGATCACCAATCCTACCCTGAAACATTTGATCATCAATGTAACCGTGAACCAGGTGATCATCTATATAACCCTTAACCAGGTGATCATGAGTCTAAACCTGAACCATATGATCATCAATCCAACCCTGAACCATGTGATCATCAATCTAACCGTGAACCAGGTGATCATCAATATAACCCTTAACCAGGTGATCATCAGTCTAATCCTGAACCATGTGATCATCAATCCAACTCTGAACCATGTGATCATCAATCTAACCCTGAACAATGTGATCATCAGTCTAACCCTGAACCATGTGATCATCAATCCAACCCTGGATCCATGTGATCATCAATCTAACTGTGAACACGGTGATCATCAATATAACCCTTAAACAGGTGATCATAAATCTAACCCTGAACCAGGTGATCATCAGTCCAATCCTGAACCATGTGATGATCAATCCAACCCTGAACCATGTGATTATCAATCTAACCCTGAACCAGGTGATCATCAGTCTAACCCTGAACCATGTGATCATCAATCCAACTCTGAACCATGTGATCATCAATCTAACCCTGAACAATGTGATCATCAGTCTAACCCTGAACCATGTGATCATCAATCCAACCCTGGACCATGTGATCATCAATCTATCCGTGAACACGGTGATCATCAATATAACCCTTAAACAGGTGATCATCAGTCTAACCCTGAACCATGTGATCATCAATCCAACCCTGAACCATGTGATCATCAATGTAACCGTCAACCAGGTGATCATCAATATAACCCTTAACCAGGTGATCATGAGTCTATTCCTGAACCATATGATCATCAATCCAACCCTGAACCATGTGATCATCAATGTAACCGTGAACCAGGTGATCATCAATCTAACCCTGAACCATGTGATCATCAATGTAACCGTCAACCAGGTGATCATCAATCTAACCCTTAACCAGGTGATCATCAGTCTAATCCTGAACCATGTGATCATCAGGCAAATCCTGAACCATGTGATCATCAATGTAACCCTGAACCATGTGATCATCAATCTAACCGTAAACAGGTGATCATCAGTCTAACCCTGAACCAGGTGATCATCAGTCCAATCCTGAACAATGTGATCATCAATCCAACCCTGAACAATGTGATCATCAGTCTAACCCTGAACCATGTGATCATCAATCCAACCCTGGACCATGTGATCATCAATCTAACCGTGAACAAGGTGAACGTCAGTCTAAACCTGAACCATGTGATCATCAATGTAACCATGAACCATGTGAACATCAATCTAACCGTGAACAAAGTGATCATCAATATAACCCTTAAACAGGTGATCATCAGGCTAACCCTGAACCAGGTGATCAACAGTCTAATCGTGAACCTTGTGATCATCAAACCAACCCTGAACCATGTGATCATCAATGTAAACGTGAACCAGGTGATCATCAATATAACCCTTAACCAGGCGATCATGAGTCTAACCCTGAACCATATTATCATCAATCCAACCCTGAACCATGTGATCATCAATCTAACCGTGAACCAGGTGATCATGAATATAACCCTGAAACAGGTGATCATCAGTCTAAACCTGAACCAGGTGATCATCAGTCCAATCCTGAACTATTTGATCATCAATCCAACCCTGGACCATGTGATCATCAATCTAACCGTGAACAAGGTGATCATCAATATAACCCTTAAACAGGTGATCATCAATGTAACCGTGAACCAGGTGATCATCAATATAACCGTGAACCAGGTGATCATCAATATAACCCTTAACCAGGTGATCATGAGTCTAACCCTGAACCATATGATCATCAATCTAACCCTGAACCATGTGTTCATCTATCTAACCATGAACCAGGTGAACATCAGTCTAACCGTGAACAAGGTGATCATCAATATAACCCTTAAACAGGTGATCATCAGTGTAACCCTGAACCATGTGATCATCAATGTAACCGTGAACCAGGTGATCATCTATATAACCCTTAACCAGGTGATCATGAGTCTAACCCTGAACCATATGATCATCAATCCAACCCTGAACCAGGTGATCATCAATCTAACCATGAACAATGTGATCATCAATCCAACCCTGAACCATGTGATCATCAATGTAACCGTCAACCAGGTGATCATCAATATAATCCTTAACCAGTTGATCATGAGTCTAACCCTGAACCATATGATCATCAATCCAACCCTGAACCATGTGATCATCAATGTAACCGTCAATCAGGTGATCATCAATATAACCCTTAACCAGGTGATCATGAGTCTAACCCTGAACCATATGATCATCAATCCAACCCTGAACCATGTGATCATCAATGTAACCGTGAACCAGGTGATCATCTATATAACCCTTAACCAGGTGATCATGAGTCTAACCCTGAACCATATGATCATCAATCCAACCCTGAACCATGTGATCATCAATCTAATCGTGAACCAGGTGATTTTCAGTCTAATCTTGAACCATATGATCATCAATCCAACCCTGAACCATGTGATCATCAATCTAACCGTGAACCAGGTGATCATCAATATAACCCTTAACGAGGTGATCATCAGGCTAACCCTGAACCAGGTGATCATCAGTCTAATCCTGAACCATGTGATCATCAATCCAACCCTGAACCATGTGATCATCAATCTAACCGTGAACCAGGTGATCATCAATATAATCCTTAACGAGGTGATCATCAGGCTAACCCTGAACCAGGTGATCAACAGTCTAATCTTGAACAATGTGATCATCAATCCAACCCTGAACCTTGTGATCATCAATGTAACCATGAACCAGGAGATCATCAATATAACCCTTAACCAGGTGATCATGAGTCTAACCCTGAACCATATGATCAATAATCCAACCCTGAACCATGTGATCATCAATCTAACCGTGAACCAGGTGATAATCAATCTAACGTTGAACCAGGTGATCATCAGTCTAACCTCAATCTAACCCTGAACCATGTGATCATCAATCTAGTCCTGGACCATGTGATCATTAATCTAACCGTGAACAAAGTGATCATCAATGAAAACCTTAAACAGGAGATCATCAGTCTAACCCTGAACCAGGTGATCATCAGTCCTATCCTGAACCATGTGATCATCAATCCAACCCTGAACCATGTGATCATCAATCTAACCGTGAACCAGGTGATCATCAATATAACCCTTAAGGAGGTGATCATCAGGCTAACCCTGAACCAGGTGATCATCAGTCTAATCCTGAACCATGTGATCATCAATCCAACCCTGAACCATGTGATCATCAATCTAACCGTGAACCAGGTGATCATCAATATAACCGTGAACAAAGTGATCATCAATGAAACCCTTAAACAGGAGATCATTAGTCTAACCCTGAACCAGGTGATCATCAGTCCAATCTTGAACCATGTGATCATCAATCCAACCCTGAACCATGTGATCATCAATCCAACCCTTAACCAGGTGATCATCAATCCAACCCTGAACCCTGTGATCATCAATGTAACCGTCAACCAGGTGATCATCAATCTAACCCTTAACCAGGTGATCATCAGTCTAATCCTGAACCATGTGATCATCAGGCAAATCCTGAACCATGTGATCATCAATGTAACCCTGAACTATGTGATCATCAATCTAACCGTAAACAGGTGATCATCAGTCTAACCCTGAACCAGGTGATCATCAGTCCAATCCTGAACCATGTGATCATCAATCCAACCCTGAACCATGTGATCATCAATCTAACCCTGAACCAGGTGATCATCAGTCTAACCCTGAACCATGTGATCATCAATCCAACCCTGAACCATGTGATCATCAATCTAACCCTGAACCCTGTGATCATCAGTCTAATCCTGAACCATGTGATCATCAATCCAACCCTGGACCATGTGATCATCAATCCAACCCTGAACCATGTGATCATCAATCAAACCGTGAACCAGGTGATCATCAATATAACCCTTAACCAGGTGATCATCAGTCTAACCCTGAACAAGGTGATCATCAATATAACCCTTAAACAGGTGATCATCAGTCTAACCCTGAACCAGGTGATCATCAGTCCAATCCTGAACCATGTGATGATCAATCCAACCCTGAACCATGTGATCATCAATCTAACCCTGAACCAGGTGATCATCAGTCTAACCCTGAACCATGTGATCATCAATCCAACTTTGAACCATGTGATCATCAATCTAACCCTGAACAATGTGATCATCAGTCTAACCCTGAACCATGTGATCGTCAATCCAACCCTGGACCATGTGATCATCAATCTAACCGTGAACAAGGTGTTCATCAGTCTAACCCTGAACCATGTGATCATCAATCTAACCCTGAACCATGTGATCATCAATCTAACCCTGAACCCAGTGATCATCAATCCAACCCTGGACCATGTGATCATCAATCCAACCCTGAACAAGGTGATCATCAAAATAACCCTTAAACAGGTGATCATCAGTCTAACCCTGAACCAGGTGATCATCAGTCCAATCCTGAACCATGTGATCATAAATTCCAACCCAGAACCATGTGATCATCAATCAAACCGTGAACCAGGTGATCATCAATATAACCCTTAACCAGGTGATCATCAGTCTAACTCTGAACCAGGTGATCATCAGTCTAACCCTGAACCAGGTGATCATCAGTCTAATCCTGAACCATGTGATCATCAGGCAAATCCTGAACCATGTGATCATCAATGTAACCCTGAACCATGTGATCATCAATCTAACCGTGAACAAGGTGATCATCAATATAACCCTTAAACAGGTGATCATCAGTCCAATCCTGAACCATGTGATCATCAGGCAAATCCTGAACCATGTGATCATCAATCCAACCCTGAACCATGTGCTCATCAATGTAACCGTGAACCAGGTGATCATCAATATAACCGTGAACCAGGTGATCATCAATATAACCCTTAACCAGGTGATCATGAGTCTAACCCTGAACCATATGATCATCAATCTAACCCTGAACCATGTGTTCATCTATCTAACCATGAACCAGGTGAACATCAGTCTAACCGTGAACAAGGTGATCATCAATATAACCCTTAAACAGGTGATCATCAGTGTAACCCTGAACCAAGTGATCATCAATGTAACCGTGAACCAGGTGATCATCTATATAACCCTTAACAAGGTGATCATGAGTCTAACCCTGAACCATATGATCATCAATCCAACCCTGAACCAGGTGATCATCAATCTAACCATGAACAATGTGATCATCAATCCAACCCTGAACCATGTGATCATCAATGTAACCGTCAACCAGGTGATCATCAATATAATCCTTAACCAGTTGATCATGAGTCTAACCCTGAACCATATGATCATCAATCCAACCCTGAACCATGTGATCATCAATGTAACCGTCAATCAGGTGATCATCAATATAACCCTTAACCAGGTGATCATGAGTCTAACCCTGAACCATATGATCATCAATCCAACCCTGAACCATGTGATCATCAATGTAACCGTGAACCAGGTGATCATCTATATAACCCTTAACCAGGTGATCATGAGTCTAACCCTGAACCATATGATCATCAATCCAACCCTGAACCATGTGATCATCAATCTAATCGTGAACCAGGTGATTTTCAGTCTAATCTTGAACCATATGATCATCAATCCAACCCTGAACCATGTGATCATCAATCTAACCGTGAACCAGGTGATCATCAATATAACCCTTAACGAGGTGATCATCAGGCTAACCCTGAACCAGGTGATCATCAGTCTAATCCTGAACCATGTGATCATCAATCCAACCCTGAACCATGTGATCATCAATCTAACCGTGAACCAGGTGATCATCAATATAATCCTTAACGAGGTGATCATCAGGCTAACCCTGAACCAGGTGATCATCAGTCCTATCCTGAACCATGTGATCATCAATCCAACCCTGAACCATATGATCATCAATCCAACCCTGAACCATGTGATCATCAATGTAACCCTGAACCAGGTGATCATTTGTCTAATCCTGAACCATGTGATCATCAATGTAACCGTCAACCAGGTGATCATCAATATAACCCTTAACCAGGTGATCATGAGTCTAACCCTGAACCATATGATCATCAATCCAACCCTGAACCATGTGATCATCAATGTAACCGTGAACCAGGTGATCATGAGTCTAACCCTGAACCATATGATCATCAATCCAACCCTGAACCATTTGATCATCAATGTAACCGTCAACCAGGTGATCATGAGTCTAACCCTGAACCATATGATCATCAATCCAACCCTGAACCATGTGATCATCAGGCGAATCCTGAACCATGTGATCATCAATGTAACCCTGAACCATGTGATCATCAATCTAACCGTGAACAAGTTGATCATCAATATAACCCTTAAACAGGAGATCATCAGTCTAACCCTGAACCAGGTGATCATCAGTCCTATCCTGAACCATGTGATCATCAATCCAACCCTGAACCATGTGATCATCAATCTAACCGTGAACCAGGTGATCATCAATATAATCCTTAACGAGGTGATCATCAGGCTAACCCTGAACCAGGTGATCAACAGTCTAATCTTGAACAATGTGATCATCAATCCAACCCTGAACCTTGTGATCATCAATGTAACCATGAACCAGGAGATCATCAATATAACCCTTAACCAGGTGATCATGAGTCTAACCCTGAACCATATGATCAATAATCCAACCCTGAACCATGTGATCATCAATCTAACCGTGAACCAGGTGATAATCAATCTAACGTTGAACCAGGTGATCATCAGTCTAACCTCAATCTAACCCTGAACCATGTGATCATCAATCTAGTCCTGGACCATGTGATCATCAATCTAACCGTGAACAAAGTGATCATCAATGAAACCCTTAAACAGGAGATCATCAGTCTAACCCTGAACCAGGTGATCATCAGTCCTATCCTGAACCATGTGATCATCAATCCAACCCTGAACCATGTGATCATCAATCTAACCGTGAACCAGGTGATCATCAATATAACCCTTAAGGAGGTGATCATCAGGCTAACCCTGAACCAGGTGATCATCAGTCTAATCCTGAACCATGTGATCATCAATCCAACCCTGAACCATGTGATCATCAATCTAACCGTGAACCAGGTGATCATCAATATAACCGTGAACAAAGTGATCATCAATGAAACCCTTAAACAGGAGATCATCAGTGTAACCCTGAACCAGGTGATCATCAGTCCTATCCTGAACCATGTGATCATCAATCCAACCCTGAATCATATGATCATCAATCCAACCCTGAACCATGTGATCATCAATGTAACCCTGAACCAGGTGATCATTTGCCAAATCCTGAACCATGTGATCATCAATGTAACCGTCAACCAGGTGATCATCAATATAACCCTTAACCAGGTGATCATGAGTCTAACCCTGAACCATATGATCATCAATCCAACCCTGAACCATGTGATCATCAATGTAACCGTGAACCAGGTGATCAAGAGTCTAACCCTGAACCATATGATCATCAATCCAACCCTGAACCATTTGATCATCAATGTAACCGTCAACCAGGTGATCATGAGTCTAACCCTGAACCATGTGATCATCAATCTAACCGTGAACAAAGTGATCATCAATATAACCCTTAAACAGGAGATCATCAGTCTAACCCTGAACCAGGTGATCATCAATCTAACCGTGAACCAGGTGATCATCAATATAACCCTTAAGGAGGTGATCATCAGGCTAACCCTGAACCAGGTGATCATCAGTCTAATCCTGAACCATGTGATCATCAATCCAACCCTGAACCATGTGATCATCAATCTAACCGTGAACCAGGTGATCATCAATATAACCCTTAAGGAGGTGATCATCAGGCTAACCCTGAACCAGGTGATCATCAGTCTAATCCTGAACCATGTGATCATCAATCCAACCCTGAACCATGTGATCATCAATCTAACCGTGAACCAGGTGATCATCAATATAACCGTGAACAAAGTGATCATCAATGAAACCCTTAAACAGGAGATCATCAGTGTAACCCTGAACCAGGTGATCATCAGTCCTATCCTGAACCATGTGATCATCAATCCAACCCTGAACCATATGATCATCAATCCAACCCTGAACCATGTGATCATCAATGTAACCCTGAACCAGGTGATCATTTGTCTAATCCTGAACCATGTGATCATCAATGTAACCGTCAACCAGGTGATCATCAATATAACCCTTAACCAGGTGATCATGAGTCTAACCCTGAACCATATGATCATCAATCCAACCCTGAACCATGTGATCATCAATGTAACCGTGAACCAGGTGATCATGAGTCTAACCCTGAACCATATGATCATCAATCCAACCCTGAACCATTTGATCATCAATGTAACCGTCAACCAGGTGATCATGAGTCTAACCCTGAACCATATGATCATCAATCCAACCCTGAACCATGTGATCATCAGGCGAATCCTGAACCATGTGATCATCAATGTAACCCTGAACCATGTGATCATCAATCTAACCGTGAACAAGTTGATCATCAATATAACCCTTAAACAGGAGATCATCAGTCTAACCCTGAACCAGGTGATCATCAGTCCTATCCTGAACCATGTGATCATCAATCCAACCCTGAACCATGTGATCATCAATCTAACCGTGAACCAGGTGATCATCAATATAATCCTTAACGAGGTGATCATCAGGCTAACCCTGAACCAGGTGATCAACAGTCTAACCCTGAACCATATGATCAATAATCCAACCCTGAACCATGTGATCATCAATCTAACCGTGAACCAGGTGATAATCAATCTAACGTTGAACCAGGTGATCATCAGTCTAACCTCAATCTAACCCTGAACCATGTGATCATCAATCTAGTCCTGGACCATGTGATCATCAATCTAACCGTGAACAAAGTGATCATCAATGAAACCCTTAAACAGGAGATCATCAGTCTAACCCTGAACCAGGTGATCATCAGTCCTATCCTGAACCATGTGATCATCAATCCAACCCTGAACCATGTGATCATCAATCTAACCGTGAACCAGGTGATCATCAATATAACCCTTAAGGAGGTGATCATCAGGCTAACCCTGAACCAGGTGATCATCAGTCTAATCCTGAACCATGTGATCATCAATCCAACCCTGAACCATGTGATCATCAATCTAACCGTGAACCAGGTGATCATCAATATAACCGTGAACAAAGTGATCATCAATGAAACCCTTAAACAGGAGATCATCAGTGTAACCCTGAACCAGGTGATCATCAGTCCTATCCTGAACCATGTGATCATCAATCCAACCCTGAATCATATGATCATCAATCCAACCCTGAACCATGTGATCATCAATGTAACCCTGAACCAGGTGATCATTTGCCTAATCCTGAACCATGTGATCATCAATGTAACCGTCAACCAGGTGATCATCAATATAACCCTTAACCAGGTGATCATGAGTCTAACCCTGAACCATATGATCATCAATCCAACCCTGAACCATGTGATCATCAATGTAACCGTGAACCAGGTGATCATGAGTCTAACCCTGAACCATATGATCATCAATCCAACCCTGAACCATTTGATCATCAATGTAACCGTCAACCAGGTGATCATGAGTCTAACCCTGAACCATGTGATCATCAATCTAACCGTGAACAAAGTGATCATCAATATAACCCTTAAACAGGAGATCATCAGTCTAACCCTGAACCAGGTGATCATAAGTCCTATCCTGAACCATGTGATCATCAATCCACACCTGAACCATGTGATCATCAATCTAACCGTGAACCAGGTGATCATCAATCTAACCTTGAACCAGGTGATCATGAGTCTAACCCTGAACCATATGATCATCAATCCAACCCTGAACCATGTGATCATCAATGTAACCGTGAACCAGGTGATCATGAGTCTAACCCTGAACCATATGATCATCAATCCAACCCTGAACCATTTGATCATCAATGTAACCGTCAACCAGGTGATCATGAGTCTAACCCTGAACCATATGATCATCAATCCAACCCTGAACCATGTGATCATCAGGCAAATCCTGAACCATGTGATCATCAATGTAACCCTGAACCATGTGATCATCAATCTAACCGTGAACAAGTTGATCATCAATATAACCCTTAAACAGGAGATCATCAGTCTAACCCTGAACCAGGTGATCATCAGTCCTATCCTGAACCATGTGATCATCAATCCAACCCTGAACCATGTGATCATCAATCTAACCGTGAACCAGGTGATCATCAATATAATCCTTAACGAGGTGATCATCAGGCTAACCCTGAACCAGGTGATCAACAGTCTAATCTTGAACAATGTGATCATCAATCCAACCCTGAACCTTGTGATCATCAATGTAACCATGAACCAGCAGATCATCAATATAACCCTTAACCAGGTGATCATGAGTCTAACCCTGAACCATATGATCAATAATCCAACCCTGAACCATGTGATCATCAATCTAACCGTGAACCAGGTGATAATCAATCTAACGTTGAACCAGGTGATCATCAGTCTAACCTCAATCTAACCCTGAACCATGTGATCATCAATCTAGTCCTGGACCATGTGATCATCAATCTAACCGTGAACAAAGTGATCATCAATGAAACCCTTAAACAGGAGATCATCAGTCTAACCCTGAACCAGGTGATCATCAGTCCTATCCTGAACCATGTGATCATCAATCCAACCCTGAATCATACGATCATCAATCCAACCCTGAACCATGTGATCATCAATGTAACCCTGAACCAGGTGATCATTTGCCTAATTCTGAACCATGTGATCATCAATGTAACCGTCAACCAGGTGATCATCAATATAACCCTTAACCAGGTGATCATGAGTCTAACCCTGAACCATATGATCATCAATCCAACCCTGAACCATGTGATCATCAATGTAACCGTGAACCAGGTGATCATGAGTCTAACCCTGAACCATATGATCATCAATCCAACCCTGAACCATTTGATCATCAATGTAACCGTCAACCAGGTGATCATGAGTCTAACCCTGAACCATGTGATCATCAATCTAACCGTGAACAAAGTGATCATCAATATAACCCTTAAACAGGAGATCATCAGTCTAACCCTGAACCAGGTGATCATAAGTCCTATCCTGAACCATGTGATCATCAATCCACACCTGAACCATGTGATCATCAATCTAACCGTGAACCAGGTGATCATCAATATAACCCTTAACGAGGTGATCATCAGGCTAACCCTGAACCAGGTGATCATCAGTCTAATCCTGAACCATGTGATCATCAATCCAACCCTGAACCATGTGATCATCAATGTAACCGTCAACCAGGTGATCATCAATATAATCCTTAACCAGTTGATCATGAGTCTAACACTGAACCATATGATCATCAATCCAACCCTGAACCATGTGATCATCAATGTAACCGTGAACCAGGTGATCATCTATATAACCCTTAACCAGGTGATCATGAGACTAACCCTGAACCATATGATCATCAATCCAACCCTGAACCATGTGATCATCAATCTAATCGTGAACCAGGTGATTTTCAGTCTAATCTTGAACCATATGATCATCAATCCAACCCTGAACCATGTGATCATCAATCTAACCGTGAACCAGGTGATCATCAATATAACCCTTAACCAGGTGGTCATCAGTCTAATCCTGAACCATGTGATCATCAGGCAAATCCTGAACCATGTGATCATCAATCCAACCCTGAACCATGTGATTATCAATCTAACCGTGAACCAGGTGATCATCAATATAACCCTTAACGTGGTGATCAACAGGCTAACCCTGAACCAGGTGATCATCAGTCTAATCCTGAACCATGTGATCATCAATCCAACCCTAAACCATGTGATCATCAATCTAACCGTGAACCAGGTGATCATCAATATAATCCTTAACGAGGTGATCATCAGGCTAACCCTGAACCAGGTGATCCAAAGTCTAATCTTGAACAATGTGATCATCAATCCAACCCTGAACCTTGTGATCATCAATGTAACCATGAACCAGGTGATCATCAATATAACCCTTAACCAGGTGATCATGAGTCTAACCCTGAACCATATGATCAATAATCCAACCCTGAACCATGTGATCATCAATCTAACCATGAACCAGGTGATAATCAATCTAACGTTGAACCAGGTGATCATCAGTCTAACCTCAATCTAACCCTGAACCATGTGATCATCAATCTAGTCCTGGACCATGTGATCATCAATCTAACCATGAACAAAGTGATCATCAATGAAACCCTTAAACAGGTGATCATCAATCCAACCCTGGACCATGTGATCATCAATGTAACCGTGAACCATGTGATCATCAATGTAACCGTGAACCAGGTGATCATCAATATAACCCTTAACCAGGTGATCATCAGTCTAACCCTGAACCAGGTGATCATCAGTCTAATCCTGAACCATGTGATCATCAATCCAACCCTGGACCATGTGATCATCAATCTAACCGTGAACAAGGTGATCATCAATATAACCCTTAAACAGGTGATCATCAGTCAAACCCTGAACCAGGTGATCATCAGTCCAATCATGGACCATGTGATCATCAATCCAACCCTAAACCATTTAATCATCAATCTAACCGTGAACCAGGTGATCATCAATATAATCCTTAACCAGGTGATCATGAGTCTAACCCTGAACCAGGTGATCATCAGTCTAATCCTGAACCATGTGATCATCAATCCAATCCTGGACCAGGTGATCATCAATCTAGTCCTGGACCATGTGATCATCAATCTAACCATGAACAAAGTGATCATCAATGAAACCCTTAAACAGGTGATCATCAATCCAACCCTGGACCATGTGATCATCAATGTAACCGTGAACCAGGTGATCATCAATATAACCCTTAACGTGGTGATCAACAGGCTAACCCTGAACCAGGTGATCATCAGTCTAATCCTGAACCATGTGATCATCAATCCAACCCTAAACCATGTGATCATCAATCTAACCGTGAACCAGGTGATCATCAATATAATCCTTAACGAGGTGATCATCAGGCTAACCCTGAACCAGGTGATCCAAAGTCTAATCTTGAACAATGTGATCATCAATCCAACCCTGAACCTTGTGATCATCAATGTAACCATGAACCAGGTGATCATCAATATAACCCTTAACCAGGTGATCATGAGTCTAACCCTGAACCATATGATCAATAATCCAACCCTGAACCATGTGATCATCAATCTAACCATGAACCAGGTGATAATCAATCTAACGTTGAACCAGGTGATCATCAGTCTAACCTCAATCTAACCCTGAACCATGTGATCATCAATCTAGTCCTGGACCATGTGATCATCAATCTAACCATGAACAAAGTGATCATCAATGAAACCCTTAAACAGGTGATCATCAATCCAACCCTGGACCATGTGATCATCAATGTAACCGTGAACCATGTGATCATCAATGTAACCGTGAACCAGGTGATCATCAATATAACCCTTAACCAGGTGATCATCAGTCTAACCCTGAACCAGGTGATCATCAGTCTAATCCTGAACCATGTGATCATCAATCCAACCCTGGACCATGTGATCATCAATCTAACCGTGAACAAGGTGATCATCAATATAACCCTTAAACAGGTGATCATCATTCAAACCCTGAACCAGGTGATCATCAGTCCAATCATGGACCATGTGATCATCAATCCAACCCTAAACCATTTAATCATCAATCTAACCGTGAACCAGGTGATCATCAATATAATCCTTAACCAGGTGATCATGAGTCTAACCCTGAACCAGGTGATCATCAGTCTAATCCTGAACCATGTGATCATCAATCCAATCCTGGACCAGGTGATCATCAATCTAACCGTGAACAAGGTGATCATCAATAAAACCCTTAAACAGGTGATCATCAGTCTAACCCTAAACTAGGTGATCATCAATCCAATCCTGAACCATGTGATCATTAATGCAACCCAGAACCATTTGATCGTCAATCTAACCCTGAACCATGTGATCATCAATCTAACCATGAACCAGGTGAACATCAGTCTAACCATGAACCATGTGATCATCAATCTAACCCTGAACCATGTGATCATCAATCTAATCCTGGACCATGTGATTATCAATCTAACCGTGAACAAAGTGATCATCAATGTAACCCTTAAACAGGTGATCATCAGTCTAACCCTGAACCAGGTGATCATCAGTCCAATCCTGAACCATGTGATCATCAATCCAACCCTGAACCATTTGATCATCAATGTAACCGTCAACCAGGTGATCATGAGTCTAACCCTGAACCATATGATCATCAATCCAACCCTGAACCATGTGATCATCAGGCGAATCCTGAACCATGTGATCATCAATGTAACCCTGAACCATGTGATCATCAATCTAACCGTGAACAAGGTCATCATCAATATAACCCTTAAACAGGAGATCATCAGTCTAACCCTGAACCAGGTGATCATCAGTCCTATCCTGAACCATGTGATCATCAATCCAACCCTGAACCATGTGATCATCAATCCAACCGTGAACCAGGTGATCATCAATATAACCCTTAACGAGGTGATCATCAGTCTAATCCTGAACAATGTGATCATCAATCCAACCCTGAAACATGTGATCATCAATGTAACCGTCAACCAGGTGATCATCAATATAATCTTTAACCAGTTGATCATGAGTCTAACCCGGAACCATATGATCATCAATCCAACCCTGAACCATGTGATCATCAATGTAACCGTGAACCAGGTGATCATCTATATAACCCTTAACCAGGTGATCATGAGTCTAACCCTGAACCATATGATCATCAATCCAACCCTGAACCATGTGATCATCAATCTAATCGTGAACCAGGTGATTTTCAGTCTAATCTTGAACCATATGATCATCAATCCAACCCTGAACCATGTGATCATCAATCTAACCGTGAACCAGGTGATCATCAATATAACCCTTAACCAGGTGGTCATCAGTCTAATCCTGAACCATGTGATCATCAGGCAAATCCTGAACCATGTGATTATCAATGTAACCCTGAACCATGTGATCATCAATCTAACCGTGAACAAGGTGATCATCAATATAACCCTTAAACAGGTGATCATCAGTCTAACCCTGAACCAGGTGATCATCAGTCCAATCCTGAACCATGTGATCATCAATCCAACCCTGAACCATGTGATCATCAATCTAACCGTGAACCAGGTGATCATCAATATAACCCTTAACGAGGTGATCATCAGGCTAACCCTGAACCAGGTGATCATCAGTCTAATCCTGAACCATGTGATCATCAATCCAACCCTGAACCATGTGATCATCAATCTAACCGTGAACCAGGTGATCATCAATATAATCCTTAACAAGGTGATCATCAGGCTAACCCTGAACCAGGTGATCAACAGTCTAATCTTGAACAATGTGATCATCAATCCAACCCTGAACCTTGTGATCATCAATGTAACCATGAACCAGGAGATCATCAATATAACCCTTAACCAGGTGATCATGAGTCTAACCCTGAACCATATGATCAATAATCCAACCCTGAACCATGTGATCATCAATCTAACCGTGAACCAAAATAGCATTACTCCTGATTTAGTCACTACTCGCCATATCGGCTTGTCAACGGTATCTAAACTTAGTGAGCTTCTACCTGAGGTATTGACTCCTTTTACTGTAGCAACAGGATCAATCGAAAATTACACTAGTGATCTAAACTCAGCTCTTTCTAGTCTGTTGGACTCAGTTGCACCTCTAAAAACTAAAACCATAGGGGTGCGCAGGTCTACACCATGGTTTAACGAGGAGACACGCGCTCTCAGACGGGCCTGTAGGAGTTTAGAGCGCAGGTGGCGTAAATCTAAATCTAAATCATGCTACATCTCTTGGCACGAATGTGTCTTAAATTACAAATGTGCTCTGTCCACCGCTAAAGCTGCCTATTTCTCCAGATTAATAAGTAAAAATAAACACAACCCTCGATTTCTGTTTAATACTGTAGCCAGATTGACCCAGAAACAGTCAACGGCAAGCAGCTTGTTATTGGCGGCTGATGATTTCCAAGATTTTTTCTGCCGTAAAATTGATAACATTAGACATGAAATAACTTCTTCAGCTTCACCTGGATCAAAATTTGATGTGGTTCCTTCTCTGGGTGTTAAAACCCAACTTTTCTCTTTAACACACTTTGAGAATGTCTCTCTGGTAGAATTAACGAAGTTGGTCTCATTCTCCAAACTTACTACATGCCTCTTAGACCCTCTCCCTGCTAAATTAGTTAAAGAATTATGGCCATTGCTGGGCCCTACTATGTTAAATGTAGTTAATCTTTCTCTTGCAACTGGTGTTGTTCCCACTAGCTTTAAAGCGGCCGTGGTTAAACCTCTGCTTAAAAAGCCACATCTCGACCAAGAGTCTTTAAATAATTATAGACCAGTTTCTAACCTTCCATTCTTATCTAAAATACTAGAAAGGGTAGTATCTCAACAGCTCTTAGATTATTTATCATTAAGCGGTCTTTTCGAACCATTCCAATCAGCTTTTCGGGCCCGCCATTCCACTGAAACAGCACTTACCAAAGTTGTGAATGATCTCCTATTAAATCTGGACTCTGATACCACTTCTGTTCTCCTTCTTTTGGATCTTAGTGCAGCATTTGATACTATAGATCACTGTATACTCCTTGACCGACTGGAGAGACAGTTTGGTGTCTGTGAGTTAGCTCTGGCTTGGTTAAAATCTTATCTATCTGATAGGACACAATGTGTCTCCTACAATAATAAAACTTCTGCCTTCTCCGACGTCAAATATGGCGTACCTCAGGGGTCTGTCCTTGGTCCTCTACTATTCTCCCTGTATGTTGCACCTCTTGGTCAAATTATACGCAGCTTTGGAATAGGTTTCCACTGTTACGCGGATGACACACAACTTTATATGCCTATAAAAGCAGATGATCGATCTGAATTGAGTAAACTAGAGGCCTGTCTTTCTGCTGTGAATAGTTGGATGTCCAGTAATTTCCTGCTCCTAAACCCAGACAAAACTGAAATGTTAATCATTGGCCCTGCACGACATAGTAACCAATTTCAAAACCTAACAATATCTGTAGATAACTGTCTTATAACCCATAGTTCAACAGTCAAGAACCTAGGAGTAACGTTAGATTCGACTCTTGCCTTTGACAAGCATATTAAAGAGGTGTCAAAGATCGCCTTCTTTCATCTACGTAATATTTCCAAAATTAGGTCCTCTTTAGCCATGGCTGATGCAGAAATTTTGATTCATGCCTTTGTGTCCTCTAGACTTGACTATTGTAATGTTCTGTTATCAGGGTTGCCTCGGTCTAGAACTAGGGGCCTTCAGATGGTTCAGAACACAGCAGCAAGAATATTAACTAAAACTAGGAAATTTGACCATATCACCCCAGTTTTGGCTGCATTACACTGGCTCCCGATTCATGTTAGATCCGATTTTAAGGTACTCTTACTAACATACAAAAGCCTTAATGGGCTTGCACCAACCTATCTGTCTGATCTTGTTAAACCTTATACGCCGACTAGGGCTCTCCGCTCTCAGAATACTGGTCTCTTGTGTGTTCCTAGATTTAAAAAGAAGTCAGCTGGCCAGAGGGCCTTCTCCTATCGTGCCCCTTTCTTGTGGAATAACCTCCCTATAAATATCAGACAGTCTGAATCTGTAAATGTCTTTAAATCTAGACTCAAAACATATCTGTTCGACCTAACATATAAGTAATATCGGGGATGGCGGTCTCAATGTTTAGGTTTAGCCTAGTCCTGCCGACGAGTCATAGGATTTCTTAGTTAGGCCCCTGCCTCCCATTAATTTTCTGCTATTCTGGTCCCTCTAGCACCACTCTCGCCCCTGCTATCTCTGCTATCTCTGTTTCTCTTCCTTCTTCTGCTGTTCTCTCTCACAGGCCTTTGTGTGGTGGATCATCGGCAATCGGCTACCTCTGTCTGCTTCCATGGCTGGCGATAGCACAAGCTGTACAGTGGTCCTGTTTCACCATCCACTAGGGGAGTGCTGGTTCTGCCTCAGTTGGTTCTGCTGTGGTTTTGGGGTTTTGCCAGAGTAACCTTGACTTTAACTTTTTTGAGCTGAATGACTTAGGCACTGTTTGGTCTGTCCTCAGAGTGGTGGATCCTCAGCAATCGGTGACCTCTGTGTGCTTCATCGGCTGGTGGTGACTCGCTCTACTGGATGGATCGGCATGCCTTTGTTATACATTTATTGTTACTGTTATTGTTACTGTTATTATTATTGTGTTGTTAATCTGTACATGCGGTATCTATTGCTTCGTCTGTCCACTCCTGGAAGAGGGGTCCCTCCTCTGCAGTCTTCCTGAGGTTTCTCCCATCCATTTTTTCCCCTGTTAAAAGGGTTTTTGGGGGGAGTTGTTCCTTATCCGATGCGAGGGTCGCACTGCTTGCAGTGCACAAAGGTCAGAGGGATATCGTCCATGTGCAGATTGTAAAGCCCTTTGAGACATTGCTTGTGAATGTGGGCTATATAAAAATAAATAAACTTGAAACTTGAACCAGGTGATAATCAATCTAACGTTGAACCAGGTGATCATCAGTCTAACCTCAATCTAATCCTGAACCATGTGATCATCAATCTAGTGCTGGACCATGTGATCATCAATCTAACCGTGAACAAAGTGATCATCAATGAAACCCTTAAACAGGAGATCATCAGTCTAACCCTGAACCAGGTGCTCATCAGTCTAATCCAGAACCATGTGATCATCAATCCAACCCTGAACCATGTGATCATCAATCTAACCGTGAACCAGGTGATCATCAATATAACTGTGAACAAAGTGATCATCAATGAAACCCTTAAACAGGAGATCATCAGTGTAACCCTGAACCAGGTGATCATCAGTCCTATCCTGAACCATGTGATCATCAATCCAACCCTGAACCATATGATCATCAATCCAACCCTGAACCATGTGATCATTTGTCTAATCCTGAACCATGTGATCATCAATGTAACCCTGAACCAGGTGATCATTTGTCTAATCCTGAACCATGTGATCATCAATTTAACCGTCAACCAGGTGATCATCAATATAACCCTTAACCAGGTGATCATGAGTCTAACCCTGAACCATATGATCATCAATCCAACCCTGAACCATGTGATCATCAGTTGAATCCTGAACCATGTGATCATCAATGTAACCCTGAACCATGTGATCATCAATCCAACCCTGAACCATGTGATCATCAATATAACCGTGAACCAGGTGATAATCAATCTAACGTTGAACCAGGTGATCATCAGTCTAACCTCAATCTAATCCTGAACCATGTGATCATCAATCTAACCGTGAAACAGGTGATCATCAATATAACCCTTAACGAGGTGATCATCAGGCTAACCCTGAACCAGGTGATCATCAGTCTAATCCAGAACCATGTGATCATCAATCCAACCCTGAACCATGTGATCATCAATCTAACCGTGAACCAGGTGATCATCAATATAACCGTGAACAAAGTGATCATCAGTGTAACCCTGAACCAGGTGATCATCAGTCCTATCCTGAACCATGTGATCATCAATCCAACCCTGAACCATATGATCATCAATCCAACCCTGAACCATGTGATCATCAATGTAACCCTGAACCAGGTGATCATCTGTCTAATCCTGAACCATGTGATCATCAATGTAACCGTCAACCAGGTGATCATCAATATAACCCTTAACCAGGTGATCATGAGTCTAACCCTGAACCATATGATCATCAATCCAACCCTGAACCATGTGATCATCAGGTGAATCCTGAACCATGTGATCATCAATCTAACCGTGAACAAGGTGATCATCAATATAACCCTTAAACAGGAGATCATCAGTCTAACCCTGAACCAGGTGATCATCAGTCCTATCCTGAACCATGTGATCATCAATCCAACCCTGAACCATGTGATCATCAATCTAACCGTGAACCAGGTGATCATCAATATAATCCTTAACGAGGTGATCATCAGGCTAACCCTGAACCAGGTGATCAACAGTCTAATCTTGAACAATGTGATCATCAATCCAACCCTGAACCTTGTGATCATCAATGTAACCATGAACCAGGAGATCATCAATATAACCCTTAACCAGGTGATCATGAGTCTAACCCTGAACCATATGATCAATAATCCAACCCTGAACCATGTGATCATCAATCTAACCGTGAACCAGGTGATAATCAATCTAACGTTGAACCAGGTGATCATCAGTCTAACCTCAATCTAACCCTGAACCATGTGATCATCAATCTAGTCCTGGACCATGTGATCATCAATCTAACCGTGAACAAAGTGATCATCAATGAAACCCTTAAACAGGAGATCATCAGTCTAACCCTGAACCAGGTGATCATCAGTCTAATCCTGAACCATGTGATCATCAATCCAACCCTGAACCATGTGATCATCAATCTAACTGTGAACCAGGTGATCATCAATATAACCCTTAACGAGGTGATCATCAGGCTAACCCTGAACCAGGTGATCATCATTCTAATCCTGAACCATGTGATCATCAATCTAACCGTGAACCAGGTGATCATCAATATAACCGTGAACAAAGTGATCATCAGTGTAACCCTGAACCAGGTGATCATCAGTCCTATCCTGAACCATGTGATCATCAATCCAACCCTGAACCATATGATCATCAATCCAACCCTGAACCATGTGATCATCAATGTAACCCTGAACCAGGTGATCATTTGTCTAATCCTGAACCATGTGATCATCAATGTAACCGTCAACCAGGTGATCATCAATATAACCCTTAACCAGGTGATCATGAGTCTAACCCTGAACCATATGATCATCAATCCAACCCTGAACCATGTGATCATCAGGTGAATCCTGAACCATGTGATCATCAATCTAACCGTGAACAAGGTGATCATCAATATAACCCTTAAACAGGAGATCATCAGTCTAACCCTGAACCAGGTGATCATCAGTCCTATCCTGAACCATGTGATCATCAATCCAACCCTGAACCATGTGATCATCAATCTAACCGTGAACCAGGTGATCATCAATATAATCCTTAACGAGGTGATCATCAGGCTAACCCTGAACCAGGTGATCAACAGTCTAATCTTGAACAATGTGATCATCAATCCAACCCTGAACCTTGTGATCATCAATGTAACCATGAACCAGGAGATCATCAATATAACCCTTAACCAGGTGATCATGAGTCTAACCCTGAACCATATGATCAATAATCCAACCCTGAACCATGTGATCATCAATCTAACCGTGAACCAGGTGATAATCAATCTAACGTTGAACCAGGTGATCATCAGTCTAACCTCAATCTAACCCTGAACCATGTGATCATCAATCTAGTCCTGGACCATGTGATCATCAATCTAACCGTGAACAAAGTGATCATCAATGAAACCCTTAAACAGGAGATCATCAGTCTAACCCTGAACCAGGTGATCATCAGTCTAATCCTGAACCATGTGATCATCAATCCAACCCTGAACCATGTGATCATCAATCTAACTGTGAACCAGGTGATCATCAATATAACCCTTAACGAGGTGATCATCAGGCTAACCCTGAACCAGGTGATCATCATTCTAATCCTGAACCATGTGATCATCAATCCAACCCTGAACCATGTGATCATCAATCTAACCGTGAACCAGGTGATCATCAATATAACCGTGAACAAAGTGATCATCAATGAAACCCTTAAACAGGAGATCATCAGTGTAACCCTGAACCAGGTGATCATCAGTCCTATCCTGAACCATGTGATCATCAATCCAACCCTGAACCATATGATCATCAATCCAACCCTGAACCATGTGATCATCAATATAACCCTTAACCAGGTGATCATGAGTCTAACCCTGAACCATATGATCATCAATCCAACCCTGAACCATGTGATCATCAATGTAACCGTGAACCAGGTGATCATGAGTCTAACCCTGAACCATATGATCATCAATCCAACCCTGAACCATTTGATCATCAATGTAACCGTCAACCAGGTGATCATGAGTCTAACCCTGAACCATATGATCATCAATCCAACCCTGAACCATGTGATCATCAGGCGAATCCTGAACCATGTGATCATCAATGTAACCCTGAACCATGTGATCATCAATCTAACCGTGAACAAGGTGATCATCAATATAACCCTTAAACAGGAGATCATCAGTCTAACCCTGAACCAGGTGATCATCAGTCCTATCCTGAACCATGTGATCATCAATCCAACCCTGAACCATGTGATCATCAATCTAACCGTGAACCAGGTGATCATCAATATAATCCTTAACGAGGTGATCATCAGGCTAACCCTGAACCAGGTGATCAACAGTCTAATCTTGAACAATGTGATCATCAATCCAACCCTGAACCTTGTGATCATCAATGTAACCATGAACCAGGAGATCATCAATATAACCCTTAACCAGGTGATCATGAGTCTAACCCTGAACCATATGATCAATAATCCAACCCTGAACCATGTGATCATCAATCTAACCGTGAACCAGGTGATAATCAATCTAACGTTGAACCAGGTGATCATCAGTCTAAACTCAATCTAACCCTGAACCATGTGATCATCAATCTAGTCCTGGACCATGTGATCATCAATCTAACCGTGAACAAAGTGATCATCAATGAAACCCTTAAACAGGAGATCATCAGTCTAACCCTGAACCAGGTGATCATCAGTCTAATCCTGAACCATGTGATCATCAATCCAACCCTGAACCATGTGATCATCAATCTAACCGTGAACCAGGTGATAATCAATATAACCGTGAACAAAGTGATCATCAATGAAACCCTTAAACAGGAGATCATCAGTGTAACCCTGAACCTGGTGATCATCAGTCCTATCCAGAACCATGTGATTATCAATCCAACCCTGAATCATATGATCATCAATCCAACCCTGAACCATGTGATCATCAATGTAACCCTGAACCAGGTGATCATTTGTCTAATCCTGAACCATGTGATCATCAATGTAACCGTCAACCAGGTGATCATCAATATAACCCTTAACCAGGTGATCATGAGTCTAACCCTGAACCATATGATCATCAATCCAACCCTGAACCATTTGATCATCAATGTAACCGTCAACCAGGTGATCATGAGTCTAACCCTGAACCATGTGATCATCAATCTAACCGTGAAAAAGGTGATCATCAATATAACCCTTAAACAGGAGATCATCAGTCTAACCCTGAACCAGGTGATCATAAGTCCTATCCTGAACCATGTGATCATCAATCCAAACCTGAACCATGTGATCATCAATCTAACCGTGAACCAGGTGATCATCAATATAACCCTTAACGAGGTGATCATCAGGCTAACCCTGAACCAGGTGATCTTCAGTCTAATCCTGAAACATGTGATCATCAATCCAACCCTGAACCATGTGATCATCAATGTAACCGTCAACCAGGTGATCATCAATATAATCCTTAACCAGTTGATCATGAGTCTAACCCTGAACCATATGATCATCAATCCAACCCTGAACCATGTGATCATCAATGTAACCGTCAATCAGGTGATCATCAATATAACCCTTAACCAGGTGATCATGAGTCTAACCCTGAACCATATGATCATCAATCCAACCCTGAACCATGTGATCATCAATCTAATCGTGAACCAGGTGATTTTCAGTCTAATCTTGAACCATATGATCATCAATCCAACCCTGAACCATGTGATCATCAATCTAACCGTGAACCAGGTGATCATCAGTCTAATCCTGAACCATGTGATCATCAGGCAAATCCTGAACCATGTGATCATCAATGTAACCCTGAACCATGTGATCATCAGTCTAACCCTGAACCAGGTGATCATCAGTCCAATCCTGAACCATGTGATCATCAATCCAACCCTGAACCATGTGATCATCAATCTAACCGTGAACCAGGTGATCATCAATATAACCCTTAACGAGGTGATCAACAGGCTAACCCTGAACCAGGTGATCATCAGTCTAATCCTGAACCATGTGATCATCAATCCAACCCTAAACCAGGTGATCATCAATATAATCCTTAACGAGGTGATCATCAGGCTAACCCTGAACCAGGTGATCCAAAGTCTAATCTTGAACAATGTGATCATCAATCCAACCCTGAACCTTGTGATCATCAATGTAACCATGAACCAGGTGATCATCAATATAACCCTTAACCAGGTGATCATGAGTCTAACCCTGAACCATATGATCAATAATCCAACCTTGAACCATGTGATCATCAATCTAGTCCTGGACCATGTGATCATCAATCTAACCATGAACAAAGTGATCATCAATGAAACCCTTAAACAGGTGATGATCAGTCTAACCCTGAACCAGGTGATCATCAGTCCAATCCTGAACCATGTGATCATCAATCCAACCCTGGACCATGTGATCATCAGTGCAATCCTGAACCATGTGATCATCAATCCAACCCTGGACCATGTGATCATCAATGTAACCGTGAACCATGTGATCATCAATGTAACCGTGAACCAGGTGATCATCAATATAACCCTTAACCAGGTGATCATCAGTCTAACCCTGAACCATGTGATCATCAGTCTAATCCTGAACCATGTGATCATCAATCCAACCCTGGACCATGTGATCATCAATCTAACCGTGAACAAGGTGATCATCAATATAACCCTTAAACAGGTGATCATCAGTCAAACCCTGAACCAGGTGATCATCAGTCCAATCATGGACCATTTGATCATCAATCCAACCCTAAACCATTTGATCATCAATCTAACCGTGAACCAGGTGATCATCAATATAATCCTTAACCAGGTGAACATCAGTCTAACCATGAACCATGTGATCATCAATCTAACCCTGAACCATGTGATCATCAATCTAATCCTGGACCATGTGATTATCAATGTAACCCTTAAACAGGTGATCATCAGTCTAACCCTGAACCAGGTGATCATCAGTCCAATCCTGAACCATGTGATCATCAATCCAACCCTGGACCATTTGATCATCAGTCTAATCCTGGACCATGTGATCATCAGGCAAATCCTGAACCATGTGATCATCAATGTAACCCTGAACCATGTGATCATCAATCTAACCGTGAACAAGGTGATCATCAATATAACCCTTAAACAGGTGATCATCAGTCTAACCCTGAACCAGGTGATCATCAGTCCAATCCTGAACCATGTGATCATCAATCCAACCCTGAACCATGTGATCATCAATCTAACCCTGAACCATGTGATCATCAATCCAACCCTGAACCATGTGATCATCAATCTAACCCTGAACAATGTGATCATCAGTCTAACCCTGAGCCATGTGATCATCAATCCAACCCTGGACCATGTGATCATCAATCTAACCGTGAACAAGGTGATCATCAATATAACCCTTAAACAGGTGATCATCAGTCCAATCCTGAACCATGTGATCATCAATCTAACCGTGAACCAGGTGATCATCAATATAACCCTTAACGAAGTGATCATCAGGCTAACCCTGAACCAGGTGATCATCAGTCTAATCCTGAACCATGTGATCATCAATCCAACCCTGAACCATGTGATCATCAATGTAACCGTCAACCAGGTGATCATCAATATAACCCTTAACCAGGTGATCATGAGTCTAACCCTGAACTATATGATCATCAATCCAACCCTGAACCATGTGATCATCAATGTAACCGTGAACCAGGTGATCATCTATATAACCCTTAACCAGGTGATCATTAGTCTAACCCTGAACCATATGATCATCAATTCAACCCTGAACCATGTGAACATCAGGCAAATCCTGAACCATGTGATCATCAATGTAACCCTGAACCATGTGATCATAAATCTAACCGTGAAAGAGGTGATCATCAATGTAACCCTTAAACAGGTGATCATCAGTCTAACCCTGAACCAGGTGATCATCAGTCCAATCCTGAACCAAGTGATCATCAATCCAACCCTGGACCATGTGATCATCAGTGCAATTCTGAACCATGTGATCATCAATCCAACCCTGGACCATGTGATCATCAATGTAACCGTGAACCATGTGATCATCAATGTAACCGTGAACCAGGTGATCATCTATATAACCCTTAACCAGGTGATCATTAGTCTAACCCTGAACCATATGATCATCAATTCAACCCTGGACCATGTGATCATCAATCCAACCCTGGACCATGTTATCATCAATCTAACTGTAAACAAGGTGATCATCAATATAACCCTTAAACAGGTGATCATCAGTCTAACCCTGAACCAGGTGATCATCAATCCAACCCTGAACCATGTGATCATCAATCTAACCCTGAACCAGGTGATCATCAGTCTAACCCTGAACCATGTGATCATCAATCCAACCCTGAACCATCTGATCATCAATCTAACCCTGAACAATGTGATCATCAGTCTAACCCTGAACCATGTGATCATCAATCCAACCCTGGACCATGTGATCATCAATCTAACCGTGAACAAGGTGATCATCAATATAACCCTTAAACAGGTGATCATCAGTCTAACCCTGAACCAGGTGATCATCAGTCCAATCCTGAACCATGTGATCATCAATCCAACCCTGAACCATGTGATCATCAATCTAACCGTGAACCAGGTGATCATCAATATAACACTTAACGAAGTGATCATCAGTCTAATCCTGAACCATGTGATCATCAATCCAACCCTGAACCATGTGATCATCAATGTAACCGTCAACCAGGTGATCATCAATATAACCCTTAACCAGGTGATCATGAGTCTAACCCTGAACCATATGATCATCAATCCAACCCTGAAACATTTTGACATCAATGTAACCGTGAACCAGGTGATCATCAATATAACCCTTAACGAAGTGATCACCAGGCTAACCCTGAACCATATGATCATCAATCCAATCCTGAACCATGTGATCATCAGGCAAATCCTGAAGCATGTGATCATCAATCTAACCATGAACCATGTGATCATCAATCTAACCATGAACCATGTGATCATCAGTCCAACCCTGAACCATGTGATCATCAATCTAACCATGAACCAGGTGATCATCAGTCTAACCCTGAACCATGTGATCATCAATCCAACCCTGAACCATTTGATCATCAATCTAACCCTGAACAATGTGATCATCAGTCTAACCCTGAACCATGTGATCATCAATCCAACCCTGGACCATGTGATCATCAATCTAACCGTGAACAAGGTGATCATCAATATAACCCCTTAAACAGGTGATCATCAGTCTAACCCTGAACCAGGTGATCATCAGTCTAATCCTGAACCATGTGATCATCAATCCAACCCTGAACCATATGATCATCAATCCAACCCTGAACCATGTGATCATCAATCTAACCGTGAACCAGGTGATCATCAATCTAACCTTGAACCAGGTGATTCTCAGTCTAATCTTGAACCATATGATCATCAATCCAACCCTGAACCATGTGATCATCAATCTAACCGTGAACCAGGTGATCATCAATATAACCCTTAACCAGGTGATCATCAGTCAAATCTTTAACCATGTGATCATCAGGCAAATCCTGAACCATGTGATCATCACTGTAACCCTGAACCATGTGATCATCAATCTAACCGTGATCAAGATGATCATAAATATAACCCTTAAACAGGTGATCATCAGTCTAACCTTAACCAGGTGATCATCAGTCCAATCCTGAACCATGTGATCATCAATCTAACCCTGAACCAGGTGATCATCAGTCTAACCCTGAACCATGTGATCATCAATCCAACCCTGAACCATGTGATCATCAATCTAACGCTGAACAATGTGATCATCAGTCTAACCCTGAACCATGTGATCATCAATCCATCCCTGGACCATGTGATCATGAATCCAACCCTGAACCATGTGATCATCAATGTAACCGTGAACCAGGTGATCATCTATATAACCCTGAACAATGTGATCATCAGTCTAACCCTGAACCATGTGATCATCAATCCAACCCTGGACCATGTGATCATCAATCTAACCGTGAACAAGGTGATCATCAATATAACCCTTAAACAGGTGATCATCAGTCTAACCCTGAACCAGGTGATCATCAGTCCAATCCTGAACCATGTGATCATCAATCCAACCCTGAACCATGTGATCATCAATCTAACCGTGAACCAGGTGATCATCAATATAACACTTAACGAAGTGATCATCAGTCTAATCCTGAACCATGTGATCATCAATCCAACCCTGAACCATGTGATCATCAATGTAACCGTCAACCAGGTGATCATCAATATAACCCTTAACCAGGTGATCATGAGTCTAACCCTGAACCATATGATCATCAATCCAACCCTGAAACATTTTGACATCAATGTAACCGTGAACCAGGTGATCATCAATATAACCCTTAACGAAGTGATCACCAGGCTAACCCTGAACCATATGATCATCAATCCAATCCTGAACCATGTGATCATCAGGCAAATCCTGAACCATGTGATCATCAATGTAACCCTGAACCATGTGATCATCAATCCAACCCTGAACCAGGTGATCATCAATCTAACCATGAACCATGTGATCATCAATCTAACCATGAACCATGTGATCATCAGTCCAACCCTGAACCATTTGATCATCAATCTAACCCTGAACAATGTGATCATCAGTCTAACCCTGAACCATGTGATCATCAATCCAACCCTGGACCATGTGATCATCAATCTAACCGTGAACAAGGTGATCATCAATATAACCCCTTAAACAGGTGATCATCAGTCTAACCCTGAACCAGGTGATCATCAGTCTAATCCTGAACCATGTGATCATCAATCCAACCCTGAACCATATGATCATCAATCCAACCCTGAACCATGTGATCATCAATCTAACCGTGAACCAGGTGATCATCAATCTAACCTTGAACCAGGTGATTCTCAGTCTAATCTTGAACCATATGATCATCAATCCAACCCTGAACCATGTGATCATCAATCTAACCGTGAACCAGGTGATCATCAATATAACCCTTAACAAGGTGATCATCAGTCAAATCTTTAACCATGTGATCATCAGGCAAATCCTGAACCATGTGATCATCACTGTAACCCTGAACCATGTGATCATCAATCTAACCGTGATCAAGATGATCATAAATATAACCCTTAAACAGGTGATCATCAGTCTAACCTTAACCAGGTGATCATCAGTCCAATCCTGAACCATGTGATCATCAATCCAACCCTGAACCATGTGATCATCAATCTAACCCTGAACAATGTGATCATCAGTCTAACCCTGAACCATTTGATCATCAATCTAACCATGAACCAGGTGATCATCAGTCTAACCCTGAACCATGTGATCATCAATCCAATCCTGAACCATTTGATCATCAATCTAACCCTGAACAATGTGATCATCAGTCTAACCCTGAACCATGTGATCATCAATCCAACCCTGGACCATGTGATCATCAATCTAACCGTGAACAAGGTGATCATCAATATAACCCCTTAAACAGGTGATCATCAGTCTAACCCTGAACCAGGTGATCATCAGTCTAATCCTGAACCATGTGATCATCAGTCTAATCCTGAACCATGTGATCATCAATCCAACCCTGAACCATGTGATCATCAATCTAACCGTGAACCAGGTGATCATCAATCTAACCTTGAACCAGGTGATTCTCCGACTAATCTTGAACCATATGATCATCAATCCAACCCTGAACCATTTGATCATCAATGTAACCGTGAACCAGGTGATCATCTATATAACCCTTAACCAGGTGATCATTAGTCTAACCCTGAACCATATGATCATCAATTCAACCCTGAACCATGTGAACATCAGGCAAATCCTGAACCATGTGATCATCAATGTAACCCTGAACCATGTGATCATAAATCTAACCGTGAAAGAGGTGATCATCAATGTAACCCTTAAACAGGTGATCATCAGTCTAACCCTGAACCAGGTGATCATCAGTCCAATCCTGAACCAAGTGATCATCAATCCAACCCTGGACCATGTGATCATCAGTGCAATTCTGAACCATGTGATCATCAATCCAACCCTGGACCATGTGATCATCAATGTAACCGTGAACCATGTGATCATCAATGTAACCGTGAACTAGGTGATCATCAATATAACCCTTAACCAGGTGATCATCAGTCTAACCCTGAACCAGGTGATCATCAGTCTAATCCTGAACCATGTGATCATCAATCCAATCCTGGACCATGTGATCATCAATCCAACCCTGGACCATGTTATCATCAATCTAACTGTAAACAAGGTGATCATCAATATAACCCTTAAACAGGTGATCATCAGTCTAACCCTGAACCAGGTGATCATCAATCCAACCCTGAACCAAGTGATCATCAATCTAACCCTGAACCAGGTGATCATCAGTCTAACCCTGAACCATGTGATCATCAATCCAACCCTGAACCATCTGATCATCAATCTAACCCTGAACAATGTGATCATCAGTCTAACCCTGAACCATGTGATCATCAATCCAACCCTGGACCATGTGATCATCAATCTAACCGTGAACAAGGTGATCATCAATATAACCCTTAAACAGGTGATCATCAGTCTAACCCTGAACCAAGTGATCATCAATCCAACCCTGAACCATGTGATCATCAATCTAACCCTGAACCAGGTGATCATCAGTCTAACCCTGAACCATGTGATCATCAATCCAACCCTGAACCATCTGATCATCAATCTAACCCTGAACCATGTGATCATCAATCCAACCCTGGACCATGTGATCATCAATCTAACCGTGAACAAGGTGATCATCAATATAACCCTTAAACAGGTGATCATCAGTCTAACCCTGAACCAGGTGATCATCAGTCCAATCCTGAACCATGTGATCATCAATCCAACCCTGAACCATGTGATCATCAATCTAACCGTGAACCAGGTGATCATCAATATAACACTTAACGAAGTGATCATCAGTCTAATCCTGAACCATGTGATCATCAATCCAACCCTGAACCATGTGATCATCAATGTAACCGTCAACCAGGTGATCATCAATATAACCCTTAACCAGGTGATCATGAGTCTAACCCTGAACCATATGATCATCAATCCAACCCTGAAGCATTTTGACATCAATGTAACCGTGAACCAGGTGATCATCAATATAACCCTTAACGAAGTGATCACCAGGCTAACCCTGAACCATATGATCATCAATCCAATCCTGAACCATGTGATCATCAGGCAAATCCTGAACCATGTGATCATCAATGTAACCCTGAACCATGTGATCATCAATCCAACCCTGAACCAGGTGATCATCAATCTAACCATGAACCATGTGATCATCAATCTAACCATGAACCATGTGATCATCAGTCCAACCCTGAACCATGTGATCATCAATCTAACCATGAACCAGGTGATCATCAGTCTAACCCTGAACCATGTGATCATCAATCCAACCCTGAACCATTTGATCATCAATCTAACCCTGAACAATGTGATCATCAGTCTAACCCTGAACCATGTGATCATCAATCCAACCCTGGACCATGTGATCATCAATCTAACCGTGAACAAGGTGATCATCAATATAACCCCTTAAACAGGTGATCATCAGTCTAACCCTGAACCAGGTGATCATCAGTCTAATCCTGAACCATGTGATCATCAATCCAACCCTGAACCATATGATCATCAATCCAACCCTGAACCATGTGATCATCAATCTAACCGTGAACCAGGTGATCATCAATATAACCTTGAACCAGGTGATTCTCAGTCTAATCTTGAACCATATGATCATCAATCCAACCCTGAACCATGTGATCATCAATCTAACCGTGAACCAGGTGATCATCAATATAACCCTTAACCAGGTGATCATCAGTCAAATCTTTAACCATGTGATCATCAGGCAAATCCTGAACCATGTGATCATCACTGTAACCCTGAACCATGTGATCATCAATCTAACCGTGATCAAGATGATCATAAATATAACCCTTAAACAGGTGATCATCAGTCTAACCTTAACCAGGTGATCATCAGTCCAATCCTGAACCATGTGATCATCAATCTAACCCTGAACCAGGTGATCATCAGTCTAACCCTGAACCATGTGATCATCAGTCCAATCCTGAACCATGTGATCATCAATCCAACCCTGAACCATGTGATCATCAATCTAACCGTGAACCAGGTGATCATCAATATAACACTTAACGAAGTGATCATCAGTCTAATCCTGAACCATGTGATCATCAATCCAACCCTGAACCATGTGATCATCAATGTAACCGTCAACCAGGTGATCATCAATATAACCCTTAACCAGGTGATCATGAGTCTAACCCTGAACCATATGATCATCAATCCAACCCTGAAACATTTTGACATCAATGTAACCGTGAACCAGGTGATCATCAATATAACCCTTAACGAAGTGATCACCAGGCTAACCCTGAACCATATGATCATCAATCCAATCCTGAACCATGTGATCATCAGGCAAATCCTGAACCATGTGATCATCAATGTAACCCTGAACCATGTGATCATCAATCCAACCCTGAACCAGGTGATCATCAATCTAACCATGAACCATGTGATCATCAATCTAACCATGAACCATGTGATCATCAGTCCAACCCTGAACCATGTGATCATCAATCTAACCATGAACCAGGTGATCATCAGTCTAACCCTGAACCATGTGATCATCAATCCAACCCTGAACCATTTGATCATCAATCTAACCCTGAACAATGTGATCATCAGTCTAACCCTGAACCATGTGATCATCAATCCAACCCTGGACCATGTGATCATCAATCTAACCGTGAACAAGGTGATCATCAATATAACCCCTTAAACAGGTGATCATCAGTCTAACCCTGAACCAGGTGATCATCAGTCTAATCCTGAACCATGTGATCATCAATCCAACCCTGAACCATATGATCATCAATCCAACCCTGAACCATGTGATCATCAATCTAACCGTGAACCAGGTGATCATCAATCTAACCTTGAACCAGGTGATTCTCAGTCTAATCTTGAACCATATGATCATCAATCCAACCCTGAACCATGTGATCATCAATCTAACCGTGAACCAGGTGATCATCAATATAACCCTTAACCAGGTGATCATCAGTCAAATCTTTAACCATGTGATCATCAGGCAAATCCTGAACCATGTGATCATCACTGTAACCCTGAACCATGTGATCATCAATCTAACAATGATCAAGATGATCATAAATATAACCCTTAAACAGGTGATCATCAGTCTAACCTTAACCAGGTGATCATCAGTCCAATCCTGAACCATGTGATCATCAATCTAACCCTGAACCAGGTGATCATCAGTCTAACCCTGAACCATGTGATCATCAATCCAACCCTGAACCATGTGATCATCAATCTAACCCTGAACAATGTGATCATCAGTCTAACCCTGAACCATGTGATCATCAATCCATCCCTGGACCATGTGATCATGAATCCAACCCTGAACCATGTGATCATCAATGTAACCGTGAACCAGGAGATCATCTATATAACCCTGAACAATGTGATCATCAGTCTAACCCTGAACCATGTGATCATCAATCCAACCCTGGACCATGTGATCATCAATCTAACCGTGAACAAGGTGATCATCAATATAACCCTTAAACAGGTGATCATCAGTCTAACCCTGAACCAGGTGATCATCAGTCCAATCCTGAACCATGTGATCATCAATCCAACCCTGAACCATGTGATCATCAATCTAACCGTGAACCAGGTGATCATCAATATAACACTTAACGAAGTGATCATCAGTCTAATCCTGAACCATGTGATCATCAATCCAACCCTGAACCATGTGATCATCAATGTAACCGTCAACCAGGTGATCATCAATATAACCCTTAACCAGGTGATCATGAGTCTAACCCTGAACCATATGATCATCAATCCAACCCTGAAACATTTTGACATCAATGTAACCGTGAACCAGGTGATCATCAATATAACCCTTAACGAAGTGATCACCAGGCTAACCCTGAACCATATGATCATCACTCCAATCCTGAACCATGTGATCATCAGGCAAATCCTGAACCATGTGATCATCAATGTAACCCTGAACCATGTGATCATCAATCCAACCCTGAACCAGGTGATCATCAATCTAACCATGAACCATGTGATCATCAATCTAACCATGAACCATGTGATCATCAATCCAACCCTGAACCATTTGATCATCAATCTAACCCTGAACAATGTGATCATCAGTCTAACCCTGAACCATGTGATCATCAATCCAACCCTGGACCATGTGATCATCAATCTAACCGTGAACAAGGTGATCATCAATATAACCCCTTAAACAGGTGATCATCAGTCTAACCCTGAACCAGGTGATCATCAGTCTAATCCTGAACCATGTGATCATCAATCCAACCCTGAACCATATGATCATCAATCCAACCCTGAACCATGTGATCATCAATCTAACCGTGAACCAGGTGATCATCAATCTAACCTTGAACCAGGTGATTCTCAGTCTAATCTTGAACCATATGATCATCAATCCAACCCTGAACCATGTGATCATCAATCTAACCGTGAACCAGGTGATCATCAATATAACCCTTAACCAGGTGATCATCAGTCAAATCTTTAACCATGTGATCATCAGGCAAATCCTGAACCATGTGATCATCACTGTAACCCTGAACCATGTGATCATCAATCTAACCGTGATCAAGATGATCATAAATATAACCCTTAAACAGGTGATCATCAGTCTAACCTTAACCAGGTGATCATCAGTCCAATCCTGAACCATGTGATCATCAATCTAACCCTGAACCAGGTGATCATCAGTCTAACCCTGAACCATGTGATCATCAATCCAACCCTGAACCATGTGATCATCAATCTAACCCTGAACAATGTGATCATCAGTCTAACCCTGAACCATGTGATCATCAATCCATCCCTGGACCATGTGATCATGAATCCAACCCTGAACCATGTGATCATCAATGTAACCGTGAACCAGGTGATCATCTATATAACCCTGAACAATGTGATCATCAGTCTAACCCTGAACCATGTGATCATCAATCCAACCCTGGACCATGTGATCATCAATCTAACCGTGAACAAGGTGATCATCAATATAACCCTTAAACAGGTGATCATCAGTCTAACCCTGAACCAGGTGATCATCAGTCCAATCCTGAACCATGTGATCATCAATCCAACCCTGAACCATGTGATCATCAATCTAACCGTGAACCAGGTGATCATCAATATAACACTTAACGAAGTGATCATCAGTCTAATCCTGAACCATGTGATCATCAATCCAACCCTGAACCATGTGATCATCAATGTAACCGTCAACCAGGTGATCATCAATATAACCCTTAACCAGGTGATCATGAGTCTAACCCTGAACCATATGATCATCAATCCAACCCTGAAACATTTTGACATCAATGTAACCGTGAACCAGGTGATCATCAATATAACCCTTAACGAAGTGATCACCAGGCTAACCCTGAACCATATGATCATCAATCCAATCCTGAACCATGTGATCATCAGGCAAATCCTGAACCATGTGATCATCAATGTAACCCTGAACCATGTGATCATCAGTCCAACCCTGAACCATGTGATCATCAATCTAACCATGAACCAGGTGATCATCAGTCTAACCCTGAACCATGTGATCATCAATCCAACCCTGAACCATTTGATCATCAATCTAACCCTGAACAATGTGATCATCAGTCTAACCCTGAACCATGTGATCATCAATCCAACCCTGGACCATGTGATCATCAATCTAACCGTGAACAAGGTGATCATCAATATAACCCCTTAAACAGGTGATCATCAGTCTAACCCTGAACCAGGTGATCATCAGTCTAATCCTGAACCATGTGATCATCAATCCAACCCTGAACCATATGATCATCAATCCAACCCTGAACCATGTGATCATCAATCTAACCGTGAACCAGGTGATCATCAATCTAACCTTGAACCAGGTGATTCTCAGTCTAATCTTGAACCATATGATCATCAATCCAACCCTGAACCATGTGATCATCAATCTAACCGTGAACCAGGTGATCATCAATATAACCCTTAACCAGGTGATCATCAGTCAAATCTTTAACCATGTGATCATCAGGCAAATCCTGAACCATGTGATCATCACTGTAACCCTGAACCATGTGATCATCAATCTAACCGTGATCAAGATGATCATAAATATAACCCTTAAACAGGTGATCATCAGTCTAACCTTAACCAGGTGATCATCAGTCCAATCCTGAACCATGTGATCATCAATCTAACCCTGAACCAGGTGATCATCAGTCTAACCCTGAACCATGTGATCATCAATCCAACCCTGAACCATGTGATCATCAATCTAACCCTGAACAATGTGATCATCAGTCTAACCCTGAACCATGTGATCATCAATCCATCCCTGGACCATGTGATCATGAATCCAACCCTGAACCATGTGATCATCAATGTAACCGTGAACCAGGTGATCATCTATATAACCCTTAACCAGGTGATCATGAGTCTAACCCTGAACCAAATGATCATCAATCCAACCATGAACCATGTGATCATCAATCTAACCGTGAACCAGGTGATCATCAATCTAACCTTGAACCAGGTGTTTCTCAGTCTAATCATGAACCATTTGATCATCAATCCAACCCTGAACAATGTGATCATCAATCTAACCGTGAACCAGGTGATCATCAATATAACCCTTAACAGGTGATCATCAGTCTAATCCTGAACCATGTGATCATCAGGCAAATCCTGAACCATGTGATCATCAATGTAACCCTGAACCATGTGATCATCAATCTAACCGTGAACAAGGTGATCATCAATATAACCCTTAAACAGGTGATCATCAATATAACGCTTAACCAGGTGATCATGAGTCTAACCCTGAACCATATGATCATCAATCCAACCCTGAACCATGTGATAATCAATGTAACTGTGAACCAGGTGATCATCTATATAACCCTTAACCAGGTGATCATGAGTCTAACCCTGAACCATATGATCATCAATCCAACCCTGAACCATTTAATCATCAATGTAACCGTGAACCAGGTGATCATCAATATAACCCTTAACGAAGTGATCATCAGGCTAACCCTGAACCATGTGATCATCAGTCTAATCCTGAACCATGGTGATCATCAATGTAACCGTCAACCATGTGATCATGAGTCTAAACCTGAACCATATGGTCATCAATCCAACCCTGAACCATGTGATCATCAATGTAACCCTGAACCATGTGATCATCAATCTAACCGTGAACAAGGTGATCATCAATATAACCCTTAAACAGGAGATCATCAGTCTAACCTTGAACCAGGTGATCATCAGTCCTATCCTGAACCATGTGATCATCAATCCAACCCTGAAACATGTGATCATCAATCTAACCGTGAACCAGGTGATCATCAATATAACCCTTAACGAGGTGATCATCAGGCTAACCCTGAACCAGGTGATCATCAGTCTAATCCTGAACCATGTGATCATCAATCCAACCCTGAACCATGTGATCATCAATCTAACCGTGAACCAGGTGATCATCAATATAACCGTGAACAAAGTGATCATCAATGAAACCCTTAAACAGGAGATCATCAGTGTAACCCTGAACCAGGTGATCATCAGTCCTATCCTGAACCATGTGATCATCAATCCAACCCTGAACCATATGATCATCAATCCAACCCTGAACCATGTGATCATCAATGTAACCCTGAACCAGGTGATCATTTGTCTAATCCTGAACCATGTGATCATCAATGTAACCGTCAACCAGGTGATCATCAATATAACCCTTAAACAGGTGATCATGAGTCTAACCCTGAACCATATGATCATCAATCCAACCCTGAACCATTTGATCATCAATGTAACCGTCAACCATGTGATCATGAGTCTAAACCTGAACCATATGGTCATCAATCCAACCCTGAACCATGTGATCATCAATGTAACCCTGAACCATGTGATCATCAATCTAACCGTGAACAAGGTGATCATCAATATAACCCTTAAAATGGAGATCATCAGTCTAACCTTGAACCAGGTGATCATCAGTCCTATCCTGAACCATGTGATCATCAATCCAACCCTGAACCATGTGATCATCAATCTAACCATGAACCAGGTGATCATCAATATAACCCTTAACGAGGTGATCATCAGGCTAACCCTGAACCAGGTGATCATCAGTCTAATCCTGAACCATGTGATCATCAATCCAACCCTGAACCATGTGATCATCAATCTAACCGTGAACCAGGTGATCATCAATATAACCGTGAACAAAGTGATCATCAATGAAACCCTTAAACAGGAGATCATCAGTGTAACCCTGAACCAGGTGATCATCAGTCCTATCCTGAACCATGTGATCATCAATCCAACCCTGAACCATATGATCATCAATCCAACCCTGAACCATGTGATCATCAATGTAACCCTGAACCAGGTGATCATTTGTCTAATCCTGAACCATGTGATCATCAATGTAACCGTCAACCAGGTGATCATCAATATAACCCTTAAACAGGTGATCATGAGTGTAACCCTGAACCATATGATCATCAATCCAACCCTGAACCATGTGATCATCAATGTAACCGTGAACCAGGTGATCATGAGTCTAACCCTGAACCATATGATCATCAATCCAACCCTGAACCATTTGATCATCAATGTAACCGTCAACCAGGTGATCATGAGTCTAACCCTGAACCATATGATCATCAATCCAACCCTGAACCATGTGATCATCAGGCGAATCCTGAACCATGTGATCATCAATCCAACCCTGAACCATGTGATCATCAATCTAACCGTGAACCAGGTGATCATCAATATAACCGTGAACAAAGTGATCATCAATGAAACCCTTAAACAGGAGATCATCAGTGTAACCCTGAACCAGGTGATCATCAGTCCTATCCTGAACCATGTGATCATCAATCCAACCCTGAACCATCTGATCATCAATCCAACCCTGAACCATGTGATCATCAATGTAACCCTGAACCAGGTGATCATTTGTCTAATCCTGAACCATGTGATCATCAATGTAACCGTCAACCAGGTGATCATCAATATAACCCTTAACCAGGTGATCATGAGTCTAACCCTGAACCATATGATCATCAATCCAACCCCGAACCATGTGATCATCAATGTAACCGTGAACCAGGTGATCATGAGTCTAACCCTGAACCATATGATCATCAATCCAACCCTGAACCATTTGATCATCAATGTAACCGTCAACCAGGTGATCATGAGTCTAACCCTGAACCATATGATCATCAATCCAACCCTGAACCATGTGATCATCAGGCGAATCCTGAACCATGTGATCATCAATGTAACCCTGAACCATGTGATCATCAATCTAACCGTGAACAAGGTGATCATCAATACAACCCTTAAACAGGAGATCATCAGTCTAACCCTGAACCAGGTGATCATCAGTCCTATCCTGAACCATGTGATCATCAATCCAACCCTGAACCATGTGATCATCAATCTAACCGTGAACCAGGTGATCATCAATATAATCCTTAACGAGGTGATCATCAGGCTAACCCTGAACCAGGTGATCAACAGTCTAATCTTGAACAATGTGATCATCAATCCAAACCTGAACCTTGTGATCATCAATGTAAACATGAACCAGGAGATCATCAATATAACCCTTAACCAGGTGATCATGAGTCTAACCCTGAACCATATGATCAATAATCCAACCCTGAACCATGTGATCATCAATCTAACCGTGAACCAGGTGATAATCAATCTAACGTTGAACCAGGTGATCATCAGTCTAACCTCAATCTAACCCTGAACCATGTGATCATCAATCTAGTCCTGGACCATGTGATCATCAATCTAACCGTGAACAAAGTGATCATCAATGAAACCCTTAAACAGGAGATCATCAGTCTAACCCTGTACCAGGTGATCATCAGTCTAATCCTGAACCATGTGATCATCAATCCAACCCTGAACCATGTGTTCATCAATCTAACCGTGAACCAGGTGATAATCAATATAACCGTGAACAAAGTGATCATCAATGAAACCCTTAAACAGGAGATCATCAGTGTAACCCTGAACCAGGTGATCATCAGTCCTATCCTGAACCATGTGATCATCAATCCAACCCTGAATCATATGATCATTAATCCAACCCTGAACCATGTGATCATCAATGTAACCCTGATCCAGGTGATCATTTGTTTAATCCTGAACCATGTGATCATCAATGTAACCGTCAACCAGGTGATCATCAATATAACCCTTAACCAGGTGATCATGAGTCTAACCCTGAACCATATGATCATCAATCCAACCCTGAACCATTTGATCATCAATGTAACCGTGAACCAGGTGATCATGAGTCTAACCCTGAACCATATGATCATCAATCCAACCCTGAACCATTTGATCATCAATGTAACCGTCAACCAGGTGATCATGAGTCTAACCCTGAACCATGTGATCATCAATCTAACCTTGAACAAGGTGATCATCAATATAACCCTTAAACAGGAGATCATCAGTCTAACCCTGAACCAGGTGATCATAAGTCCTATCCTGAACCATGTGATCATCAATCCAAACCTGAACCATGTGATCATCAATCTAACCGTGAACCAGGTGATCATCAATATAACCCTTAACGAGGTGATCATCAGGCTAACCCTGAACCAGGTGATCATCAGTCTAATCCTGAACCATGTGATCATCAATCCAACCCTGAACCATGTGATCATCAATGTAACCGTCAAACATGTGATCATGAGTCTAAACCTGAACCATATGATCATCAATCCAACCTTGAACCATGTGATCATCAATGTAACCCTGAACCATGTGATCATCAATCTAACCGTGAACCAGGTGATCATCAATATAACCCTTAACGAGGTGATCAACAGGCTAACCCTGAACCAGGTGATCATCAGTCTAATCCTGAACCATGTGATCATCAATCCAACCCTAAACCAGGTGATCATCAATATAATCCTTAACGAGGTGATCATCAGGCTAACCCTGAACCAGGTGATCCAAAGTCTAATCTTGAACAATGTGATCATCAATCCAACCCTGAACCTTGTGATCATCAATGTAACCATGAACCAGGTGATCATCAATATAACCCTTAACCAGGTGATCATGAGTCTAACCCTGAACCATATGATCAATAATCCAACCCTGAACCATGTGATCATCAATCTAATCATGAACCAGGTGATAATCAATCTAACGTTGAACCAGGTGATCATCAGTCTAACCTCAATCTAACCCTGAACCATGTGATCATCAATCTAGTCCTGGACCATGTGATCATCAATCTAACCATGAACAAAGTGATCATCAATGAAACCCTTAAACAGGTGATGATCAGTCTAACCCTGAACCAGGTGATCATCAGTCTAACCCTGAAACAGGTGATCATCAGTCCAATCCTGAACCATGTGATCATCAATCCAACCCTGGACCATGTGATCATCAGTGCAATCCTGAACCATGTGATCATCAATCCAACCCTGGACCATGTGATCATCAATGTAACCGTGAACCATGTGATCATCAATGTAACCGTGAACCAGGTGATCATCAATATAACCCTTAACCAGGTGATCATCAGTCTATCCCTGAACCATGTGATCATCAGTCTAATCCTGAACCATGTGATCATCAATCCAACCCTGGACCATGTGATCATCAATCTAACCGTGAACAAGGTGATCATCAATATAACCCTTATACAGGTGATCATCAGTCAAACCCTGAACCAGGTGATCATCAGTCCAATCATGGACCATGTGATCATCAATCCAACCCTAAACCATTTGATCATCAATCTAACCGTGAACCAGGTGATCATCAATATAATCCTTAACCAGGTGATCATGAGTCTAACCCTGAACCAGGTGATCATCAGTCTAATCCTGAACCATGTGATTTTCAATCCAATCCTGGACCATGTGATCATCAATTCAACCCTGGACCATGTGATCATCAATCTAACCGTGAACAAGGTGATCATCAATAAAACCCTTAAACAGGTGATCATCAGTCTAACCCTAAACTAGGTGATCATCAATCCAATCCTGAACCATGTGATCATTAATCCAACCCAGAACCATTTGATCGTCAATCTAACCCTGAACCATGTGATCATCAATCTAACCATGAACCAGGTGAACATCAGTCTAACCATGAACCATGTGATCATCAATCTAACCCTGAACCATGTGATCATCAATCTAATCCTGGACCATGTGATTATCAATGTAAACCTTAAACAGGTGATCATCAGTCTAACCCTGAACCAGGTGATCATCAGTCCAATCCTGAACCATGTGATCATCAATCCAACCCTGGACCATTTGATCATCAGTCTAATCCTGAACCATGTGATCATCAGGCAAATCCTGAACCATGTGATCATCAATGTAACCCTGAACCATGTGATCATCAATCTAACCGTGAACAAGGTGATCATCAATATAACCCTTAAACAGGTGATCATCAGTCTAACCCTGAACCAGGTGATCATCAGTCCAATCCTGAACCATGTGATCATCAATCCAACCCTGAACCATGTGATCATCAATCCAACCCTGAACCATGTGATCATCAATCCAACCCTGAACCATGTGATCATCAATCTAACCCTGAACAATGTGATCATCAGTCTAACCCTGAGCCATGTGATCATCAATCCAACCCTGGACCATGTGATCATCAATCTAACCGTGAACAAGGTGATCATCAATATAACCCTTAAACAGGTGATCATCAGTCCAATCCTGAACCATGTGATCATCAGTCCAATCCTGAACCATGTGATCATCAATCTAACCGTGAACCAGGTGATCATCAATATAACCCTTAACGAAGTGATCATCAGGCTAACCCTGAACCAGGTGATCATCAGTCTAATCCTGAACCATGTGATCATCAATCCAACCCTGAACCATGTGATCATCAATGTAACCGTCAACCAGGTGATCATCAATATAACCCTCAACCAGGTGATCATGAGTCTAACCCTGAACTATATGATCATCAATCCAACCCTGAACCATGTGATCATCAATGTAACCGTGAACCAGGTGATCATCTATATAACCCTTAACCAGGTGATCATTAGTCTAACCCTGAACCATATGATCATCAATTCAACCCTGAACCATGTGAACATCAGGCAAATCCTGAACCATGTGATCATCAATGTAACCCTGAACCATGTGATCATAAATCTAACCGTGAAAGAGGTGATCATCAATGTAACCCTTAAACAGGTGATCATCAGTCTAACCCTGAACCAGGTGATCATCAGTCCAATCCTGAACCAAGTGATCATCAATCCAACCCTGGACCATGTGATCATCAGTGCAATTCTGAACCATGTGATCATCAATCCAACCCTGGACCATGTGATCATCAATGTAACCGTGAACCATGTGATCATCAATGTAACCGTGAACTAGGTGATCATCAATATAACCCTTAACCAGGTGATCATCAGTCTAACCCTGAACCAGGTGATCATCAGTCTAATCCTGAACCATGTGATCATCAATCCAATCCTGGACCATGTGATCATCAATCCAACCCTGGAACATGTTATCATCAATCTAACTGTAAACAAGGTGATCATCAATATAACCCTTAAACAGGTGATCATCAGTCTAACCCTGAACCAGGTGATCATCAATCCAACCCTGAACCATGTGATCATCAATCTAACCCTGAACCAGGTGATCATCAGTCTAACCCTGAACCATGTGATCATCAATCCAACCCTGAACCATCTGATCATCAGTCTAACCCTGAACCATGTGGTCATCAATCCAACCCTGGACCATGTGATCATCAATCTAACCGTGAACAAAGTGATCATCAATATAACCCTTAAACAGGTGATCATCAGTCTAACCCTGAACCAGGTGATCATCAGTCCAATCCTGAACCATGTGATCATCAATCCAACCCTGAACCATGTGATCATCAATCTAACCGTGAACCAGGTGATCATCAATATAACACTTAACGAAGTGATCATCAGTCTAATCCTGAACCATGTGATCATCAATCCAACCCTGAACCATGTGATCATCAATGTAACCGTCAACCAGGTGATCATCAATATAACCCTTAACCAGGTGATCATGAGTCTAACCCTGAACCATATGATCATCAATCCAACCCTGAAACATTTTGACATCAATGTAACCGTGAATCAGGTGATCATCAATATAACCCTTAACGAAGTGATCACCAGGCTAACCCTGAACCATATGATCATCAATCCAATCCTGAACCATGTGATCATCAGGCAAATCCTGAACCATGTGATCATCAATGTAACCCTGAACCATGTGATCATCAATCCAACCCTGAACCAGGTGATCATCAATCTAACCATGAACCATGTGATCATCAATCTAACCATGAACCATGTGATCATCAGTCCAACCCTGAACCATGTGATCATCAATCTAACCATGAACCAGGTGATCATTAGTCTAACCCTGAACCATGTGATCATCAATCCAACCCTGAACCATTTGATCATCAATCTAACCCTGAACAATGTGATCATCAGTCTAACCCTGAACCATGTGATCATCAATCCAACCCTGGAACATGTGATCATCAATCTAACCGTGAACAAGGTGATCATCAATATAACCCCTTAAACAGGTGATCATCAGTCTAACCCTGAACCAGGTGATCATCAGTATAATCCTGAACCATGTGATCATCAATCCAACCCTGAACCATATGATCATCAATCCAACCCTGAACCATGTGATCATTAATCTAACCGTGAACCAGGTGATCATCAATCTAACCTTGAACCAGGTGATTCTCAGTCTAATCTTTAACCATATGATCATCAATCCAACCCTGAACCATGTGATCATCAATCTAACCGTGAACCAGGTGATCATCAATATAACCCTTAACCAGGTGATCATCAGTCAAATCTTTAACCATGTGATCATCAGGCAAATCCTGAACCATGTGATCATCACTGTAACCCTGAACCATGTGATCATCAATCTAACCGTGATCAAGATGATCATAAATATAACCCTTAAACAGGTGATCATCAGTCTAACCTTAACCAGGTGATCATCAGTCCAATCCTGAACCATGTGATCATCAATCTAACCCTGAACCAGGTGATCATCAGTCTAACCCTGAACCATGTGATCATCAATCCAACCCTGAACCATGTGATCATCAATCTAACCATGAACAATGTGATCATCAGTCTAACCCTGAACCATGTGATCATCAATCCATCCCTGGACCATGTGATCATGAATCCAACCCTGAACCATGTGATCATCAATGTAACCGTGAACCAGGTGATCATCTATATAACCCTGAACAATGTGATCATCAGTCTAACCCTGAACCATGTGATCATCAATCCAACCCTGGACCATGTGATCATCAATCTAACCGTGAACAAGGTGATCATCAATATAACCCTTAAACAGGTGATCATCAGTCTAACCCTGAACCAGGTGATCATCAGTCCAATCCTGAACCATGTGATCATCAATCCAACCCTGAACCATGTGATCATCAATCTAACCGTGAACCAGGTGATCATCAATATAACACTTAACGAAGTGATCATCAGTCTAATCCTGAACCATGTGATCATCAATCCAACCCTGAACCATGTGATCATCAATGTAACCGTCAACCAGGTGATCATCAATATAACCCTTAACCAGGTGATCATGAGTCTAACCCTGAACCATATGATCATCAATCCAACCCTGAAACATTTTGACATCAATGTAACCGTGAACCAGGTGATCATCAATATAACCCTTAACGAAGTGATCACCAGGCTAACCCTGAACCATATGATCATCAATCCAATCCTGAACCATGTGATCATCAGGCAAATCCTGAACCATGTGATCATCAATGTAACCCTGAACCATGTGATCATCAATCCAACCCTGAACCAGGTGATCATCAATCTAACCATGAACCATGTGATCATCAATCTAACCATGAACCATGTGATCATCAGTCCAACCCTGAACCATTTGATCATCAATCTAACCATGAACCAGGTGATCATCAGTCTAACCCTGAACCATGTGATCATCAATCCAACCCTGAACCATTTGATCATCAATCTAACCCTGAACAATGTGATCATCAGTCTAACCCTGAACCATGTGATCATCAATCCAACCCTGGACCATGTGATCATCAATCTAACCGTGAACAAGGTGATCATCAATATAACCCCTTAAACAGGTGATCATCAGTCTAACCCTGAACCAGGTGATCATCAGTCTAATCCTGAACCATGTGATCATCAATCCAACCCTGAACCATATGATCATCAATCCAACCCTGAACCATGTGATCATCAATCTAACCGTGAACCAGGTGATCATCAATCTAACCTTGAACCAGGTGATTCTCAGTCTAATCTTGAACCATATGATCATCAATCCAACCCTGAACCATGTGATCATCAATCTAACCGTGAACCAGGTGATCATCAATATAACCCTTAACCAGGTGATCATCAGTCAAATCTTTAACCATGTGATCATCAGGCAAATCCTGAACCATGTGATCATCACTGTAACCCTGAACCATGTGATCATCAATCTAACCGTGATCAAGATGATCATAAATATAACCCTTAAACAGGTGATCATCAGTCTAACCTTAACCAGGTGATCATCAGTCCAATCCTGAACCATGTGATCATCAATCTAACCCTGAACCAGGTGATCATCAGTCTAACCCTGAACCATGTGATCATCAATCCAACCCTGAACCATGTGATCATCAATCTAACCATGAACAATGTGATCATCAGTCTAACCCTGAACCATGTGATCATCAATCCATCCCTGGACCATGTGATCATGAATCCAACCCTGAACCATGTGATCATCAATGTAACCGTGAACCAGGTGATCATCTATATAACCCTGAACAATGTGATCATCAGTCTAACCCTGAACCATGTGATCATCAATCCAACCCTGGACCATGTGATCATCAATCTAACCGTGAACAAGGTGATCATCAATATAACCCTTAAACAGGTGATCATCAGTCTAACCCTGAACCAGGTGATCATCAGTCCAATCCTGAACCATGTGATCATCAATCCAACCCTGAACCATGTGATCATCAATCTAACCGTGAACCAGGTGATCATCAATATAACACTTAACGAAGTGATCATCAGTCTAATCCTGAACCATGTGATCATCAATCCAACCCTGAACCATGTGATCATCAATGTAACCGTCAACCAGGTGATCATCAATATAACCCTTAACCAGGTGATCATGAGTCTAACCCTGAACCATATGATCATCAATCCAACCCTGAAACATTTTGACATCAATGTAACCGTGAACCAGGTGATCATCAATATAACCCTTAACGAAGTGATCACCAGGCTAACCCTGAACCATATGATCATCAATCCAATCCTGAACCATGTGATCATCAGGCAAATCCTGAACCATGTGATCATCAATGTAACCCTGAACCATGTGATCATCAATCCAACCCTGAACCAGGTGATCATCAATCTAACCATGAACCATGTGATCATCAATCTAACCATGAACCATGTGATCATCAGTCCAACCCTGAACCATTTGATCATCAATCTAACCATGAACCAGGTGATCATCAGTCTAACCCTGAACCATGTGATCATCAATCCAACCCTGAACCATTTGATCATCAATCTAACCCTGAACAATGTGATCATCAGTCTAACCCTGAACCATGTGATCATCAATCCAACCCTGGACCATGTGATCATCAATCTAACCGTGAACAAGGTGATCATCAATATAACCCCTTAAACAGGTGATCATCAGTCTAACCCTGAACCAGGTGATCATCAGTCTAATCCTGAACCATGTGATCATCAATCCAACCCTGAACCATATGATCATCAATCCAACCCTGAACCATGTGATCATCAATCTAACCGTGAACCAGGTGATCATCAATCTAACCTTGAACCAGGTGATTCTCAGTCTAATCTTGAACCATATGATCATCAATCCAACCCTGAACCATGTGATCATCAATCTAACCGTGAACCAGGTGATCATCAATATAACCCTTAACCAGGTGATCATCAGTCAAATCTTTAACCATGTGATCATCAGGCAAATCCTGAACCATGTGATCATCACTGTAACCCTGAACCATGTGATCATCAATCTAACCGTGATCAAGATGATCATAAATATAACCCTTAAACAGGTGATCATCAGTCTAACCTTAACCAGGTGATCATCAGTCCAATCCTGAACCATGTGATCATCAATCTAACCCTGAACCAGGTGATCATCAGTCTAACCCTGAACCATGTGATCATCAATCCAACCCTGAACCATGTGATCATCAATCTAACCCTGAACAATGTGATCATCAGTCTAACCCTGAACCATGTGATCATCAATCCATCCCTGGACCATGTGATCATGAATCCAACCCTGAACCATGTGATCATCAATGTAACCGTGAACCAGGTGATCATCTATATAACCCTTAACCAGGTGATCATGAGTCTAACCCTGAACCAAATGATCATCAATCCAAACCTGAACCATGTGATCATCAATCTAACCGTGAACCAGGTGATCATCAATCTAACCTTGAACCAGGTGTTTCTCAGTCTAATCTTGAACCATTTGATCATCAATCCAACCCTGAACAATGTGATCATCAATCTAACCGTGAACCAGGTGATCATCAATATAACCCTTAACAGGTGATCATCAGTCTAATCCTGAACCATGTGATCATCAGGCAAATCCTGAACCATGTGATCATCAATGTAACCGTGAACAAGGTGATCATAAATATAACCCTTAAACAGGTGATCATCAATATAACCCTTAACGAAGTGATCATCAGGCTAACCCTGAACCAGGTGATCATTTGTCTAATCCTGAACCATGTGATCATCAATCCAACCCTGAACCATGTGATCATCAATGTAACTGTCAACCAGGTGATCATCAATATAACGCTTAACCAGGTGATCATGAGTCTAACCCTGAACCATATGATCATCAATCCAACCCTGAACCATGTGATAATCAATGTAACCGTGAACCAGGTGATCATCTATATAACCCTTAACCAGGTGATCATGAGTCTAACCCTGAACCATATGATCATCAATCCAACCCTGAACCATTTGATCACCAATGTAACCGTGAACCAGGTGATCATCAATATAACCCTTAACGAAGTGATCATCAGGCTAACCCTGAACCAGGTGATCATCAGTCTAATCCTGAACCATGGTGATCATCAATCCAACCCTGAACCATGTGATCATCAATGTAACCGTCAACCATGTGATCATGAGTCTAAACCTGAACCATATGATCATCAATCCAACCCTGAACCATGTGATCATCAATGTAACCCTGAACCATGTGATCATCAATCTAACCGTGAACAAGGTGATCATCAATATAACCCTTAAACAGGAGATCATCAGTCTAACCTTGAACCAGGTGATCATCAGTCCTATCCTGAACCATGTGATCATCAATCCAACCCTGAACCATGTGATCATCAATCTAACCGTGAACCAGGTGATCATCAATATAACCCTTAACGAGGTGATCATCAGGCTAACCCTGAACCAGGTGATCATCAGTCTAATCCTGAACCATGTGATCATCAATCCAACCCTGAACCATGTGATCATCAATCTAACCGTGAACCAGGTGATCATCAATATAACCGTGAACAAAGTGATCATCAATGAAACCCTTAAACAGGAGATCATCAGTGTAACCCTGAACCAGGTGATCATCAGTCCTATCCTGAACCATGTGATCATCAATCCATCCCTGAACCATATGATCATCAATCCAACCCTGAACCATGTGATCATCAATGTAACCCTGAACCAGGTGATCATTTGTCTAATCCTGAACCATGTGATCATCAATGTAACCGTCAACCAGGTGATCATCAATATAACCCTTAAACAGGTGATCATGAGTCTAACCCTGAACCATATGATCATCAATCCAACCCTGAACCATGTGATCATCAATGTAACCGTGAACCAGGTGATCATGAGTCTAACCCTGAACCATATGATCATCAATCCAACCCTGAACCATTTGATCATCAATGTAACCGTCAACCAGGTGATCATGAGTCTAACCCTGAACCATATGATCATCAATCCAACCCTGAACCATGTGATCATCAGGCGAATCCTGAACCATGTGATCATCAATCCAACCCTGAACCATGTGATCATCAATCTAACCGTGAACCAGGTGATCATCAATATAACCGTGAACAAAGTGATCATCAATGAAACCCTTAAACAGGAGATCATCAGTGTAACCCTGAACCAGGTGATCATCAGTCCTATCCTGAACCATGTGATCATCAATCCAACCCTGAACCATATGATCATCAATCCAACCCTGAACCATGTGATCATCAATGTAACCCTGAACCAGGTGATCATTTGTCTAATCCTGAACCATGTGATCATCAATGTAACCGTCAACCAGGTGATCATCAATATAACCCTTAACCAGGTGATCATGAGTCTAACCCTGAACCATATGATCATCAATCCAACCCCGAACCATGTGATCATCAATGTAACCGTGAACCAGGTGATCATGAGTCTAACCCTGAACCATATGATCATCAATCCAACCCTGAACCATTTGATCATCAATGTAACCGTCAACCAGGTGATCATGAGTCTAACCCTGAACCATATGATCATCAATCCAACCCTGAACCATGTGATCATCAGGCGAATCCTGAACCATGTGATCATCAATGTAACCCTGAACCATGTGATCATCAATCTAACCGTGAACAAGGTGATCATCAATACAACCCTTAAACAGGAGATCATCAGTCTAACCCTGAACCAGGTGATCATCAGTCCTATCCTGAACCATGTGATCATCAATCCAACCCTGAACCATGTGATCATCAATCTAACCGTGAACCAGGTGATCATCAATATAATCCTTAACGAGGTGATCATCAGGCTAACCCTGAACCAGGTGATCAACAGTCTAATCTTGAACAATGTGATCATCAATCCAACCCTGAACCTTGTTATCATCAATGTAACCATGAACCAGGAGATCATCAATATAACCCTTAACCAGGTGATCATGAGTCTAACCCTGAACCATATGATCAATAATCCAACCCTGAACCATGTGATCATCTATCTAACCGTGAACCAGGTGATAATCAATCTAACGTTGAACCAGGTGATCATCAGTCTAACCTCAATCTAACCCTGAACCATGTGATCATCAATCTAGTCCTGGACCATGTGATCATCAATCTAACCGTGAACAAAGTGATCATCAATGAAACCCTTAAACAGGAGATCATCAGTCTAACCCTGTACCAGGTGATCATCAGTCTAATCCTGAACCATGTGATCATCAATCCAACCCTGAACCATGTGATCATCAATCTAACCGTGAACCAGGTGATAATCAATATAACCGTGAACAAAGTGATCATCAATGAAACCCTTAAACAGGAGATCATCAGTGTAACCCTGAACCAGGTGATCATCAGTCCTATCCTGAACCATGTGATCATCAATCCAACCCTGAATCATATGATCATCAATCCAACCCTGAACCATGTGATCATCAATGTAACCCTGAACCAGGTGATCATTTGTTTAATCCTGAACCATGTGATCATCAATGTAACCGTCAACCAGGTGATCATCAATATAACCCTTAACCAGGTGATCATGAGTCTACTCCTGAACCATATGATCATCAATCCAACCCTGAACCATTTGATCATCAATGTAACCGTGAACCAGGTGATCATGAGTCTAACCCTGAACCATATGATCATCAATCCAACCCTGAACCATTTGATCATCAATGTAACCGTCAACCAGGTGATCATGAGTCTAACCCTGAACCATGTGATCATCAATCTAACCGTGAACAAGGTGATCATCAATATAACCCTTAAACAGGAGATCATCAGTCTAACCCTGAACCAGGTGATCATAAGTCCTATCCTGAACCATGTGATCATCAATCCAAACCTGAACCATGTGATCATCAATCCAACCCTGAACCATGTGATCATCAATGTAACCGTCAACCATGTGATCATGAGTCTAAACCTGAACCATATGATCATCAATCCAACCTTGAACCATGTGATCATCAATGTAACCCTGAACCATGTGATCATCAATCTAACCGTGAACCAGGTGATCATTAATATAACCCTTAACCAGGTGATCATCAGTCAAATCTTTAACCATGTGATCATCAGGCAAATCCTGAACCATGTGATCATCACTGTAACCCTGAACCATGTGATCATCAATCTAACTGTGATCAAGGTGATTATAAATATAACCCTTAAACAGGTGATCATCAGTCTAACCTTAACCAGGTGATCATCAGTCCAATCCTGAACCATGTGATCATCAATCTAACCCTGAACCAGGTGATCATCAGTCTAACCCTGAACCATGTGATCATCAATCCAACCCTGAACCATGTGATCATCAATCTAACCCTGAACAATGTGATCATCAGTCTAACCCTGAACCATGTGATCATCAATCCATCCCTGGACCATGTGATCATGAATCCAACCCTGAACCATGTGATCATCAATGTAACCGTGAACCAGGTGATCATCTATATAACCCTTAACCAGGTGATCATGAGTCTAACCCTGAACCAAATGATCATCAATCCAACCCTGAACCATGTGATCATCAATCTAACCGTGAACCAGGTGATCATCAATCTAACCTTGAACCAGGTGTTTCTCAGTCTAATCTTGAACCATTTGATCATCAATCCAACCCTGAACAATGTGATCATCAATCTAACCGTGAACCAGGTGATCATCAATATAACCCTTAACCAGGTGATCATCAGTCTAATCCTGAACCATGTGATCATCAGGCAAATCCTGAACCATGTGATCATCAATGTAACCCTGAACCATGTGATCATCAATCTAACCGTGAACAAGCTGATCATCAATATAACCCTGAACCAGGTGATCATCAGTCCAATCCTGAACCATGTGATCATCATTCGAACCCTGAACCATGTGATCATCAATCTAACCCTGAACCAGGTGATCATCAGTCTAACCCTGAACCATGTGATCATCAATCCAACCCTGGACCATGTGATCATCAATCTAACCGTGAACAAGGTGATCATCAATATAACCCTTAAACAGGTGATCATCAATATAACCCTTAACGAAGTGATCATCAGGCTAACCCTGAACCAGGTGATCATTTGTCTAATCCTGAACCATGTGATCATCAATCCAACCCTGAACCATGTGATCATCAATGTAACTGTCAACCAGGTGATCATCAATATAACGCTTAACCAGGTGATTATGAGTCTAACCCTGAACCATATGATCATCAATCCAACCCTGAACCATGTGATAATCAATGTAACCGTGAACCAGGTGATCATCTATATAACCCTTAACCAGGTGATCATGAGTCTAACCCTGAACCATATGATCATCAATCCAACCCTGAACCATTTGATCATCAATGTAACCGTGAACCAGGTGATCATCAATATAACCCTTAACGAAGTGATCATCAGGCTAACCCTGAACCAGGTGATCATCAGTCTAATCCTGAACCATGTGATCATCAATCCAACCCTGGACCATGTGATCATCAATTTAACCGTGAACAAGGTGATCATCAATATAACCCTTAAACAGGTGATCATCAGTCTAACCCTGAACCAGGTGATCATCAGTCCAATCCTGAACCATGTGATCATCAATCCAACCCTGAACCATGTGATCATCAATCTAACCGTGAACCAGGTGATCATCAATATAACACTTAACGAAGTGATCATCAGTCTAATCCTGAACCATGTGATCATCAATCCAACCCTGAACCATGTGATCATCAATGTAACCGTCAACCAGGTGATCATCAATATAACCCTGAACCAGGTGATCATCAGTCTAATCCTGAACCATATGATCATCAATCCAACCCTGAAACATTTTGACATCAATGTAACCGTGAACCAGGTGATCATCAATATAACCCTTAACGAAGTGATCACCAGGCTAACCCTGAACCATATGATCATCAATCCAATCCTGAACCATGTGATCATCAGGCAAATCCTGAACCATGTGATCATCAATGTAACCCTGAACCATGTGATCATCAATCCAACCCTGAACCAGGTGATCATCAATCAAACCATGAACCATGTGATCATCAATCTAACCATGAACCATGTGATCATCAGTCCAACCCTGAACCATTTGATCATCAATCTAACCATGAACCAGGTGATCATCAGTCTAACCCTGAACCATGTGATCATCAATCCAACCCTGAACCATTTGATCATCAATCTAACCCTGAACAATGTGATCATCAGTCTAACCCTGAACCATGTGATCATCAATCCAACCCTGGACCATGTGATCATCAATCTAACCGTGAACAAGGTGATCATCAATATAACCCCTTAAACAGGTGATCATCAGTCTAACCCTGAACCAGGTGATCATCAGTCTAATCCTGAACCATGTGATCATCAATCCAACCCTGAACCATATGATCATCAATCCAACCCTGAACCATGTGATCATCAATCTAACCGTGAACCAGGTGATCATCAATCTAACCTTGAACCAGGTGATTCTCAGTCTAATCTTGAACCATATGATCATCAATCCAACCCTGAACCATGTGATCATCAATCTAACCGTGAACCAGGTGATCATCAATATAACCCTTAACCAGGTGATCATCAGTCAAATCTTTAACCATGTGATCATCAGGCAAATCCTGAACCATGTGATCATCACTGTAACCCTGAACCATGTGATCATCAATCTAACCGTGATCAAGATGATCATAAATATAACCCTTAAACAGGTGATCATCAGTCTAACCTTAACCAGGTGATCATCAGTCCAATCCTGAACCATGTGATCATCAATCTAACCCTGAACCAGGTGATCATCAGTCTAACCCTGAACCATGTGATCATCAATCCAACCCTGAACCATGTGATCATCAATCTAACCCTGAACAATGTGATCATCAGTCTAACCCTGAACCATGTGATCATCAATCCATCCCTGGACCATGTGATCATGAATCCAACCCTGAACCATGTGATCATCAATGTAACCGTGAACCAGGTGATCATCTATATAACCCTTAACCAGGTGATCATGAGTCTAACCCTGAACCAAATGATCATCAATCCAAACCTGAACCATGTGATCATCAATCTAACCGTGAACCAGGTGATCATCAATCTAACCTTGAACCAGGTGTTTCTCAGTCTAATCTTGAACCATTTGATCATCAATCCAACCCTGAACAATGTGATCATCAATCTAACCGTGAACCAGGTGATCATCAATATAACCCTTAACAGGTGATCATCAGTCTAATCCTGAACCATGTGATCATCAGGCAAATCCTGAACCATGTGATCATCAATGTAACCCTGAACCATGTGATCATCAATCTAACCGTGAACAAGGTGATCATAAATATAACCCTTAAACAGGTGATCATCAATATAACCCTTAACGAAGTGATCATCAGGCTAACCCTGAACCAGGTGATCATTTGTCTAATCCTGAACCATGTGATCATCAATCCAACCCTGAACCATGTGATCATCAATGTAACTGTCAACCAGGTGATCATCAATATAACGCTTAACCAGGTGATCATGAGTCTAACCCTGAACCATATGATCATCAATCCAACCCTGAACCATGTGATAATCAATGTAACCGTGAACCAGGTGATCATCTATATAACCCTTAACCAGGTGATCATGAGTCTAACCCTGAACCATATGATCATCAATCCAACCCTGAACCATTTGATCACCAATGTAACCGTGAACCAGGTGATCATCAATATAACCCTTAACGAAGTGATCATCAGGCTAACCCTGAACCAGGTGATCATCAGTCTAATCCTGAACCATGGTGATCATCAATCCAACCCTGAACCATGTGATCATCAATGTAACCGTCAACCATGTGATCATGAGTCTAAACCTGAACCATATGATCATCAATCCAACCCTGAACCATGTGATCATCAATGTAACCCTGAACCATGTGATCATCAATCTAACCGTGAACAAGGTGATCATCAATATAACCCTTAAACAGGAGATCATCAGTCTAACCTTGAACCAGGTGATCATCAGTCCTATCCTGAACCATGTGATCATCAATCCAACCCTGAACCATGTGATCATCAATCTAACCGTGAACCAGGTGATCATCAATATAACCCTTAACGAGGTGATCATCAGGCTAACCCTGAACCAGGTGATCATCAGTCTAATCCTGAACCATGTGATCATCAATCCAACCCTGAACCATGTGATCATCAATCTAACCGTGAACCAGGTGATCATCAATATAACCGTGAACAAAGTGATCATCAATGAAACCCTTAAACAGGAGATCATCAGTGTAACCCTGAACCAGGTGATCATCAGTCCTATCCTGAACCATGTGATCATCAATCCATCCCTGAACCATATGATCATCAATCCAACCCTGAACCATGTGATCATCAATGTAACCCTGAACCAGGTGATCATTTGTCTAATCCTGAACCATGTGATCATCAATGTAACCGTCAACCAGGTGATCATCAATATAACCCTTAAACAGGTGATCATGAGTCTAACCCTGAACCATATGATCATCAATCCAACCCTGAACCATGTGATCATCAATGTAACCGTGAACCAGGTGATCATGAGTCTAACCCTGAACCATATGATCATCAATCCAACCCTGAACCATTTGATCATCAATGTAACCGTCAACCAGGTGATCATGAGTCTAACCCTGAACCATATGATCATCAATCCAACCCTGAACCATGTGATCATCAGGCGAATCCTGAACCATGTGATCATCAATCCAACCCTGAACCATGTGATCATCAATCTAACCGTGAACCAGGTGATCATCAATATAACCGTGAACAAAGTGATCATCAATGAAACCCTTAAACAGGAGATCATCAGTGTAACCCTGAACCAGGTGATCATCAGTCCTATCCTGAACCATGTGATCATCAATCCAACCCTGAACCATATGATCATCAATCCAACCCTGAACCATGTGATCATCAATGTAACCCTGAACCAGGTGATCATTTGTCTAATCCTGAACCATGTGATCATCAATGTAACCGTCAACCAGGTGATCATCAATATAACCCTTAACCAGGTGATCATGAGTCTAACCCTGAACCATATGATCATCAATCCAACCCCGAACCATGTGATCATCAATGTAACCGTGAACCAGGTGATCATGAGTCTAACCCTGAACCATATGATCATCAATCCAACCCTGAACCATTTGATCATCAATGTAACCGTCAACCAGGTGATCATGAGTCTAACCCTGAACCATATGATCATCAATCCAACCCTGAACCATGTGATCATCAGGCGAATCCTGAACCATGTGATCATCAATGTAACCCTGAACCATGTGATCATCAATCTAACCGTGAACAAGGTGATCATCAATACAACCCTTAAACAGGAGATCATCAGTCTAACCCTGAACCAGGTGATCATCAGTCCTATCCTGAACCATGTGATCATCAATCCAACCCTGAACCATGTGATCATCAATCTAACCGTGAACCAGGTGATCATCAATATAATCCTTAACGAGGTGATCATCAGGCTAACCCTGAACCAGGTGATCAACAGTCTAATCTTGAACAATGTGATCATCAATCCAACCCTGAACCTTGTTATCATCAATGTAACCATGAACCAGGAGATCATCAATATAACCCTTAACCAGGTGATCATGAGTCTAACCCTGAACCATATGATCAATAATCCAACCCTGAACCATGTGATCATCTATGTAACCGTGAACCAGGTGATAATCAATCTAACGTTGAACCAGGTGATCATCAGTCTAACCTCAATCTAACCCTGAACCATGTGATCATCAATCTAGTCCTGGACCATGTGATCATCAATCTAACCGTGAACAAAGTGATCATCAATGAAACCCTTAAACAGGAGATCATCAGTCTAACCCTGTACCAGGTGATCATCAGTCTAATCCTGAACCATGTGATCATCAATCCAACCCTGAACCATGTGATCATCAATCTAACCGTGAACCAGGTGATAATCAATATAACCGTGAACAAAGTGATCATCAATGAAACCCTTAAACAGGAGATCATCAGTGTAACCCTGAACCAGGTGATCATCAGTCCTATCCTGAACCATGTGATCATCAATCCAACCCTGAATCATATGATCATCAATCCAACCCTGAACCATGTGATCATCAATGTAACCCTGAACCAGGTGATCATTTGTTTAATCCTGAACCATGTGATCATCAATGTAACCGTCAACCAGGTGATCATCAATATAACCCTTAACCAGTTGATCATGAGTCTACTCCTGAACCATATGATCATCAATCCAACCCTGAACCATTTGATCATCAATGTAACCGTGAACCAGGTGATCATGAGTCTAACCCTGAACCATATGATCATTAATCCAACCCTGAACCATTTGATCATCAATGTAACCGTCAACCAGGTGATCATGAGTCTAACCCTGAACCATGTGATCATCAATCTAACCGTGAACAAGGTGATCATCAATATAACCCTTAAACAGGAGATCATCAGTCTAACCCTGAACCAGGTGATCATAAGTCCTATCCTGAACCATGTGATCATCAATCCAAACCTGAACCATGTGATCATCAATCCAACCCTGAACCATGTGATCATCAATGTAACCGTCAACCATGTGATCATGAGTCTAAACCTGAACCATATGATCATCAATCCAACCTTGAACCATGTGATCATCAATGTAACCCTGAACCATGTGATCATCAATCTAACCGTGAACCAGGTGATCATTAATATAACCCTTAACCAGGTGATCATCAGTCAAATCTTTAACCATGTGATCATCAGGCAAATCCTGAACCATGTGATCATCACTGTAACCCTGAACCATGTGATCATCAATCTAACTGTGATCAAGGTGATCATAAATATAACCCTTAAACAGGTGATCATCAGTCTAACCTTAACCAGGTGATCATCAGTCCAATCCTGAACCATGTGATCATCAATCTAACCCTGAACCAGGTGATCATCAGTCTAACCCTGAACCATGTGATCATCAATCCAACCCTGAACCATGTGATCATCAATCTAACCCTGAACCATGTGATCATCAATCCAACCCTGAACCATATGATCATCAATCCAACCCTGAACCATGTGATCATCAATGTAACCCTGAACCAGGTGATCATTTGTCTAATCCTGAACCATGTGATCATCAATGTAACCGTCAACCAGGTGATCATCAATATAACCCTTAACCAGGTGATCATGAGTCTAACCCTGAACCATATGATCATCAATCCAACCCCGAACCATGTGATCATCAATGTAACCGTGAACCAGGTGATCATGAGTCTAACCCTGAACCATATGATCATCAATCCAACCCTGAACCATTTGATCATCAATGTAACCGTCAACCAGGTGATCATGAGTCTAACCCTGAACCATATGATCATCAATCCAACCCTGAACCATGTGATCATCAGGCGAATCCTGAACCATGTGATCATCAATGTAACCCTGAACCATGTGATCATCAATCTAACCGTGAACAAGGTGATCATCAATACAACCCTTAAACAGGAGATCATCAGTCTAACCCTGAACCAGGTGATCATCAGTCCTATCCTGAACCATGTGATCATCAATCCAACCCTGAACCATGTGATCATCAATCTAACCGTGAACCAGGTGATCATCAATATAATCCTTAACGAGGTGATCATCAGGCTAACCCTGAACCAGGTGATCAACAGTCTAATCTTGAACAATGTGATCATCAATCCAACCCTGAACCTTGTTATCATCAATGTAACCATGAACCAGGAGATCATCAATATAACCCTTAACCAGGTGATCATGAGTCTAACCCTGAACCATATGATCAATAATCCAACCCTGAACCATGTGATCATCTATGTAACCGTGAACCAGGTGATAATCAATCTAACGTTGAACCAGGTGATCATCAGTCTAACCTCAATCTAACCCTGAACCATGTGATCATCAATCTAGTCCTGGACCATGTGATCATCAATCTAACCGTGAACAAAGTGATCATCAATGAAACCCTTAAACAGGAGATCATCAGTCTAACCCTGTACCAGGTGATCATCAGTCTAATCCTGAACCATGTGATCATCAATCCAACCCTGAACCATGTGATCATCAATCTAACCGTGAACCAGGTGATAATCAATATAACCGTGAACAAAGTGATCATCAATGAAACCCTTAAACAGGAGATCATCAGTGTAACCCTGAACCAGGTGATCATCAGTCCTATCCTGAACCATGTGATCATCAATCCAACCCTGAATCATATGATCATCAATCCAACCCTGAACCATGTGATCATCAATGTAACCCTGAACCAGGTGATCATTTGTTTAATCCTGAACCATGTGATCATCAATGTAACCGTCAACCAGGTGATCATCAATATAACCCTTAACCAGTTGATCATGAGTCTACTCCTGAACCATATGATCATCAATCCAACCCTGAACCATTTGATCATCAATGTAACCGTGAACCAGGTGATCATGAGTCTAACCCTGAACCATATGATCATTAATCCAACCCTGAACCATTTGATCATCAATGTAACCGTCAACCAGGTGATCATGAGTCTAACCCTGAACCATGTGATCATCAATCTAACCGTGAACAAGGTGATCATCAATATAACCCTTAAACAGGAGATCATCAGTCTAACCCTGAACCAGGTGATCATAAGTCCTATCCTGAACCATGTGATCATCAATCCAAACCTGAACCATGTGATCATCAATCCAACCCTGAACCATGTGATCATCAATGTAACCGTCAACCATGTGATCATGAGTCTAAACCTGAACCATATGATCATCAATCCAACCTTGAACCATGTGATCATCAATGTAACCCTGAACCATGTGATCATCAATCTAACCGTGAACCAGGTGATCATTAATATAACCCTTAACCAGGTGATCATCAGTCAAATCTTTAACCATGTGATCATCAGGCAAATCCTGAACCATGTGATCATCACTGTAACCCTGAACCATGTGATCATCAATCTAACTGTGATCAAGGTGATCATAAATATAACCCTTAAACAGGTGATCATCAGTCTAACCTTAACCAGGTGATCATCAGTCCAATCCTGAACCATGTGATCATCAATCTAACCCTGAACCAGGTGATCATCAGTCTAACCCTGAACCATGTGATCATCAATCCAACCCTGAACCATGTGATCATCAATCTAACCCTGAACAATGTGATCATCAGTCTAACCCTGAACCATGTGATCATCAATCCATCCCTGGACCATGTGATCATGAATCCAACCCTGAACCATGTGATCATCAATGTAACCGTGAACCAGGTGATCATCTATATAACCCTTAACCAGGTGATCATGAGTCTAACCCTGAACCAAATGATCATCAATCCAACCCTGAACCATGTGATCATCAATCTAACCGTGAACCAGGTGATCATCAATCTAACCTTGAACCAGGTGTTTCTCAGTCTAATCTTGAACCATTTGATCATCAATCCAACCCTGAACAATGTGATCATCAATCTAACCGTGAACCAGGTGATCATCAATATAACCCTTAACCAGGTGATCATCAGTCTAATCCTGAACCATGTGATCATCAGGCAAATCCTGAACCATGTGATCATCAATGTAACCCTGAACCATGTGATCATCAATCTAACCGTGAACAAGCTGATCATCAATATAACCCTGAACCAGGTGATCATCAGTCCAATCCTGAACCATGTGATCATCATTCGAACCCTGAACCATGTGATCATCAATCTAACCCTGAACCAGGTGATCATCAGTCTAACCCTGAACCATGTGATCATCAATCCAACCCTGGACCATGTGATCATCAATCTAACCGTGAACAAGGTGATCATCAATATAACCCTTAAACAGGTGATCATCAATATAACCCTTAACGAAGTGATCATCAGGCTAACCCTGAACCAGGTGATCATTTGTCTAATCCTGAACCATGTGATCATCAATCCAACCCTGAACCATGTGATCATCAATGTAACTGTCAACCAGGTGATCATCAATATAACGCTTAACCAGGTGATTATGAGTCTAACCCTGAACCATATGATCATCAATCCAACCCTGAACCATGTGATAATCAATGTAACCGTGAACCAGGTGATCATCTATATAACCCTTAACCAGGTGATCATGAGTCTAACCCTGAACCATATGATCATCAATCCAACCCTGAACCATTTGATCATCAATGTAACCGTGAACCAGGTGATCATCAATATAACCCTTAACGAAGTGATCATCAGGCTAACCCTGAACCAGGTGATCATCAGTCTAATCCTGAACCATGTGATCATCAATCCAACCCTGAACCATGTGATCATCAATGTAACCGTCAACCATGTGATCATGAGTCTAAACCTGAACCATATGATCATCAATCCAACCCTGAACCATGTGATCATCAATGTAACCCTGAACCAGGTGATCATCAATATAACCGTGAACAAAGTGATCATCAATGAAACCCTTAAACAGGAGATCATCAGTGTAACCCTGAACCAGGTGATCATCAGTCCTATCCTGAACCATGTGATCATCAATCAAACCCTGAACCATATGATCATCAATCCAACCCTGAACCATGTGATCATCAATGTAACCCTGAACCAGGTGATCATTTGTCTAATCCTGAACCATGTGATCATCAATGTAACCGTCAACCAGGTGATCATCAATATAACCCTTAACCAGGTGATCATGAGTCTAACCCTGAACCATATGATCATCCATCCAACCCTGAACCATGTGATCATCAATGTAACCGTGAACCAGGTGATCATGAGTCTAACCCTGAACCATATGATCATCAATCCAACCCTGAACCATTTGATCATCAATGTAACCGTCAACCAGGTGATCATGAGTCTAACCCTGAACCATATGATCATCAATCCAACCCTGAACCATGTGATCATCAGGCGAATCCTGAACCATGTGATCATCAATCCAACCCTGAACCATGTGATCATCAATCTAACCGTGAACCAGGTGATCATCAATATAACCGTGAACAAAGTGATCATCAATGAAACCCTTAAACAGGAGATCATCAGTGTAACCCTGAACCAGGTGATCATCAGTCCTATCCTGAACCATGTGATCATCAATCCAACCCTGAACCATATGATCATCAATCCAACCCTGAACCATGTGATCATCAATGTAACCCTGAACCAGGTGATCATTTGTCTAATCCTGAACCATGTGATCATCAATGTAACCGTCAACCAGGTGATCATCAATATAACCCTTAACCAGGTGATCATGAGTCTAACCCTGAACCATATGATCATCAATCCAATCCTGAACCATGTGATCATCAGGCAAATCCTGAACCATGTGATCATCACTGTAACCCTGAACCATGTGATCATCAATCTAACCGTGATCAAGATGATCATAAATATAACCCTTAAACAGGTGATCATCAGTCTAACCTTAACCAGGTGATCATCAGTCCAATCCTGAACCATGTGATCATCAATCTAACCCTGAACCAGGTGATCATCAGTCTAACCCTGAACCATGTGATCATCAATCTAACCCTGAACAATGTGATCATCAGTCTAACCCTGAACCATGTGATCATCAATCCATCCCTGGACCATGTGATCATGAATCCAACCCTGAACCATGTGATCATCAATGTAACCGTGAACCAGGTGATCATCTATATAACCCTTAACCAGGTGATCATGAGTCTAACCCTGAACCAAATGATCATCAATCCAACCCTGAACCATGTGATCATCAATCTAACCGTGAACCAGGTGATCATCAATCTAACCTTGAACCAGGTGTTTCTCAGTCTAATCTTGAACCATTTGATCATCAATCCAACCCTGAACAATGTGATCATCAATCTAACCGTGAACCAGGTGATCATCAATATAACCCTTAACAGGTGATCATCAGTCTAATCCTGAACCATGTGATCATCAGGCAAATCCTGAACCATGTGATCATCAATGTAACCCTGAACCATGTGATCATCAATCTAACCGTGAACAAGGTGATCATCAATATAACCCTTAAACAGGTGATCATCAATATAACCCTTAACGAAGTGATCATCTGGCTAACCCTGAACCAGGTGATCATTTGTCTAATCCTGAACCATGTGATCATCAATCCAACCCTGAACCATGTGATCATCAATGTAACTGTCAACCAGGTGATCATCAATATAACGCTTAACCAGGTGATCATGAGTCTAACCCTGAACCATATGATCATCAATCCAACCCTGAACCATGTGATAATCAATGTAACCGTGAACCAGGTGATCATCTATATAACCCTTAACCAGGTGATCATGAGTCTAACCCTGAACCATATGATCATCAATCCAACCCTGAACCATTTGATCATCAATGTAACCGTGAACCAGGTGATCATCAATATAACCCTTAACGAAGTGATCATCAGGCTAACCCTGAACCAGGTGATCATCAGTCTAATCCTGAACCATGGTGATCATCAATCCAACCCTGAACCATGTGATCATCAATGTAACCGTCAACCATGTGATCATGAGTCTAAACCTGAACCATATGATCATCAATCCAACCCTGAACCATGTGATCATCAATGTAACCCTGAACCATGTGATCATCAATCTAACCGTGAACAAGGTGATCATCAATATAACCCTTAAACAGGAGATCATCAGTCTAACCTTGAACCAGGTGATCATCAGTCCTATCCTGAACCATGTGATCATCAATCCAACCCTGAACCATGTGATCATCAATCTAACCGTGAACCAGGTGATCATCAATATAACCCTTAACGAGGTGATCATCAGGCTAACCCTGAACCAGGTGATCATCAGTCTAATCCTGAACCATGTGATTATCAATCCAACCCTGAACCATGTGATCATCAATCTAACCGTGAACCAGGTGATCATCAATATAACCGTGAACAAAGTGATCATCAATGAAACCCTTAAACAGGAGATCATCAGTGTAACCCTGAACCAGGTGATCATCAGTCCTATCCTGAACCATGTGATCATCAATCCAACCCTGAACCATATGATCATCAATCCAACCCTGAACCATGTGATCATCAATGTAACCCTGAACCAGGTGATCATTTGTCTAATCCTGAACCATGTGATCATCAATGTAACCGTCAACCAGGTGATCATCAATATAACCCTTAAACAGGTGATCATGAGTCTAACCCTGAACCATATGATCATCAATCCAACCCTGAACCATTTGATCATCAATGTAACCGTCAACCAGGTGATCATGAGTCTAACCCTGAACCATATGATCATCAATCCAACCCTGAACCATGTGATCATCAGGCGAATCCTGAACCATGTGATCATCAATCCAACCCTGAACCATGTGATCATCAATCTAACCGTGAACCAGGTGATCATCAATATAACCGTGAACAAAGTGATCATCAATGAAACCCTTAAACAGGAGATCATCAGTGTAACCCTGAACCAGGTGATCATCAGTCCTATCCTGAACCATGTGATCATCAATCCAACCCTGAACCATATGATCATCAATCCAACCCTGAACCATGTGATCATCAATGTAACCCTGAACCAGGTGATCATTTGTCTAATCCTGAACCATGTGATCATCAATGTAACCGTCAACCAGGTGATCATCAATATAACCCTTAACCAGGTGATCATGAGTCTAACCCTGAACCATATGATCATCAATCCAACCCCGAACCATGTGATCATCAATCTAACCCTGAACCATGTGATCATCAATCCAACCCTGAACCATGTGATCATCAATCTAACCCTGAACCATGTGATCATCAATCTAACCCTGAACAATGTGATCATCAATCCAACCCTGGACCATGTGATCATCAATCTAACCGTGAACAAGGTGATCATCAATATAACCCTTAAACAGGTGATCATCAGTCCAATCCTGAACCATGTGATCATCAGTCCAATCCTGAACCATGTGATCATCAATCTAACCGTGAACCAGGTGATCATCAATATAACCCTTAACGAAGTGATCATCAGGCTAACCCTGAACCAGGTGATCATCAGTCTAATCCTGAACCATGTGATCATCAATCCAACCCTGAACCATGTGATCATCAATGTAACCGTCAACCAGGTGATCATCAATATAACCCTTAACCAGGTGATCATGAGTCTAACCCTGAACTATATGATCATCAATCCAACCCTGAACCATGTGATCATCAATGTAACCGTGAACCAGGTGATCATCTATATAACCCTTAACCAGGTGATCATTAGTCTAACCCTGAACCATATGATCATCAATTCAACCCTGAACCATGTGAACATCAGGCAAATCCTGAACCATGTGATCATCAATGTAACCCTTAAACAGGTGATCATCAGTCTAACCCTGAACCAGGTGATCATCAGTCCAATCCTGAACCAAGTGATCATCAATCCAACCCTGGACCATGTGATCATCAGTGCAATTCTGAACCATGTGATCATCAATCCAACCCTGGACCATGTGATCATCAATGTAACCGTGAACCATGTGATCATCAATGTAACCGTGAACTAGGTGATCATCAATATAACCCTTAACCAGGTGATCATCAGTCTAACCCTGAACCAGGTGATCATCAATCCAATCCTGGACCATGTGATCATCAATCCAACCCTGGAACATGTTATCATCAATCTAACTGTAAACAAGGTGATCATCAATATAACCCTTAAACAGGTGATCATCAGTCTAACCCTGAACCAGGTGATCATCAATCCAACCCTGAACCATGTGATCATCAATCTAACCCTGAACCAGGTGATCATCAGTCTAACCCTGAACCATGTGATCATCAATCCAACCCTGAACCATCTGATCATCAATCTAACCCTGAACAATGTGATCATCAGTCTAACCCTGAACCATGTTATCATCAATCCAACCCTGGACCATGTGATCATCAATCTAACCGTGAACAAGGTGATCATCAATATAACCCTTAAACAGGTGATCATCAGTCTAACCCTGAACCAGGTGATCATCAGTCCAATCCTGAACCATGTGATCATCAATCCAACCCTGAACCATGTGATCATCAATCTAACCGTGAACCAGGTGATCATCAATATAACACTTAACGAAGTGATCATCAGTCTAATCCTGAACCATGTGATCATCAATCCAACCCTGAACCATGTGATCATCAATGTAACCGTCAACCAGGTGATCATCAATATAACCCTTAACCAGGTGATCATGAGTCTAACCCTGAACCATATGATCATCAATCCAACCCTGAAACATTTTGACATCAATGTAACCGTGAATCAGGTGATCATCAATATAACCCTTAACGAAGTGATCACCAGGCTAACCCTGAACCATATGATCATCAATCCAATCCTGAACCATGTGATCATCAATCCAACCCTGAACCAGGTGATCATCAATCTAACCATGAACCATGTGATCATCAATCTAACCATGAACCATGTGATCATCAGTCCAACCCTGAACCATGTGATCATCAATCTAACCATGAACCAGGTGATCATTAGTCTAACCCTGAACCATGTGATCATCAATCCAACCCTGAACCATTTGATCATCAATCTAACCCTGAACAATGTGATCATCAGTCTAACCCTGAACCATGTGATCATCAATCCAACCCTGGAACATGTGATCATCAATCTAACCGTGAACAAGGTGATCATCAATATAACCCCTTAAACAGGTGATCATCAGTCTAACCCTGAACCAGGTGATCATCAGTATAATCCTGAACCATGTGATCATCAATCCAACCCTGAACCATATGATCATCAATCCAACCCTGAACCATGTGATCATCAATCTAACCGTGAACCAGGTGATCATCAATCTAACCTTGAACCAGGTGATTCTCAGTCTAATCTTGAACCATATGATCATCAATCCAACCCTGAACCATGTGATCATCAATCTAACCGTGAACCAGGTGATCATCAATATAACCCTTAACCAGGTGATCATCAGTCAAATCTTTAACCATGTGATCATCAGGCAAATCCTGAACCATGTGATCATCACTGTAACCCTGAACCATGTGATCATCAATCTAACCGTGATCAAGATGATCATAAATATAACCCTTAAACAGGTGATCATCAGTCTAACCTTAACCAGGTGATCATCAGTCCAATCCTGAACCATGTGATCATCAATCTAACCCTGAACCAGGTGATCATCAGTCTAACCCTGAACCATGTGATCATCAATCCAACCCTGAACCATGTGATCATCAATCTAACCCTGAACAATGTGATCATCAGTCTAACCCTGAACCATGTGATCATCAATCCATCCCTGGACCATGTGATCATGAATCCAACCCTGAACCATGTGATCATCAATGTAACCGTGAACCAGGTGATCATCTATATAACCCTGAACAATGTGATCATCAGTCTAACCCTGAACCATGTGATCATCAATCCAACCCTGGACCATGTGATCATCAATCTAACCGTGAACAAGGTGATCATCAATATAACCCTTAAACAGGTGATCATCAGTCTAACCCTGAACCAGGTGATCATCAGTCCAATCCTGAACCATGTGATCATCAATCCAACCCTGAACCATGTGATCATCAATCTAACCGTGAACCAGGTGATCATCAATATAACACTTAACGAAGTGATCATCAGTCTAATCCTGAACCATGTGATCATCAATCCAACCCTGAACCATGTGATCATCAATGTAACCGTCAACCAGGTGATCATCAATATAACCCTTAACCAGGTGATCATGAGTCTAACCCTGAACCATATGATCATCAATCCAACCCTGAAACATTTTGACATCAATGTAACCGTGAACCAGGTGATCATCAATATAACCCTTAACGAAGTGATCACCAGGCTAACCCTGAACCATATGATCATCAATCCAATCCTGAACCATGTGATCATCAGGCAAATCCTGAACCATGTGATCATCAATGTAACCCTGAACCATGTGATCATCAATCCAACCCTGAACCAGGTGATCATCAATCTAACCATGAACCATGTGATCATCAATCTAACCATGAACCATGTGATCATCAGTCCAACCCTGAACCATTTGATCATCAATCTAACCATGAACCAGGTGATCATCAGTCTAACCCTGAACCATGTGATCATCAATCCAACCCTGAACCATTTGATCATCAATCTAACCCTGAACAATGTGATCATCAGTCTAACCCTGAACCATGTGATCATCAATCCAACCCTGGACCATGTGATCATCAATCTAACCGTGAACAAGGTGATCATCAATATAACCCCTTAAACAGGTGATCATCAGTCTAACCCTGAACCAGGTGATCATCAGTCTAATCCTGAACCATGTGATCATCAATCCAACCCTGAACCATATGATCATCAATCCAACCCTGAACCATGTGATCATCAATCTAACCGTGAACCAGGTGATCATCAATCTAACCTTGAACCAGGTGATTCTCAGTCTAATCTTGAACCATATGATCATCAATCCAACCCTGAACCATGTGATCATCAATCTAACCGTGAACCAGGTGATCATCAATATAACCCTTAACCAGGTGATCATCAGTCAAATCTTTAACCATGTGATCATCAGGCAAATCCTGAACCATGTGATCATCACTGTAACCCTGAACCATGTGATCATCAATCTAACCGTGATCAAGATGATCATAAATATAACCCTTAAACAGGTGATCATCAGTCTAACCTTAACCAGGTGATCATCAGTCCAATCCTGAACCATGTGATCATCAATCTAACCCTGAACCAGGTGATCATCAGTCTAACCCTGAACCATGTGATCATCAATCCAACCCTGAACCATGTGATCATCAATCTAACCCTGAACAATGTGATCATCAGTCTAACCCTGAACCATGTGATCATCAATCCATCCCTGGACCATGTGATCATGAATCCAACCCTGAACCATGTGATCATCAATGTAACCGTGAACCAGGTGATCATCTATATAACCCTTAACCAGGTGATCATGAGTCTAACCCTGAACCAAATGATCATCAATCCAACCCTGAACCATGTGATCATCAATCTAACCGTGAACCAGGTGATCATCAATCTAACCTTGAACCAGGTGTTTCTCAGTCTAATCTTGAGCCATTTGATCATCAATCCAACCCTGAACAATGTGATCATCAATCTAACCGTGAACCAGGTGATCATCAATATAACCCTTAACAGGTGATCATCAGTCTAATCCTGAACCATGTGATCATCAGGCAAATCCTGAACCATGTGATCATCAATGTAACCCTGAACCATGTGATCATCAATCTAACCGTGAACAAGGTGATCATCAATATAACCCTTAAACAGGTGATCATCAATATAACCCTTAACGAAGTGATCATCAGGCTAACCCTGAACCATGTGATCATCAGGCGAATCCTGAACCATGTGATCATCAATCCAACCCTGAACCATGTGATCATCAATCTAACCGTGAACCAGGTGATCATCAATATAACCGTGAACAAAGTGATCATCAATGAAACCCTTAAACAGGAGATCATCAGTGTAACCCTGAACCAGGTGATCATCAGTCCTATCCTGAACCATGTGATCATCAATCCAACCCTGAACCATATGATCATCAATCCAACCCTGAACCATGTGATCATCAATGTAACCCTGAACCAGGTGATCATTTGTCTAATCCTGAACCATGTGATCATCAATGTAACCGTCAACCAGGTGATCATCAATATAACCCTTAACCAGGTGATCATGAGTCTAACCCTGAACCATATGATCATCAATCCAACCCCGAACCATGTGATCATCAATGTAACCGTGAACCAGGTGATCATCAATCTAACCTTGAACCAGGTGTTTCTCAGTCTAATCTTGAACCATTTGATCATCAATCCAACCCTGAACAATGTGATCATCAATCTAACCGTGAACCAGGTGATCATCAATATAACCCTTAACAGGTGATCATCAGTCTAATCCTGAACCATGTGATCATCAGGCAAATCCTGAACCATGTGATCATCAATGTAACCCTGAACCATGTGATCATCAATCTAACCGTGAACAAGGTGATCATAAATATAACCCTTAAACAGGTGATCATCAATATAACCCTTAACGAAGTGATCATCAGGCTAACCCTGAACCAGGTGATCATTTGTCTAATCCTGAACCATGTGATCATCAATCCAACCCTGAACCATGTGATCATCAATGTAACTGTCAACCAGGTGATCATCAATATAACGCTTAACCAGGTGATCATGAGTCTAACCCTGAACCATATGATCATCAATCCAACCCTGAACCATGTGATAATCAATGTAACCGTGAACCAGGTGATCATCTATATAACCCTTAACCAGGTGATCATGAGTCTAACCCTGAACCATATGATCATCAATCCAACCCTGAACCATTTGATCACCAATGTAACCGTGAACCAGGTGATCATCAATATAACCCTTAACGAAGTGATCATCAGGCTAACCCTGAACCAGGTGATCATCAGTCTAATCCTGAACCATGGTGATCATCAATCCAACCCTGAACCATGTGATCATCAATGTAACCGTCAACCATGTGATCATGAGTCTAAACCTGAACCATATGATCATCAATCCAACCCTGAACCATGTGATCATCAATGTAACCCTGAACCATGTGATCATCAATCTAACCGTGAACAAGGTGATCATCAATATAACCCTTAAACAGGAGATCATCAGTCTAACCTTGAACCAGGTGATCATCAGTCCTATCCTGAACCATGTGATCATCAATCCAACCCTGAACCATGTGATCATCAATCTAACCGTGAACCAGGTGATCATCAATATAACCCTTAACGAGGTGATCATCAGGCTAACCCTGAACCAGGTGATCATCAGTCTAATCCTGAACCATGTGATCATCAATCCAACCCTGAACCATGTGATCATCAATCTAACCGTGAACCAGGTGATCATCAATATAACCGTGAACAAAGTGATCATCAATGAAACCCTTAAACAGGAGATCATCAGTGTAACCCTGAACCAGGTGATCATCAGTCCTATCCTGAACCATGTGATCATCAATCCATCCCTGAACCATATGATCATCAATCCAACCCTGAACCATGTGATCATCAATGTAACCCTGAACCAGGTGATCATTTGTCTAATCCTGAACCATGTGATCATCAATGTAACCGTCAACCAGGTGATCATCAATATAACCCTTAAACAGGTGATCATGAGTCTAACCCTGAACCATATGATCATCAATCCAACCCTGAACCATGTGATCATCAATGTAACCGTGAACCAGGTGATCATGAGTCTAACCCTGAACCATATGATCATCAATCCAACCCTGAACCATTTGATCATCAATGTAACCGTCAACCAGGTGATCATGAGTCTAACCCTGAACCATATGATCATCAATCCAACCCTGAACCATGTGATCATCAGGCGAATCCTGAACCATGTGATCATCAATCCAACCCTGAACCATGTGATCATCAATCTAACCGTGAACCAGGTGATCATCAATATAACCGTGAACAAAGTGATCATCAATGAAACCCTTAAACAGGAGATCATCAGTGTAACCCTGAACCAGGTGATCATCAGTCCTATCCTGAACCATGTGATCATCAATCCAACCCTGAACCATATGATCATCAATCCAACCCTGAACCATGTGATCATCAATGTAACCCTGAACCAGGTGATCATTTGTCTAATCCTGAACCATGTGATCATCAATGTAACCGTCAACCAGGTGATCATCAATATAACCCTTAACCAGGTGATCATGAGTCTAACCCTGAACCATATGATCATCAATCCAACCCCGAACCATGTGATCATCAATGTAACCGTGAACCAGGTGATCATGAGTCTAACCCTGAACCATATGATCATCAATCCAACCCTGAACCATTTGATCATCAATGTAACCGTCAACCAGGTGATCATGAGTCTAACCCTGAACCATATGATCATCAATCCAACCCTGAACCATGTGATCATCAGGCGAATCCTGAACCATGTGATCATCAATGTAACCCTGAACCATGTGATCATCAATCTAACCGTGAACAAGGTGATCATCAATACAACCCTTAAACAGGAGATCATCAGTCTAACCCTGAACCAGGTGATCATCAGTCCTATCCTGAACCATGTGATCATCAATCCAACCCTGAACCATGTGATCATCAATCTAACCGTGAACCAGGTGATCATCAATATAATCCTTAACGAGGTGATCATCAGGCTAACCCTGAACCAGGTGATCAACAGTCTAATCTTGAACAATGTGATCATCAATCCAACCCTGAACCTTGTTATCATCAATGTAACCATGAACCAGGAGATCATCAATATAACCCTTAACCAGGTGATCATGAGTCTAACCCTGAACCATATGATCAATAATCCAACCCTGAACCATGTGATCATCTATCTAACCGTGAACCAGGTGATAATCAATCTAACGTTGAACCAGGTGATCATCAGTCTAACCTCAATCTAACCCTGAACCATGTGATCATCAATCTAGTCCTGGACCATGTGATCATCAATCTAACCGTGAACAAAGTGATCATCAATGAAACCCTTAAACAGGAGATCATCAGTCTAACCCTGTACCAGGTGATCATCAGTCTAATCCTGAACCATGTGATCATCAATCCAACCCTGAACCATGTGATCATCAATCTAACCGTGAACCAGGTGATAATCAATATAACCGTGAACAAAGTGATCATCAATGAAACCCTTAAACAGGAGATCATCAGTGTAACCCTGAACCAGGTGATCATCAGTCCTATCCTGAACCATGTGATCATCAATCCAACCCTGAATCATATGATCATCAATCCAACCCTGAACCATGTGATCATCAATGTAACCCTGAACCAGGTGATCATTTGTTTAATCCTGAACCATGTGATCATCAATGTAACCGTCAACCAGGTGATCATCAATATAACCCTTAACCAGGTGATCATGAGTCTACTCCTGAACCATATGATCATCAATCCAACCCTGAACCATTTGATCATCAATGTAACCGTGAACCAGGTGATCATGAGTCTAACCCTGAACCATATGATCATCAATCCAACCCTGAACCATTTGATCATCAATGTAACCGTCAACCAGGTGATCATGAGTCTAACCCTGAACCATGTGATCATCAATCTAACCGTGAACAAGGTGATCATCAATATAACCCTTAAACAGGAGATCATCAGTCTAACCCTGAACCAGGTGATCATAAGTCCTATCCTGAACCATGTGATCATCAATCCAAACCTGAACCATGTGATCATCAATCCAACCCTGAACCATGTGATCATCAATGTAACCGTCAACCATGTGATCATGAGTCTAAACCTGAACCATATGATCATCAATCCAACCTTGAACCATGTGATCATCAATGTAACCCTGAACCATGTGATCATCAATCTAACCGTGAACCAGGTGATCATTAATATAACCCTTAACCAGGTGATCATCAGTCAAATCTTTAACCATGTGATCATCAGGCAAATCCTGAACCATGTGATCATCACTGTAACCCTGAACCATGTGATCATCAATCTAACTGTGATCAAGGTGATCATAAATATAACCCTTAAACAGGTGATCATCAGTCTAACCTTAACCAGGTGATCATCAGTCCAATCCTGAACCATGTGATCATCAATCTAACCCTGAACCAGGTGATCATCAGTCTAACCCTGAACCATGTGATAATCAATCCAACCCTGAACCATGTGATCATCAATCTAACCCTGAACAATGTGATCATCAGTCTAACCCTGAACCATGTGATCATCAATCCATCCCTGGACCATGTGATCATGAATCCAACCCTGAACCATGTGATCATCAATGTAACCGTGAACCAGGTGATCATCTATATAACCCTTAACCAGGTGATCATGAGTCTAACCCTGAACCAAATGATCATCAATCCAACCCTGAACCATGTGATCATCAATCTAACCGTGAACCAGGTGATCATCAATCTAACCTTGAACCAGGTGTTTCTCAGTCTAATCTTGAACCATTTGATAATCAATCCAACCCTGAACAATGTGATCATCAATCTAACCGTGAACCAGGTGATCATCAATATAACCCTTAACCAGGTGATCATCAGTCTAATCCTGAACCATGTGATCATCAGGCAAATCCTGAACCATGTGATCATCAATGTAACCCTGAACCATGTGATCATCAATCTAACCGTGAACAAGCTGATCATCAATATAACCCTGAACCAGGTGATCATCAGTCCAATCCTGAACCATGTGATCATCATTCGAACCCTGAACCATGTGATCATCAATCTAACCCTGAACCAGGTGATCATCAGTCTAACCCTGAACCATGTGATCATCAATCCAACCCTGGACCATGTGATCATCAATCTAACCGTGAACAAGGTGATCATCAATATAACCCTTAAACAGGTGATCATCAATATAACCCTTAACGAAGTGATCATCAGGCTAACCCTGAACCAGGTGATCATTTGTCTAATCCTGAACCATGTGATCATCAATCCAACCCTGAACCATGTGATCATCAATGTAACTGTCAACCAGGTGATCATCAATATAACGCTTAACCAGGTGATTATGAGTCTAACCCTGAACCATATGATCATCAATCCAACCCTGAACCATGTGATAATCAATGTAACCGTGAACCAGGTGATCATCTATATAACCCTTAACCAGGTGATCATGAGTCTAACCCTGAACCATATGATCATCAATCCAACCCTGAACCATTTGATCATCAATGTAACCGTGAACCAGGTGATCATCAATATAACCCTTAACGAAGTGATCATCAGGCTAACCCTGAACCAGGTGATCATCAGTCTAATCCTGAACCATGTGATCATCAATCCAACCCTGAACCATGTGATCATCAATGTAACCGTCAACCATGTGATCATGAGTCTAAACCTGAACCATATGATCATCAATCCAACCCTGAACCATGTGATCATCAATGTAACCCTGAACCAGGTGATCATCAATATAACCGTGAACAAAGTGATCATCAATGAAACCCTTAAACAGGAGATCATCAGTGTAACCCTGAACCAGGTGATCATCAGTCCTATCCTGAACCATGTGATCATCAATCCAACCCTGAACCATATGATCATCAATCCAACCCTGAACCATGTGATCATCAATGTAACCCTGAACCAGGTGATCATTTGTCTAATCCTGAACCATGTGATCATCAATGTAACCGTCAACCAGGTGATCATCAATATAACCCTTAACCAGGTGATCATGAGTCTAACCCTGAACCATATGATCATCCATCCAACCCTGAACCATGTGATCATCAATGTAACCGTGAACCAGGTGATCATGAGTCTAACCCTGAACCATATGATCATCAATCCAACCCTGAACCATTTGATCATCAATGTAACCGTCAACCAGGTGATCATGAGTCTAACCCTGAACCATATGATCATCAATCCAACCCTGAACCATGTGATCATCAGGCGAATCCTGAACCATGTGATCATCAATCCAACCCTGAACCATGTGATCATCAATCTAACCGTGAACCAGGTGATCATCAATATAACCGTGAACAAAGTGATCATCAATGAAACCCTTAAACAGGAGATCATCAGTGTAACCCTGAACCAGGTGATCATCAGTCCTATCCTGAACCATGTGATCATCAATCCAACCCTGAACCATATGATCATCAATCCAACCCTGAACCATGTGATCATCAATGTAACCCTGAACCAGGTGATCATTTGTCTAATCCTGAACCATGTGATCATCAATGTAACCGTCAACCAGGTGATCATCAATATAACCCTTAACCAGGTGATCATGAGTCTAACCCTGAACCATATGATCATCAATCCAATCCTGAACCATGTGATCATCAGGCAAATCCTGAACCATGTGATCATCACTGTAACCCTGAACCATGTGATCATCAATCTAACCGTGATCAAGATGATCATAAATATAACCCTTAAACAAGTGATCATCAGTCTAACCTTAACCAGGTGATCATCAGTCCAATCCTGAACCATGTGATCATCAATCTAACCCTGAACCAGGTGATCATCAGTCTAACCCTGAACCATGTGATCATCAATCTAACCCTGAACAATGTGATCATCAGTCTAACCCTGAACCATGTGATCATCAATCCATCCCTGGACCATGTGATCTTGAATCCAACCCTGAACCATGTGATCATCAATGTAACCGTGAACCAGGTGATCATCTATATAACCCTTAACCAGGTGATCATGAGTCTAACCCTGAACCAAATGATCATCAATCCAACCCTGAACCATGTGATCATCAATCTAACCGTGAACCAGGTGATCATCAATCTAACCTTGAACCAGGTGTTTCTCAGTCTAATCTTGAACCATTTGATCATCAATCCAACCCTGAACAATGTGATCATCAATCTAACCGTGAACCAGGTGATCATCAATATAACCCTTAACAGGTGATCATCAGTCTAATCCTGAACCATGTGATCATCAGGCAAATCCTGAACCATGTGATCATCAATGTAACCCTGAACCATGTGATCATCAATCTAACCGTGAACAAGGTGATCATCAATATAACCCTTAAACAGGTGATCATCAATATAACCCTTAACGAAGTGATCATCAGGCTAACCCTGAACCAGGTGATCATTTGTCTAATCCTGAACCATGTGATCATCAATCCAACCCTGAACCATGTGATCATCAATGTAACTGTCAACCAGGTGATCATCAATATAACGCTTAACCAGGTGATCATGAGTCTAACCCTGAACCATATGATCATCAATCCAACCCTGAACCATGTGATAATCAATGTAACCGTGAACCAGGTGATCATCTATATAACCCTTAACCAGGTGATCATGAGTCTAACCCTGAACCATATGATCATCAATCCAACCCTGAACCATTTGATCATCAATGTAACCGTGAACCAGGTGATCATCAATATAACCCTTAACGAAGTGATCATCAGGCTAACCCTGAACCAGGTGATCATCAGTCTAATCCTGAACCATGGTGATCATCAATCCAACCCTGAACCATGTGATCATCAATGTAACCGTCAACCATGTGATCATGAGTCTAAACCTGAACCATATGATCATCAATCCAACCCTGAACCATGTGATCATCAATGTAACCCTGAACCATGTGATCATCAATCTAACCGTGAACAAGGTGATCATCAATATAACCCTTAAACAGGAGATCATCAGTCTAACCTTGAACCAGGTGATCATCAGTCCTATCCTGAACCATGTGATCATCAATCCAACCCTGAACCATGTGATCATCAATCTAACCGTGAACCAGGTGATCATCAATATAACCCTTAACGAGGTGATCATCAGGCTAACCCTGAACCAGGTGATCATCAGTCTAATCCTGAACCATGTGATTATCAATCCAACCCTGAACCATGTGATCATCAATCTAACCGTGAACCAGGTGATCATCAATATAACCGTGAACAAAGTGATCATCAATGAAACCCTTAAACAGGAGATCATCAGTGTAACCCTGAACCAGGTGATCATCAGTCCTATCCTGAACCATGTGATCATCAATCCAACCCTGAACCATATGATCATCAATCCAACCCTGAACCATGTGATCATCAATGTAACCCTGAACCAGGTGATCATTTGTCTAATCCTGAACCATGTGATCATCAATGTAACCGTCAACCAGGTGATCATCAATATAACCCTTAAACAGGTGATCATGAGTCTAACCCTGAACCATATGATCATCAATCCAACCCTGAACCATTTGATCATCAATGTAACCGTCAACCAGGTGATCATGAGTCTAACCCTGAACCATATGATCATCAATCCAACCCTGAACCATGTGATCATCAGGCGAATCCTGAACCATGTGATCATCAATCCAACCCTGAACCATGTGATCATCAATCTAACCGTGAACCAGGTGATCATCAATATAACCGTGAACAAAGTGATCATCAATGAAACCCTTAAACAGGAGATCATCAGTGTAACCCTGAACCAGGTGATCATCAGTCCTATCCTGAACCATGTGATCATCAATCCAACCCTGAACCATATGATCATCAATCCAACCCTGAACCATGTGATCATCAATGTAACCCTGAACCAGGTGATCATCAGTCCTATCCTGAACCATGTGATCATCAATCCAACCCTGAACCATATGATCATCAATCCAACCCTGAACCATGTGATCATCAATGTAACCCTGAACCAGGTGATCATTTGTCTAATCCTGAACCATGTGATCATCAATGTAACCGTCAACCAGGTGATCATCAATATAACCCTTAACCAGGTGATCATGAGTCTAACCCTGAACCATATGATCATCAATCCAACCCCGAACCATGTGATCATCAATCTAACCCTGAACCATGTGATCATCAATCCAACCCTGAACCATGTGATCATCAATCTAACCCTGAACCATGTGATCATCAATCTAACCCTGAACAATGTGATCATCAATCCAACCCTGGACCATGTGATCATCAATCTAACCGTGAACAAGGTGATCATCAATATAACCCTTAAACAGGTGATCATCAGTCCAATCCTGAACCATGTGATCATCAGTCCAATCCTGAACCATGTGATCATCAATCTAACCGTGAACCAGGTGATCATCAATATAACCCTTAACGAAGTGATCATCAGGCTAACCCTGAACCAGGTGATCATCAGTCTAATCCTGAACCATGTGATCATCAATCCAACCCTGAACCATGTGATCATCAATGTAACCGTCAACCAGGTGATCATCAATATAACCCTTAACCAGGTGATCATGAGTCTAACCCTGAACTATATGATCATCAATCCAACCCTGAACCATGTGATCATCAATGTAACCGTGAACCAGGTGATCATCTATATAACCCTTAACCAGGTGATCATTAGTCTAACCCTGAACCATATGATCATCAATTCAACCCTGAACCATGTGAACATCAGGCAAATCCTGAACCATGTGATCATCAATGTAACCCTTAAACAGGTGATCATCAGTCTAACCCTGAACCAGGTGATCATCAGTCCAATCCTGAACCAAGTGATCATCAATCCAACCCTGGACCATGTGATCATCAGTGCAATTCTGAACCATGTGATCATCAATCCAACCCTGGACCATGTGATCATCAATGTAACCGTGAACCATGTGATCATCAATGTAACCGTGAACTAGGTGATCATCAATATAACCCTTAACCAGGTGATCATCAGTCTAACCCTGAACCAGGTGATCATCAATCCAATCCTGGACCATGTGATCATCAATCCAACCCTGGAACATGTTATCATCAATCTAACTGTAAACAAGGTGATCATCAATATAACCCTTAAACAGGTGATCATCAGTCTAACCCTGAACCAGGTGATCATCAATCCAACCCTGAACCATGTGATCATCAATCTAACCCTGAACCAGGTGATCATCAGTCTAACCCTGAACCATGTGATCATCAATCCAACCCTGAACCATCTGATCATCAATCTAACCCTGAACAATGTGATCATCAGTCTAACCCTGAACCATGTTATCATCAATCCAACCCTGGACCATGTGATCATCAATCTAACCGTGAACAAGGTGATCATCAATATAACCCTTAAACAGGTGATCATCAGTCTAACCCTGAACCAGGTGATCATCAGTCCAATCCTGAACCATGTGATCATCAATCCAACCCTGAACCATGTGATCATCAATCTAACCGTGAACCAGGTGATCATCAATATAACACTTAACGAAGTGATCATCAGTCTAATCCTGAACCATGTGATCATCAATCCAACCCTGAACCATGTGATCATCAATGTAACCGTCAACCAGGTGATCATCAATATAACCCTTAACCAGGTGATCATGAGTCTAACCCTGAACCATATGATCATCAATCCAACCCTGAAACATTTTGACATCAATGTAACCGTGAATCAGGTGATCATCAATATAACCCTTAACGAAGTGATCACCAGGCTAACCCTGAACCATATGATCATCAATCCAATCCTGAACCATGTGATCATCAATCCAACCCTGAACCAGGTGATCATCAATCTAACCATGAACCATGTGATCATCAATCTAACCATGAACCATGTGATCATCAGTCCAACCCTGAACCATGTGATCATCAATCTAACCATGAACCAGGTGATCATTAGTCTAACCCTGAACCATGTGATCATCAATCCAACCCTGAACCATTTGATCATCAATCTAACCCTGAACAATGTGATCATCAGTCTAACCCTGAACCATGTGATCATCAATCCAACCCTGGAACATGTGATCATCAATCTAACCGTGAACAAGGTGATCATCAATATAACCCCTTAAACAGGTGATCATCAGTCTAACCCTGAACCAGGTGATCATCAGTATAATCCTGAACCATGTGATCATCAATCCAACCCTGAACCATATGATCATCAATCCAACCCTGAACCATGTGATCATCAATCTAACCGTGAACCAGGTGATCATCAATCTAACCTTGAACCAGGTGATTCTCAGTCTAATCTTGAACCATATGATCATCAATCCAACCCTGAACCATGTGATCATCAATCTAACCGTGAACCAGGTGATCATCAATATAACCCTTAACCAGGTGATCATCAGTCAAATCTTTAACCATGTGATCATCAGGCAAATCCTGAACCATGTGATCATCACTGTAACCCTGAACCATGTGATCATCAATCTAACCGTGATCAAGATGATCATAAATATAACCCTTAAACAGGTGATCATCAGTCTAACCTTAACCAGGTGATCATCAGTCCAATCCTGAACCATGTGATCATCAATCTAACCCTGAACCAGGTGATCATCAGTCTAACCCTGAACCATGTGATCATCAATCCAACCCTGAACCATGTGATCATCAATCTAACCCTGAACAATGTGATCATCAGTCTAACCCTGAACCATGTGATCATCAATCCATCCCTGGACCATGTGATCATGAATCCAACCCTGAACCATGTGATCATCAATGTAACCGTGAACCAGGTGATCATCTATATAACCCTGAACAATGTGATCATCAGTCTAACCCTGAACCATGTGATCATCAATCCAACCCTGGACCATGTGATCATCAATCTAACCGTGAACAAGGTGATCATCAATATAACCCTTAAACAGGTGATCATCAGTCTAACCCTGAACCAGGTGATCATCAGTCCAATCCTGAACCATGTGATCATCAATCCAACCCTGAACCATGTGATCATCAATCTAACCGTGAACCAGGTGATCATCAATATAACACTTAACGAAGTGATCATCAGTCTAATCCTGAACCATGTGATCATCAATCCAACCCTGAACCATGTGATCATCAATGTAACCGTCAACCAGGTGATCATCAATATAACCCTTAACCAGGTGATCATGAGTCTAACCCTGAACCATATGATCATCAATCCAACCCTGAAACATTTTGACATCAATGTAACCGTGAACCAGGTGATCATCAATATAACCCTTAACGAAGTGATCACCAGGCTAACCCTGAACCATATGATCATCAATCCAATCCTGAACCATGTGATCATCAGGCAAATCCTGAACCATGTGATCATCAATGTAACCCTGAACCATGTGATCATCAATCCAACCCTGAACCAGGTGATCATCAATCTAACCATGAACCATGTGATCATCAATCTAACCATGAACCATGTGATCATCAGTCCAACCCTGAACCATTTGATCATCAATCTAACCATGAACCAGGTGATCATCAGTCTAACCCTGAACCATGTGATCATCAATCCAACCCTGAACCATTTGATCATCAATCTAACCCTGAACAATGTGATCATCAGTCTAACCCTGAACCATGTGATCATCAATCCAACCCTGGACCATGTGATCATCAATCTAACCGTGAACAAGGTGATCATCAATATAACCCCTTAAACAGGTGATCATCAGTCTAACCCTGAACCAGGTGATCATCAGTCTAATCCTGAACCATGTGATCATCAATCCAACCCTGAACCATATGATCATCAATCCAACCCTGAACCATGTGATCATCAATCTAACCGTGAACCAGGTGATCATCAATCTAACCTTGAACCAGGTGATTCTCAGTCTAATCTTGAACCATATGATCATCAATCCAACCCTGAACCATGTGATCATCAATCTAACCGTGAACCAGGTGATCATCAATATAACCCTTAACCAGGTGATCATCAGTCAAATCTTTAACCATGTGATCATCAGGCAAATCCTGAACCATGTGATCATCACTGTAACCCTGAACCATGTGATCATCAATCTAACCGTGATCAAGATGATCACAAATATAACCCTTAAACAGGTGATCATCAGTCTAACCTTAACCAGGTGATCATCAGTCCAATCCTGAACCATGTGATCATCAATCTAACCCTGAACCAGGTGATCATCAGTCTAACCCTGAACCATGTGATCATCAATCCAACCCTGAACCATGTGATCATCAATCTAACCCTGAACAATGTGATCATCAGTCTAACCCTGAACCATGTGATCATCAATCCATCCCTGGACCATGTGATCATGAATCCAACCCTGAACCATGTGATCATCAATGTAACCGTGAACCAGGTGATCATCTATATAACCCTTAACCAGGTGATCATGAGTCTAACCCTGAACCAAATGATCATCAATCCAACCCTGAACCATGTGATCATCAATCTAACCGTGAACCAGGTGATCATCAATCTAACCTTGAACCAGGTGTTTCTCAGTCTAATCTTGAACCATTTGATCATCAATCAAACCCTGAACAATGTGATCATCAATCTAACCGTGAACCAGGTGATCATCAATATAACCCTTAACAGGTGATCATCAGTCTAATCCTGAACCATGTGATCATCAGGCAAATCCTGAACCATGTGATCATCAATGTAACCCTGAACCATGTGATCATCAATCTAACCGTGAACAAGGTGATCATCAATATAACCCTTAAACAGGTGATCATCAATATAACCCTTAACGAAGTGATCATCAGGCTAACCCTGAACCATGTGATCATCAGGCGAATCCTGAACCATGTGATCATCAATCCAACCCTGAACCATGTGATCATCAATCTAACCGTGAACCAGGTGATCATCAATATAACCGTGAACAAAGTGATCATCAATGAAACCCTTAAACAGGAGATCATCAGTGTAACCCTGAACCAGGTGATCATCAGTCCTATCCTGAACCATGTGATCATCAATCCAACCCTGAACCATATGATCATCAATCCAACCCTGAACCATGTGATCATCAATGTAACCCTGAACCAGGTGATCATTTGTCTAATCCTGAACCATGTGATCATCAATGTAACCGTCAACCAGGTGATCATCAATATAACCCTTAACCAGGTGATCATGAGTCTAACCCTGAACCATATGATCATCAATCCAACCCCGAACCATGTGATCATCAATGTAACCGTGAACCAGGTGATCATGAGTCTAACCCTGAACCATATGATCATCAATCCAACCCTGAACCATTTGATCATCAATGTAACCGTCAACCAGGTGATCATGAGTCTAACCCTGAACCATATGATCATCAATCCAACCCTGAACCATGTGATCATCAGGCGAATCCTGAACCATGTGATCATCAATGTAACCCTGAACCATGTGATCATCAATCTAACCGTGAACAAGGTGATCATCAATACAACCCTTAAACAGGAGATCATCAGTCTAACCCTGAACCAGGTGATCATCAGTCCTATCCTGAACCATGTGATCATCAATCCAACCCTGAACCATGTGATCATCAATCTAACCGTGAACCAGGTGATCATCAATATAATCCTTAACGAGGTGATCATCAGGCTAACCCTGAACCAGGTGATCAACAGTCTAATCTTGAACAATGTGATCATCAATCCAACCCTGAACCTTGTGATCATCAATGTAACCATGAACCAGGAGATCATCAATATAACCCTTAACCAGGTGATCATGAGTCTAACCCTGAACCATATGATCAATAATCCAACCCTGAACCATGTGATCATCAATCTAACCGTGAACCAGGTGATAATCAATCTAACGTTAAACCAGGTGATCATCAGTCTAACCTCAATCTAACCCTGAACCATGTGATCATCAATCTAGTCCTGGACCATGTGATCATCAATCTAACCGTGAACAAAGTGATCATCAATGAAACCCTTAAACAGGAGATCATCAGTCTAACCCTGTACCAGGTGATCATCAGTCTAATCCTAAACCATGTGATCAACAATCAAACCCTGAACCATGTGATCATCAATCTAACCGTGAACCAGGTGATAATCAATATAACCGTGAACAAAGTGATCATCAATGAAACCCTTAAACAGGAGATCATCAGTGTAACCCTGAACCAGGTGATCATCAGTCCTATCCTGAACCATGTGATCATCAATCCAACCCTGAATCATATGATCATCAATCCAACCCTGAACCATGTGATCATCAATGTAACCCTGAACCAGGTGATCATTTGTTTAATCCTGAACCATGTGATCATCAATGTAACCGTCAACCAGGTGATCATCAATATAACCCTTAACCAGGTGATCATGAGTCTACTCCTGAACCATATGATCATCAATCCAACCCTGAACCATTTGATCATTAATGTAACCGTGAACCAGGTGATCATGAGTCTAACCCTGAACCATATGATCATCAATCCAACCCTGAACCATTTGATCATCAATGTAACCGTCAACCAGGTGATCATGAGTCTAACCCTGAACCATGTGATCATCAATCTAACCGTGAACAAGGTGATCATCAATATAACCCTTAAACAGGAGATCATCAGTCTAACCCTGAACCAGGTGATCATAAGTCCTATCCTGAACCATGTGATCATCAATCCAAACCTGAACCATGTGATCATCAATCTAACCGTGAACCAGGTGATCATCAATATAACCCTTAACGAGGTGATCATCAGGCTAACCCTGAACTAGGTGATCATCAGTCTAATCCTGAACCATGTGATCATCAATCCAACCCTGAACCATGTGATCATCAATGTAACCGTCAACCATGTGATCATGAGTCTAAACCTGAACCATATGATCATCAATCCAACCTTGAACCATGTGATCATCAATGTAACCCTGAACCATGTGATCATCAATCTAACCGTGAACCAGGTGATCATTAATATAACCCTTAACCAGGTGATCATCAGTCAAATCTTTAACCATGTGATCATCAGGCAAATCCTGAACCATGTGATCATCACTGTAACCCTGAACCATGTGATCATCAGTCTAACCGTGATCAAGGTGATCATAAATATAACCCTTAAACAGGTGATCATCAGTCTAACCTTAACCAGGTGATCATCAGTCCAATCCTGAACCATGTGATCATCAATCTAACCCTGAACCAGGTGATCATCAGTCTAACCCTGAACCATGTGATCATCAATCCAACCCTGAACCATGTGATCATCAATCTAACCCTGAACAATGTGATCATCAGTCTAACCCTGAACCATGTGATCATCAATCCATCCCTGGACCATGTGATCATGAATCCAACCCTGAACCATGTGATCATCAATGTAACCGTGAACCAGGTGATCATCTATATAACCCTTAACCAGGTGATCATGAGTCTAACCCTGAACCAAATGATCATCAATCCAACCCTGAACCATGTGATCATCAATCTAACCGTGAACCAGGTGATCATCAATCTAACCTTGAACCAGGTGTTTCTCAGTCTAATCTTGAACCATTTGATCATCAATCCAACCCTGAACAATGTGATCATCAATCTAACCGTGAACCAGGTGATCATCAATATAACCCTTAACCAGGTGATCATCAGTCTAATCCTGAACCATGTGATCATCAGGCAAATCCTGAACCATGTGATCATCAATGTAACCCTGAACCATGTGATCATCAATCTAACCGTGAACAAGCTGATCATCAATATAACCCTGAACCAGGTGATCATCAGTCCAATCCTGAACCATGTGATCATCATTCCAACCCTGAACCATGTGATCATCAATCTAATCCTGAACCAGGTGATCATCAGTCTAACCCTGAACCATGTGATCATCAATCCAACCCTGGACCATGTGATCATCAATCTAACCGTGAACAAGGTGATCATCAATATAACCCTTAAACAGGTGATCATCAATATAACCCTTAACGAAGTGATCATCAGGCTAACCCTGAACCAGGTGATCATTTGTCTAATCCTGAACCATGTGATCATCAATCCAACCCTGAACCATGTGATCATCAATGTAACTGTCAACCAGGTGATCATCAATATAACGCTTAACCAGGTGATCATGAGTCTAACCCTGAACCATATGATCATCAATCCAACCCTGAACCATGTGATAATCAATGTAACCGTGAACCAGGTGATCATCTATATAACCCTTAACCAGGTGATCATGAGTCTAACCCTGAACCATATGATCATCAATCCAACCCTGAACCATTTGATCATCAATGTAACCGTGAACCAGGTGATCATCAATATAACCCTTAACGAAGTGATCATCAGGCTAACCCTGAACCAGGTGATCATCAGTCTAATCCTGAACCATGTGATCATCAATCCAACCCTGAACCATGTGATCATCAATGTAACCGTCAACCATGTGATCATGAGTCTAAACCTGAACCATATGATCATCAATCCAACCCTGAACCATGTGATCATCAATGTAACCCTGAACCAGGTGATCATCAATATAACCGTGAACAAAGTGATCATCAATGAAACCCTTAAACAGGAGATCATCAGTGTAACCCTGAACCAGGTGATCATCAGTCCTATCCTGAACCATGTGATCATCAATCCAACCCTGAACCATATGATCATCAATCCAACCCTGAACCATGTGATCATCAATGTAACCCTGAACCAGGTGATCATTTGTCTAATCCTGAACCATGTGATCATCAATGTAACCGTCAACCAGGTGATCATCAATATAACCCTTAACCAGGTGATCATGAGTCTAACCCTGAACCATATGATCATCAATCCAACCCTGAACCATGTGATCATCAATGTAACCGTGAACCAGGTGATCATGAGTCTAACCCTGAACCATATAATCATCAATCCAACCCTGAACCATTTGATCATCAATGTAACCGTCAACCAGGTGATCATGAGTCTAACCCTGAACCATATGATCATCAATCCAACCCTGAACCATGTGATCATCAGGCGAATCCTGAACCATGTGATCATCAATCCAACCCTGAACCATGTGATCATCAATCTAACCGTGAACCAGGTGATCATCAATATAACCGTGAACAAAGTGATCATCAATGAAACCCTTAAACAGGAGATCATCAGTGTAACCCTGAACCAGGTGATCATCAGTCCTATCCTGAACCATGTGATCATCAATCCAACCCTGAACCATATGATCATCAATCCAACCCTGAACCATGTGATCATCAATGTAACCCTGAACCAGGTGATCATTTGTCTAATCCTGAACCATGTGATCATCAATGTAACCGTCAACCAGGTGATCATCAATATAACCCTTAACCAGGTGATCATGAGTCTAACCCTGAACCATATGATCATCAATCCAATCCTGCACCATGTGATCATCAGGCAAATCCTGAACCATGTGATCATCAATGTAACCCTGAACCATGTGATCATCAATCCAACCCTGAACCAGGTGATCATCAATCTAACCATGAACCATGTGATCATCAATCTAACCATGAACCATGTGATCATCAGTCCAACCCTGAACCATGTGATCATCAATCTAACCATGAACCAGGTGATCATCAGTCTAACCCTGAACCATGTGATCATCAATCCAACCCTGAACCATTTGATCATCAATCTAACCCTGAACAATGTGATCATCAGTCTAACCCTGAACCATGTGATCATCAATCCAACCCTGGACCATGTGATCATCAATCTAACCGTGAACAAGGTGATCATCAATATAACCCCTTAAACAGGTGATCATCAGTCTAACCCTGAACCAGGTGATCATCAGTCTAATCCTGAACCATGTGATCATCAATCCAACCCTGAACCATATGATCATCAATCCAACCCTGAACCATGTGATCATCAATCTAACCGTGAACCAGGTGATCATCAATCTAACCTTGAACCAGGTGATTCTCAGTCTAATCTTGAACCATATGATCATCAATCCAACCCTGAACCATGTGATCATCAATCTAACCGTGAACCAGGTGATCATCAATATAACCCTTAACCAGGTGATCATCAGTCAAATCTTTAACCATGTGATCATCAGGCAAATCCTGAACCATGTGATCATCACTGTAACCCTGAACCATGTGATCATCAATCTAACCGTGATCAAGATGATCATAAATATAACCCTTAAACAGGTGATCATCAGTCTAACCTTAACCAGGTGATCATCAGTCCAATCCTGAACCATGTGATCATCAATCTAACCCTGAACCAGGTGATCATCAGTCTAACCCTGAACCATGTGATCATCAATCCAACCCTGAACCATGTGATCATCAGTCTAACCCTGAACCATGTGATCATCAATCCATCCCTGGACCATGTGATCATGAATCCAACCCTGAACCATGTGATCATCAATGTAACCGTGAACCAGGTGATCATCTATATAACCCTTAACCAGGTGATCATGAGTCTAACCCTGAACCAAATGATCATCAATCCAACCCTGAACCATGTGATCATCAATCTAACCGTGAACCAGGTGATCATCAATCTAACCTTGAACCAGGTGTTTCTCAGTCTAATCTTGAACCATTTGATCATCAATCCAACCCTGAACAATGTGATCATCAATCTAACCGTGAACCAGGTGATCATCAATATAACCCTTAACAGGTGATCATCAGTCTAATCCTGAACCATGTGATCATCAGGCAAATCCTGAACCATGTGATCATCAATGTAACCCTGAACCATGTGATCATCAATCTAACCGTGAACAAGCTGATCATCAATATAACCCTGAACCAGGTGATCATCAGTCCAATCCTGAACCATGTGATCATCATTCCAACCCTGAACCATGTGATCATCAATCTAACCCTGAACCAGGTGATCATCAGTCTAACCCTGAACCATGTGATCATCAATCCAACCCTGGACCATGTGATCATCAATCTAACCGTGAACAAGGTGATCATCAATATAACCCTTAAACAGGTGATCATCAATATAACCCTTAACGAAGTGATCATCAGGCTAACCCTGAACCAGGTGATCATTTGTCTAATCCTGAACCATGTGATCATCAATCTAACCGTGAACCATGTGATCATCAATGTAACTGTCAACCAGGTGATCATCAATATAACGCTTAACCAGGTGATCATGAGTCTAACCCTGAACCATATGATCATCAATCCAACCCTGAACCATGTGATAATCAATGTAACCGTCAACCAGGTGATCATCAATATAACCCTTAACCAGGTGATCATGAGTCTAACCCTGAAACATATGATCATCAATCCAACCCTGAACCATTTGATCATCAATGTAACCGTCAACCAGGTGATCATGAGTCTAACCCTGAACCATGTGATCATCAATCTAACCGTGAACAAGGTGATCATCAATATAACCCTTAAACAGGTGATCATCAGTCTAACCCTGAACCAGGTGATCATCAGTCCAGTCCTGAACCATGTGATCATCAATCCAACCCTGAACCATGTGATCATCAATCTAACCGTGAACCAGGTGATCATCAATATAACCCTTAACAAAGTGATCATCAGGCTAACCCTGAACCAGGTGATCATCAGTCTAATCCTGAACCATGTGATCATCAATCCAACCCTGAACCATGTGATCATCAATGTAACCGTCAATCAGGTGATCATCAATATAACCCTTAACCAGGTGATCATGAGGCTAACCCTGAACCAAATGATCATCAATCCAACCCTGAACCATGTGATCATCAATGTAACCGTCAACCAGGTGATCATCAATATAACCCTTAACCAGGTGATCATGAGTCTAACCCTGAACCATGTGATCATCAATGTAACCGTGAACCAGGTGATCATCTATATAACCCTTAACCAGGTGATCATGAGTCTAACCCTGAACCATATGATCATCAATCCAACCCTGAACCAGGTGATCATCAATCTAACCATGAACAATGTGATCATCAATCCAACCCTTAACCAGGTGATCATCAATCCAACCCTGAACCATGTGATCATCAATGTAACCGTCAACCAGGTGATCATCAATCTAACCCCTAACCAGGTGATCATCAGTCTAATCCTGAACCATGTGATCATCAGGCAAATCCTGAACCATGTGATCATCAATGTAAACCTGAACCATGTGATCATCAATGTAACCGTGAACCATGTGATCATCAATCTAACCGTAAACAGGTGATCATCAGTCTAACCCTGAACCAGGTGATCATCAGTCCAATCCTGAACCATGTGATCATCAATCCAACCCTGAACCATGTGATCATCAATCTAACCCTGAACCAGGTGATCATCAGTCTAACCCTGAACCATGTGATCATCAATCCAACCCTGAACCATGTGATCATCAATCTAACCCTGAACAATGTGATAGTCAGTCTAACCCTGAACCATGTGATCATCAATCTAACCGTGAACAAGGTGATCATCAATATAACCCTTAAACAGGTGATCATCAGTCTAACCCTGAACCAGGTGATCATCAGTCCAGTCCTGAACCATGTGATCATCAATCCAACCCTGAACCATGTGATCATCAATCTAACCGTGAACCAGGTGATCATCAATATAACCCTTAACAAAGTGATCATCAGGCTAACCCTGAACCAGGTGATCATCAGTCTAATCCTGAACCATGTGATCATCAATCCAACCCTGAACCATGTGATCATCAATGTAACCGTCAATCAGGTGATCATCAATATAACCCTTAACCAGGTGATCATGAGTCTAACCCTGAACCATATGATCATCAATCCAACCCTGAACCATGTGATCATCAATGTAACCGTCAACCAGGTGATCATCAATATAACCCTTAACCAGGTGATCATGAGTCTAACCCTGAACCATGTGATCATCAATGTAACCGTGAACCAGGTGATCATCTATATAACCCTTAACCAGGTGATCATGAGTCTAACCCTGAACCATATGATAATCAATCCAACCCTGAACCAGGTGATCATCAATGTAACCGTCAATCAGGTGATCATCAATATAACCCTTAACCAGGTGATCATGAGTCTAATCCTGAACCATGTGATCATCAATCCAACCCTGAACCATGTGATCATCAATGTAACCGTCAATCAGGTGATCATCAATATAACCCTTAACCAGGTGATCATGAGGCTAACCCTGAACCAAATGATCATCAATCCAACCCTGAACCATGTGATCATCAATGTAACCGTCAACCAGGTGATCATCAATATAACCCTTAACCAGGTGATCATGAGTCTAACCCTGAACCATGTGATCATCAATGTAACCGTGAACCAGGTGATCATCTATATAACCCTTAACCAGGTGATCATGAGTCTAACCCTGAACCATATGATCATCAATCCAACCCTGAACCAGGTGATCATCAATCTAACCATGAACAATGTGATCATCAATCCAACCCTTAACCAGGTGATCATCAATCCAACCCTGAACCATGTGATCATCAATGTAACCGTCAACCAGGTGATCATCAATCTAACCCCTAACCAGGTGATCATCAGTCTAATCCTGAACCATGTGATCATCAGGCAAATCCTGAACCATGTGATCATCAATGTAAACCTGAACCATGTGATCATCAATGTAACCGTGAACCATGTGATCATCAATCTAACCGTAAACAGGTGATCATCAGTCTAACCCTGAACCAGGTGATCATCAGTCCAATCCTGAACCATGTGATCATCAATCCAACCCTGAACCATGTGATCATCAATCTAACCCTGAACCAGGTGATCATCAGTCTAACCCTGAACCATGTGATCATCAATCCAACCCTGAACCATGTGATCATCAATCTAACCCTGAACAATGTGATAGTCAGTCTAACCCTGAACCATGTGATCATCAATCTAACCGTGAACAAGGTGATCATCAATATAACCCTTAAACAGGTGATCATCAGTCTAACCCTGAACCAGGTGATCATCAGTCCAGTCCTGAACCATGTGATCATCAATCCAACCCTGAACCATGTGATCATCAATCTAACCGTGAACCAGGTGATCATCAATATAACCCTTAACAAAGTGATCATCAGGCTAACCCTGAACCAGGTGATCATCAGTCTAATCCTGAACCATGTGATCATCAATCCAACCCTGAACCATGTGATCATCAATGTAACCGTCAATCAGGTGATCATCAATATAACCCTTAACCAGGTGATCATGAGTCTAACCCTGAACCATATGATCATCAATCCAACCCTGAACCATGTGATCATCAATGTAACCGTCAACCAGGTGATCATCAATATAACCCTTAACCAGGTGATCATGAGTCTAACCCTGAACCATGTGATCATCAATGTAACCGTGAACCAGGTGATCATCTATATAACCCTTAACCAGGTGATCATGAGTCTAACCCTGAACCATATGATAATCAATCCAACCCTGAACCAGGTGATCATCAATCTAACCATGAACAATGTGATCATCAATCCAACCCTTAACCAGGTGATCATCAATCCAACCCTGAACCATGTGATCATCAATGTAACCGTCAACCAGGTGATCATCAATCTAACCCCTAACCAGGTGATCATCAGTCTAATCCTGAACCATGTGATCATCAGGCAAATCCTGAACCATGTGATCATCAATCTAACCGTGAACCAGGTGATCATCAATCTAACCTTGAACCATGTGTTTCTCAGTCTAATCTTGAACCATATGATCATCAATCCAACCCTGAACCATGTGATCATCAATCTAACCGTGAACCAGGTGATCATCAATATAACCCTTAACCAGGTGATCATCAGTCTAATCCTGAACCATGTGATCATCAGGCAAATCCTGAACCATGTGATCATCAATGTAACCCTGAACCATGTGATCATCAATCTAACCGTAAACAAGGTGATCATCAATATAACCCTTAAACAGGTGATCATCAGTCTAACCCTGAACCAGGTGATCATCAATCTAACCGTGAACAAGGTGATCATCAATATAACCCTTAAACAGGTGATCATCAGTCAAACCCTGAACCAGGTGATCATCAGTCTAATCCTGAACCATGTGATCATCAATCCAACCCTGAACCATGTGATCATCAATCTAACCGTAAACAAGGTGATCATCAATATAACCCTTAAACAGGTGATCATCAGTCTAACCCTGAACCAGGTGATCATCAGTCCAATCCTGAACCATGTGATGATCAATCCAACCCTGAACCATTTGATCATCAATCTAAACCTGAACCAGGTGATCATCAGTCTAACCCTGAACCATGTGATCATCAATCCAACCCTGAAACATGTGATCATCAATCTAACCCTGAACCAGGTGATCATCAATCCAACCCTGAAACATGTGATCAGTCTAACCCTGAACCAGGTGGTCATCAATCTAACCCTGAACCAGGTCATCGATCTAACCCTGAACCATGTGATCATCAATCTAACCCTGAACCATGTGATCATCAATCTAACCCTGAACCCTGTGATCATCAGTCTAATCCTGAACCATGTGATCATCAATCCAACCCTGGACCATGTGATCATCAATCTAACCGTGAACAAGGTGATCATCAATATAACCCTTAAACAAGTGATCATCAGTCTAACCCTGAACCAGGTGATCATCAGTCTAATCCTGAACCATGTGATCATCAGGCAAATCCTGAACCATGTGATCATCAATGTAACCCTGAACCATGTGATCATCAATCTAACCGTGAAGTAGGTGATCATCAAAATAACCCTTAAACAGGTGATCATCAGTCTAACCCTGAACCAGGTGATCATCAGTCCAATCCTGAACCATGTGATCATCAATCCAACCCTGAACCATGTGATCATCAATATAACCCTGAACCAGGTGATCATCAATCCAACCCTGAACCATGTGATCAGTCTAATCCTGAACCAGGTGGTCATCAATCTTACCCTGTACCAGTTCATCGATCTAACTGTGAACCAGGTGAACATCAGTCTAACCCTGAACCATGTGATCATCAATCTAACCCTGAACCATATGATCATCAATCTAACCATGAACCAGGTGAACATCAGTCTAACCCTGAACAATGTGATCATCAATCTAACCCTGAACCCTGTGATCATCAGTCTAATCCTGAACCATGTGATCATCAATCCAACCCTGGACCATGTGATCATCAATCTAACCCTGAACAAGGTGATCATCAAAATAACCCTTAAACAGGTGATCATCAGTCTAACCCTGAACCAGGTGATCATCAGTCCAATCCTGAACCATGTGATCATCAATCCAACCATGAACCATGTGATCATCAATCAAACCGTGAACCAGGTGATCATCAATTTAACCCTTAACCAGGTGATCATCAGTCTAACCCTGAACCAGGTGATCATCAGTCTAACCATGAACCAGGTGATCATCAGACTAATCCTGAAACATGTGATCATCAGTCAAATCCTGAACCATGTGATCATCAATGTAACCCTGAACCATGTGATCATCAATCTAACCGTGAACAAGGTGATCATCAATATAACCCTTAAACAGGTGATCATCAGTCCAATCCTGAACCATGTGATCATCAGGCAAATCCTGAACCATGTGATCATCAATCCAACCCTGAACCATGTGCTCATCAATGTAACCGTGAACCAGGTGATCATCAATATAACGCTTAACCAGGTGATCATGAGTCTAACCCTGAACCATATGATCATCAATCTAACCCTGAACCATGTGTTCATCTATCTAACCATGAACCACGTGAACATCAGTCTAACCGTGAACAAGGTGATCATCAATATAACCCTTAAACAGGTGATCATCAGTCTAACCCTGAACCATGTGATCATCAATGTAACCGTCAACCAGGTGATCATCTATATAACCCTTAACCAGGTGATCATGAGTCTAACCCTGAACCATATGATCATCAATCCAACCCTGAACCAGGTGATCATCAATCCAACCCTGAACCATGTGATCATCAATGTAACCGTCAACCAGGTGATCATCAATCTAACCCCTAACCAGGTGATCATCAGTCTAATCCTGAACCATGTGATCATCAGGCAAATCCTGAACCATGTGATCATCAATGTAAACCTGAACCATGTGATCATCAATGTAACCGTGAACCATGTGATCATCAATCTAACCGTAAACAGGTGATCATCAGTCTAACCCTGAACAAGGTGATCATCAGTCCAATCCTGAACCATGTGATCATCAATCCAACCCTGAACCATGTGATCATCAATCTAACCCTGAACCAGGTGATCATCAGTCTAACCCTGAACCATGTGATCATCAATCCAACCCTGAACCATGTGATCATCAATCTAACCCTGAACAATGTGATAGTCAGTCTAACCCTGAACCATGTGATCATCAATCCAACCCTGGACCATGTGATCATCAATCTAACCGTGAACAAGGTGATCATCAATATAACCCTTAAACAGGTGATCATCAGTCTAACCCTGAACCAGGTGATCATCAGTCCAGTCCTGAACCATGTGATCATCAATCCAACCCTGAACCATGTGATCATCAATCTAACCGTGAACCAGGTGATCATCAATATAACCCTTAACAAAGTGATCATCAGGCTAACCCTGAACCAGGTGATCATCAGTCTAATCCTGAACCATGTGATCATCAATCCAACCCTGAACCATGTGATCATCAATGTAACCGTCAACCAGGTGATCATCAATATAACCCTTAACCAGGTGATCATGAGTCTAACCCTGAACCATATGATCATCAATCCAACCCTGAACCATGTGATCATCAATGTAACCGTGAACCAGGTGATCATCTATATAACCCTTAACCAGGTGATCATGAGTCTAACCCTGAACCATATGATCATCAATCCAATCCTGAACCATGTGATCATCAATCTAACCGTGAACCAGGTGATCATCAATCTAACCTTGAACCATGTGTTTCTCAGTCTAATCTTGAACCATATGATCATCAATCCAACCCTGAACCATGTGATCATCAATCTAACCGTGAACCAGGTGATCATCAATATAACCCTTAACCAGGTGATCATCAGTCTAATCCTGAACCATGTGATCATCAGGCAAATCCTGAACCATGTGATCATCAATGTAACCCTGAACCATGTGATCATCAATCTAACCGTAAACAAGGTGATCATCAATATAACCCTTAAACAGGTGATCATCAGTCTAACCCTGAACCAGGTGATCATCAGTCCAATCCTGAACCATGTGATGATCAATCCAACCCTGAACCATGTGATCATCAATCTAACCCTGAACCAGGTGATCATCAGTCTAACCCTGAACCATGTGATCATCAATCCAACTCTGAACCATGTGATCATCAATCTAACCCTGAACAATGTGATCATCAGTCTAACCCTGAACCATGTGATCATCAATCCAACCCTGGACCATGTGATCATCAATCTAACCGTGAACAAGGTGATCATCAATATAACCCTTAAACAGGTGATCATCAGTCTAATCCTGAACCATGTGATCATCAGGCAAATCCTGAACCATGTGATCATCAATCCAACCCTGAACTATGTGATCAGTCTAACCCTGAACCAGGTGGTCATCAATCTAACCCTGTACCAGGTCATCGATCTAACCGTGAACCAGGTGATCATCAATCTAACCTTGAACCAGGTGATCATCAGTCTAATCTTGAACCATATGATCATCAATCCAACCCTGAACCATGTGATCATCAATCTACCCGTGAACCAGGTGATCATCAATATAACCCTTAACCAGGTGATCATCAGTCTAACCCTGAACCAGGTGACCATCAGTTTAATCCTGAAACATGTGATCATTAGGCAAATCCTGAACCATGTGATCATCAATGTAACCATGAACCATGTGACCATCAATCTAACCGTGAACAAGGTGATCATCAATATAACCCTGAACCAGGTGATTATCAGTCCAATCCTGAACCATGTGATCATCAATCCAACCCTGAACCATGTGATCATCAATCTAACCGTGAACCAGGTGATCATAAATTATAACCCTTAACGAGGTGATCATCAGGCTAACCCTGAACCAGGTGATCATCAGTCTAATCCTGAACCATGTGATCATTAATCTAACCCTGAACAATGTGATCATCAGTCTAACCCTGAACCAGGTGATTATCAGTCCAATCCTGAACCATGTGATCATCAATCCAACCCTGGACCATGTGATCATCAATCTAACCGTGAACAAATTGATCATCAATATAACCCTTAAACAGGTGATCATCAGTCTAACCCTGAACCAGGTGATCATCAGTCCAATCCTGAACCATGTGATCATCAATCCAACCCTGAACCATGTGATCATCAATCTAACCGTGAACCAGGTGATCATCAATATAACCCTTAACAAAGTGATCATCAGGCTATCCCTGAACCAGGTGATCATCAGTCTAATCCTGAACCATGTGATCATCAATCCAACCCTGAACCATGTGATCATCAATCTAACCGTGAACCAGGTTATCATCAATATAACCCTTAACGAGGTGATCATCAGGCTAACCCTGAACTAGGTGATCATCAGTCTAATCCTGAACCATGTGATCATCAATCCAACCCGAACCATGTGATCATCAATCTAACCGTGAATCAGGTGATCATCAATATAATCCTTAACGAGGTGATCATCAGGCTAACCCTGAACCAGGTGATCAACAGTCTAACCCTGAACCATATGATCATCAATCCAACCCTGAACCATGTGATCAGTCTAATCCTAAACCAGGTGGTCATCAATCTTACCGTGAACCAGGTGATCATCAATCTAACCTTGAACCATGTGTTTCTCAGTCTAATCTTGAACCATATGATCATCAATCCAACCCTGAACCATGTGATCATCAATCTAACCGTGAACCAGGTGATCATCAATATAACCCTTAACCAGGTGATCATCAGTCTAATCCTGAACCATGTGATCATCAGGCAAATCCTGAACCATGTGATCATCAATGTAACCCTGAACCATGTGATCATCAATCTAACCGTAAACAAGGTGATTATCAATATAACCCTTAAACAGGTGATCATCAGTCTAACCCTGAACCAGGTGATCATCAGTCCAATCCTGAACCATGTGATGATAAATCCAACCCTGAACCATGTGATCATCAATCTAACCCTGAACCAGGTGATCATCAGTCTAACCCTGAACCATGTGATCATCAATCCAACTCTGAACCATGTGATCATCAATCTAACCCTGAACAATGTGATCATCAGTCTAACCCTGAACCATGTGATCATCAATCCAACCCTGGACCATGTGATCATCAATCTAACCATGAACAAGGTGATCATCAATATAACCCTTAAACAGGTGATCATCAGTCTAACCCTGAACCAGGTGATCATCAGTCTAATCCTGAACCATGTGATCATCAATCCAACCCTGAACCATGTGATCATCAATCTAACCATGAACCAGGTGATCATCAATATAACCCTTAACAAAGTGATCATCAGGCTAACCCTGAACCATGTGATCATCAATTTAACCATGAACCAGGTGATCATCAATATAACCCTTAACCAGGTGATCATGAGTCTAACCCTGAACCATATGATCATCAATCCAACCCTGAACCATGTGATCATCAATCTAACCGTGAACCAGGTGATCATCAATATAACCCTTAACCAGGTGATCATCAGTCTAATCCTGAACCATGTGATCATCAGGCAAATCCTGAACCATGTGATCATCAATGTAACCCTGAACCATGTGATCATCAATCTAACCGTAAACAAGGTGATCATCAATATAACCCTTAAACAGGTGATCATCAGTCTAACCCTGAACCAGGTGATCATCAGTCCAATCCTGAACCATGTGATGATCAATCCAACCCTGAACCATGTGATCATCAATCTAACCCTGAACCAGGTGATCATCAGTCTAACCCTGAACCATGTGATCATCAATCCAACTCTGAACCATGTGATCATCAATCTAACCCTGAACAATGTGATCATCAGTCTAACCCTGAACCATGTGATCATCAATCCAACCCTGGACCATGTGATCATCAATCTAACCGTGAACAAGGTGATCATCAATATAACCCTTAAACAGGTGATCATCAGTCTAATCCTGAACCATGTGATCATCAGGCAAATCCTGAACCATGTGATCATCAATGTAACCCTGAACCATGTGATCATCAATCTAACCGTGAAAAGGGTGATCATCAATATAACCCTTAAACAGGTGATCATCAGTCTAACCCTGAACCAGGTGATCATCAGTCCAATCCTGAACCATGTGATCATCAATCCAAGCCTGAACCATGTGATCATCAATCTAACAGTGAACCAGGTTATCATCAATATAACCCTTAACGAGGTGATCATCAGGCTAACCCTGAACCAGGTGATCATCAGTCTAATCCTGAACCATGTGATCATCAATCCAATCCTGAACCATGTGATCATCAATCTAACCGTGAATCAGGTGATCATCAATATAATCCTTAACGAGGTGATCAACAGTCTAACCCTGAACCATATGATCATCAATCCAACCCTGAACCATGTGATCAGTCTAACCCTGAACCAGGTGGTCATCAATCTAACCCTGTACCAGGTCATCGATCTAACCGTGAACCAGGTGATCATCAATCTAACCTTGAACCAGGTGATCATCAGTCTGATCTTGAACCATATGATCATCAATCCAACCCTGAACCATGTGATCATCAATCTAACCGTGAACCAGGTGATCATCAATATAACCCTTAACCAGGTGATCATCAGTCTAACCCTGAACCAGGTGACCATCAGTTTAATCCTGAAACATGTGATCATTAGGCAAATCCTGAACCATGTGATCATCAATGTAACCGTGAACCATGTGACCATCAATCTAACCGTGAACAAGGTGATCATCAATATAACCCTTAAACAGGTGATCATCAGTTTAACCCTGAACCAGGTGATTATCAGTCCAACCTGAACCATGTGATCATCAATCCAACCCTGAACCATGTGATCATCAATCTAACCGTGAACCAGGTGATCATAAATTATAACCCTTAACGAGGTGATCATCAGGCTAACCCTGAACCAGGTGATCATCAGTCTAATCCTGAACCATGTGATCATTAATCTAACCCTGAACAATGTGATCATCAGTCTAACCCTGAACCATGTGATCATCAATCCAACCCTGGACCATGTGATCATCAATCTAACCGTGAACAAAGTGATCATCAATATAACCCTTAAACAGGTGATCATCAGTCTAACCCTGAACCAGGTGATCATCAGTCCAATCCTGAACCATGTGATCATCAATCCAACTCTGAACCATGTGATCATCAATCTAACCGTGAACCAGGTGATCATCAATATAACCCTTAACAAAGTGATCATCAGGCTATCCCTGAACCAGGTGATCATCAGTCTAATCCTGAACCATGTGATCATCAATCCAACCCTGAACCATGTGATCATCAATCTAACCGTGAACCAGGTTATCATCAATATAACCCTTAACGAGGTGATCATCAGGCTAACCCTGAACTAGGTGATCATCAGTCTAATCCTGAACAATGTGATCATCAATCCAACCCGAACCATGTGATCATCAGTCTAACCCTGAACCAGGTGATCATCAGTCTAATCCTGAAGCATGTGATCATCAGTCAAATCCTGAACCATGTGATCATCAATGTAACCCTGAACCATGTGATCATCAATCTAACCGTGAACAAGGTGATCATCAATATAACCCTTAAACAGGTGATCGTCAGTCCAATCCTGAACCATGTGATCATCAATGTAACCGTCAACCAGGTGATCATCAATATAACCCTTAACCAGGTGATCATGAGTCTAACCCTGAACCATGTGATCATCAATGTAACCGTGAACCAGGTGATCATCTATATAACCCTTAACCAGGTGATCATGAGTCTAACCCTGAACCATATGATCATCAATCCAACCCTGAACCAGGTGATCATCAATCTAACCATGAACAATGTGATCATCAATCCAACCCTTAACCAGGTGATCATCAATCCAACCCTGAACCATGTGATCATCAATGTAACCGTCAACCAGGTGATCATCAATCCAACCCTGAACCATGTGATCATCAATGTAAACCTGAACCATGTGATCATCAATGTAACCGTGAACCATGTGATCATCAATCTAACCGTGAACCAGGTGATCATCAATCTAACCCTGAACCAGGTGATCAACAGTCTAACCCTGAAACATATGATCATCAATCCAACCCTGAACCATGTGATCATCAATCTAACCGTGAACCAGGTTATCATCAATATAACCCTTAACGAGGTGATCCACAGGCTAACCCTGAACTAGGTGATCATCAGTCTAATCCTGAACCATGTGATCATCAATCCAACCCTGAACCATGTGATCATCAATCTAACCGTGAATCAGTTGATCATCAATATAATCCTTAACGAGGTGATCATCAGGCTAACCCTGAACCAGGTGATCAACAGTCTAACCCTGAACCATATGATCATCAATCCAACCCTGAACCATGTGATCAGTCTAATCCTGAACCAGGTGGTCATCAATCTTACCCTCTACCAGTTCATCGATCTAACTGTGAACCAGGTGATCAATGATCTAACCCAGAACAATGTGATCATCAATCTAACCATGAACCAGGTGAACATCAGTCTAACCCTGAACCATGTGATCATCAATCTAACCCTGAACCATGTGATCATCAATCTAACCATGAACCAGGTGAACATCAGTCTAACCCTGAACCATGTGATCATCAATCTAACCCTGAACCCTGTGATCATCAGTCTAATCCTGAACCATGTGATCATCAATCCAACCCTGGACCATGTGATCATCAATCCAACCCTGAACAAGGTGATCATCAAAATAACCCTTAAACAGGTGATCATCAGTCTAACCCTGAACCAGGTGATCATCATTCCAATCCTGAACCATGTGATCATCAATCCAACCCAGAACCATGTGATCATCAATCAAACCGTGAACCAGGTGATCATCAATATAACCCTTAACCAGGTGATCATCATTCTAACCCTGAACCAGGTGATCATCAGTCTAACCCTGAACCAGGTGATCATCAGTCTAATCCTGAACCATGTGATCATCAGGCAAATCCTGAACCATGTGTTCATCAATGTAACCCTGAACCATGTGATCATCAATCTAACCGTGAATTAGGTGATCATCAATATAACCCTTAAACAGGTGATCATCAGTCTAACCCTGAACCAGATGATCATCAGTCCAATCCTGAACCATGTGATCATCAATCCAACCCTGAACCATGTGATCATCAATCTAACAGTGAACCAGGTTATCATCAATATAACCCTTAACGAGGTGATCATCAGGCTAACCCTGAACCAGGTCATCATCAGTCTAATCCTGAACCATGTGATCATCAATCCAATACTGAACCATGTGATCATCAATCTTACTGTGAATCAGGTGATCATCAATATAATCCTTAACGAGGTGATCAACAGTCTAACCCTGAACCATATGATCATCAATCAAACCCTGAACCATGTGATCAGTCTAACCCTGAACCAGGTGGTCATCAATCTAACCCTGTACCAGGTCATCGATCTAACCGTGAACCAGGTGATCATCAATCTAACCTTGAACCAGGTGATCATCAGTCTAATCTTGAACCATATGATCATCAATCCAACCCTGAACCATGTGATCATCAATCTAACCGTGAACCAGGTGATCATCAATATAACCCTTAACCAGGTGATCATCAGTCTAACCCTGAACCATGTGATCATCAGGCAAATCCTGAACCATGTGATCATCAATCCAACCCTGAACCATGTGCTCATCAATGTAACCGTGAACCAGGTGATCATCAATATAACGCTTAACCAGGTGATCATGAGTCTAACCCTGAACCATATGATCATCAATCTAACCCTGAAACATGTGTTCATCTATCTAACCATGAACCAGGTGAACATCAGTCTAACCGTGAACAAGGTGATCATCAATATAACCCTTAAACAGGTGATCATCAGTCTAACCCTGAACCATGTGATCATCAATGTAACCGTCAACCAGGTGATCATCAATATAACCCTTAACCAGGTGATCATGAGTCTAACCCTGAACCATATGATCATCAATCCAACCCCGAACCATGTGATCATCAATGTAACCGTGAACCAGGTGATCATCTAAATAACCCTTAACCAGGTGATCATGAGTCTAACCCTGAACCATATGATCATCAATCCAACCCTGAACCAGGTGATCATCAATCTAACCATGAACAATGTGATCATCAATCCAACCGTTAACCAGGTGATCATCAATCCAACCCTGAACCATGTGATCATCAATGTAACCGTCAACCAGGTGATCATCAATATAACCCTTAACCAGGTGATCATGAGTCTAACCCTGAACCATATGATCATCAATCCAACCCTGAACCATGTGATCATCAATGTAACCGTGAACCAGGTGATCATCTATATAACTCTTAACCAGGTGATCATGAGTCTAACCCTGAACCATATGATCATCAATCGAACCCTGAAACATTTGATCATCAATGTAACCGTCAACCAGGTGATCTTCAATTTAACCCTTAACCAGGTGATCATGAGTCTAACCCTGAACCATATGATCATCAATCCAACCCTGAACCACGTGATCATCAATGTAACCGTGAACCAGGTGATCATCTATATAACCCTTACCCAGGTGATCATGAGTCTAACCCTGAACCATATGATCATCAATCCAACCCTGAACCATGTGATCATCAATCTAACCGTGAACCAGGTGATCATCAATCTAACCTTGAACCAGGTGTTTCTCAGTCTAATCTTGAACCATATGATCATCAATCCAACCCTGAACCAGGTGATCATCAATCTAACCATGAACAATGTGATCATCAATCCAACCCTTAACCAGGTGATCATCAATCCAACCCTGAACCATGTGATCATCCATGTAACCGTCAACCAGGTGATCATCAATCCAACCCTGAACCATGTGATCATCAATGTAAACCTGAACCATGTGATCATCAATGTAACCGTGAACCATGTGATCATCAATCTAACCGTGAACCAGGTGATCATCAATCTAACCCTGAACCAGGTGATCAACAGTCTAACCCTGAAACATATGATCATCAATCCAACCCTGAACCATGTGATCATCAATCTAACCGTGAACCAGGTTATCATCAATATAACCCTTAACGAGGTGATCCACAGGCTAACCCTGAACTAGGTGATCATCAGTCTAATCCTGAACCATGTGATCATCAATCCAACCCTGAACCATGTGATCATCAATCTAACCGTGAATCAGTTGATCATCAATATAATCCTTAACGAGGTGATCATCAGGCTAACCCTGAACCAGGTGATCAACAGTCTAACCCTGAACCATATGATCATCAATCCAACCCTGAACCATGTGATCAGTCTAATCCTGAACCAGGTGGTCTTCAATCTTACCCTCTACCAGTTCATCGATCTAACTGTGAACCAGGTGATCAATGATCCAACCCCGAACCATGTGATCATCAATGTAACCGTGAACCAGGTGATCATCTAAATAACCCTTAACCAGGTGATCATGAGTCTAACCCTGAACCATATGATCATCAATCCAACCCTGAACCAGGTGATCATCAATCTAACCATGAACAATGTGATCATCAATCCAACCGTTAACCAGGTGATCATCAATCCAACCCTGAACCATGTGATCATCAATGTAACCGTCAACCAGGTGATCATCAATATAACCCTTAACCAGGTGATCATGAGTCTAACCCTGAACCATATGATCATCAATCCAACCCTGAACCATGTGATCATCAATGTAACCGTGAACCAGGTGATCATCTATATAACTCTTAACCAGGTGATCATGAGTCTAACCCTGAACCATATGATCATCAATCGAACCCTGAAACATTTGATCATCAATGTAACCGTCAACCAGGTGATCTTCAATTTAACCCTTAACCAGGTGATCATGAGTCTAACCCTGAACCATATGATCATCAATCCAACCCTGAACCACGTGATCATCAATGTAACCGTGAACCAGGTGATCATCTATATAACCCTTACCCAGGTGATCATGAGTCTAACCCTGAACCATATGATCATCAATCCAACCCTGAACCATGTGATCATCAATCTAACCGTGAACCAGGTGATCATCAATCTAACCTTGAACCAGGTGTTTCTCAGTCTAATCTTGAACCATATGATCATCAATCCAACCCTGAACCAGGTGATCATCAATCTAACCATGAACAATGTGATCATCAATCCAACCCTTAACCAGGTGATCATCAATCCAACCCTGAACCATGTGATCATCAATGTAACCGTCAACCAGGTGATCATCAATCCAACCCTGAACCATGTGATCATCAATGTAAACCTGAACCATGTGATCATCAATGTAACCGTGAACCATGTGATCATCAATCTAACCGTGAACCAGGTGATCATCAATCTAACCCTGAACCAGGTGATCAACAGTCTAACCCTGAAACATATGATCATCAATCCAACCCTGAACCATGTGATCATCAATCTAACCGTGAACCAGGTTATCATCAATATAACCCTTAACGAGGTGATCCACAGGCTAACCCTGAACTAGGTGATCATCAGTCTAATCCTGAACCATGTGATCATCAATCCAACCCTGAACCATGTGATCATCAATCTAACCGTGAATCAGTTGATCATCAATATAATCCTTAACGAGGTGATCATCAGGCTAACCCTGAACCAGGTGATCAACAGTCTAACCCTGAACCATATGATCATCAATCCAACCCTGAACCATGTGATCAGTCTAATCCTGAACCAGGTGGTCTTCAATCTTACCCTCTACCAGTTCATCGATCTAACTGTGAACCAGGTGATCAATGATCTAACCCAGAACAATGTGATCATCAATCTAACCATGAACCAGGTGAACATCAGTCTAACCCTGAACCATGTGATCATCAATCTAACCCTGAACCATGTGATCATCAATCTAACCATGAACCAGGTGAACATCAGTCTAACCCTGAACCATGTGATCATCAATCTAACCCTGAACCATGTGATCATCAATCTAACCATGAACCAGGTGAACATCAGTCTAACCCTGAACCATGTGATCATCAATCTAACCCTGAACCCTGTGATCATCAGTCTAATCCTGAACCATGTGATCATCAATCCAACCCTGGACCATGTGATCATCAATCCAACCCTGAACAAGGTGATCATCAAAATAACCCTTAAACAGGTGATCATCAGTCTAACCCTGAACCAGGTGATCATCATTCCAATCCTGAACCATGTGATCATCAATCCAACCCAGAACCATGTGATCATCAATCAAACCGTGAACCAGGTGATCATTAATATAACCCTTAACCAGGTGATCATCATTCTAACCCTGAACCAGGTGATCATCAGTCTAACCCTGAACCAGGTGATCATCAGTCTAATCCTGAACCATGTGATCATCAGGCAAATCCTGAACCATGTGATCATCAATGTAACCCTGAACCATGTGATCATCAATCTAACAGTGAACCAGGTTATCATCAATATAACCCTTAACGAGGTGATCATCAGGCTAACCCTGAACCAGGTGATCATCAGTCTAATCCTGAACCATGTGATCATCAATCCAATACTGAACCATGTGATCATCAATCTTACTGTGAATCAGGTGATCATCAATATAATCCTTAACGAGGTGATCAACAGTCTAACCCTGAACCATATGATCATCAATCAAACCCTGAACCATGTGATCAGTCTAACCCTGAACCAGGTGGTCATCAATCTAACCCTGTACCAGGTCATCGATCTAACCGTGAACCAGGTGATCATCAATCTAACCTTGAACCAGGTGATCATCAGTCTAATCTTGAACCAGGTGATCATCAATATAACCCTTAACCAGGTGATCATCAGTCTAACCCTGAACCATGTGATCATCAGGCAAATCCTGAACCATGTGATCATCAATCCAACCCTGAACCATGTGCTCATCAATGTAACCGTGAACCAGGTGATCATCAATATAACGCTTAACCAGGTGATCATGAGTCTAACCCTGAACCATATGATCATCAATCTAACCCTGAAACATGTGTTCATCTATCTAACCATGAACCAGGTGAAAAACAGTCTAACCGTGAACAAGGTGATCATCAATATAACCCTTAAACAGGTGATCATCAGTCTAACCCTGAACCATGTGATCATCAATGTAACCGTCAACCAGGTGATCATCAATATAACCCTTAACCAGGTGATCATGAGTCTAACCCTGAACCATATGATCATCAATCCAACCCCGAACCATATGATCATCAATGTAACCGTGAACCAGGTGATCATCTAAATAACCCTTAACCAGGTGATCATGAGTCTAACCCTGAACCATATGATCATCAATCCAACCCTGAACCAGGTGATCAATGATCTAACCCAGAACAATGTGATCATCAATCTAACCATGAACCAGGTGAACATCAGTCTAACCCTGAACCATGTGATCATCAATGTAACCGTCAACCAGGTGATCATCAATATAACCATGAACCAGGTGAACATCAGTCTAACCCTGAACCATGTGATCATCAATCTAACCCTGAACCATGTGATCATCAATCTAACCATGAACCAGGTGAACATCAGTCTAACCCTGAACCATGTGATCATCAATCTAACCCTGAACCCTGTGATCATCAGTCTAATCCTGAACCATGTGATCATCAATCCAACCCTGGACCATGTGATCATCAATCCAACCCTGAACAAGGTGATCATCAAAATAACCCTTAAACAGGTGATCATCAGTCTAACCCTGAACCAGGTGATCATCATTCCAATCCTGAACCATGTGATCATCAATCCAACCCAGAACCATGTGATCATCAATCAAACCGTGAACCAGGTGATCATCAATATAACCCTTAACCAGGTGATCATCATTCTAACCCTGAACCAGGTGATCATCAGTCTAATCCTGAACCATGTGATCATCAGGCAAATCCTGAACCATGTGATCATCAATGTAACCCTGAACCATGTGATCATCAATCTAACAGTGAACCAGGTTATCATCAATATAACCCTTAACGAGGTGATCATCAGGCTAACCCTGAACCAGGTGATCATCAGTCTAATCCTGAACCATGTGATCATCAATCCAATACTGAACCATGTGATCATCAATCTTACTGTGAATCAGGTGATCATCAATATAATCCTTAACGAGGTGATCAACAGTCTAACCCTGAACCATATGATCATCAATCAAACCCTGAACCATGTGATCAGTCTAACCCTGAACCAGGTGGTCATCAATCTAACCCTGTACCAGGTCATCGATCTAACCGTGAACCAGGTGATCATCAATCTAACCTTGAACCAGGTGATCATCAGTCTAATCTTGAACCATATGATCATCAATCCAACCCTGAACCATGTGATCATCAATCTAACCGTGAACCAGGTGATCATCAATATAACCCTTAACCAGGTGATCATCAGTCTAACCCTGAACCAGGTGATCATCAGTCTAACCCTGAACCATATGATCATCAATCTAACCCTGAAACATGTGTTCATCTATCTAACCATGAACCAGGTGAAAAAGAGTCTAACCGTGAACAAGGTGATCATCAATATAACCCTTAAACAGGTGATCATCAGTCTAACCCTGAACCATGTGATCATCAATGTAACCGTCAACCAGGTGATCATCAATATAACCCTTAACCAGGTGATCATGAGTCTAACCCTGAACCATATGATCATCAATCCAACCCCGAACCATGTGATCATCAATGTAACCGTGAACCAGGTGATCATCTAAATAACCCTTAACCAGGTGATCATGAGTCTAACCCTGAACCATATGATCATCAATCCAACCCTGAACCATGTGATCATCAATCTAACCATGAACAATGTGATCATCAATCCAACCGTTAACCAGGTGATCATCAATCCAACCCTGAACCATGTGATCATCAATGTAACCGTCAACCAGGTGATCATCAATATAACCCTTAACCAGGTGATCATGAGTCTAACCCTGAACCATATGATCATCAATCCAACCCTGAACCATGTGATCATCAATGTAACCGTGAACCAGGTGATCATCTATATAACTCTTAACCAGGTGATCATGAGTCTAACCCTGAACCATATGATCATCAATCGAACCCTGAAACATTTGATCATCAATGTAACCGTCAACCAGGTGAACATCAGTCTAACCCTGAACCATGTGATCATCAATCTAACCCTGAACCATGTGATCATCAATCTAACCATGAACCAGGTGAACATCAGTCTAACCCTGAACCATGTGATCATCAATCTAACCCTGAACCCTGTGATCATCAGTCTAATCCTGAACCATGTGATCATCAATCCAACCCTGGACCATGTGATCATCAATCCAACCCTGAACAAGGTGATCATCAAAATAACCCTTAAACAGGTGATCATCAGTCTAACCCTGAACCAGGTGATCATCATTCCAATCCTGAACCATGTGATCATCAATCCAACCCAGAACCATGTGATCATCAATCAAACCGTGAACCAGGTGATCATCAATATAACCCTTAACCAGGTGATCATCATTCTAACCCTGAACCAGGTGATCATCAGTCTAACCCTGAACCAGGTGATCATCAGTCTAATCCTGAACCATGTGATCATCAGGCAAATCCTGAACCATGTGATCATCAATGTAACCCTGAACCATGTGATCATCAATCTAACAGTGAACCAGGTTATCATCAATATAACCCTTAACGAGGTGATCATCAGGCTAACCCTGAACCAGGTGATCATCAGTCTAATCCTGAACCATGTGATCATCAATCCAATACTGAACCATGTGATCATCAATCTTACTGTGAATCAGGTGATCATCAATATAATCCTTAACGAGGTGATCAACAGTCTAACCCTGAACCATATGATCATCAATCAAACCCTGAACCATGTGATCAGTCTAACCCTGAACCAGGTGGTCATCAATCTAACCCTGTACCAGGTCATCGATCTAACCGTGAACCAGGTGATCATCAATCTAACCTTGAACCAGGTGATCATCAGTCTAATCTTGAACCATATGATCATCAATCCAACCCTGAACCATGTGATCATCAATCTAACCGTGAACCAGGTGATCATCAATATAACCCTTAACCAGGTGATCATCAGTCTAACCCTGAACCATGTGATCATCAGGCAAATCCTGAACCATGTGATCATCAATCCAACCCTGAACCATGTGCTCATCAATGTAACCGTGAACCAGGTGATCATCAATATAACGCTTAACCAGGTGATCATGAGTCTAACCCTGAACCATATGATCATCAATCTAACCCTGAAACATGTGTTCATCTATCTAACCATGAACCAGGTGAAAAACAGTCTAACCGTGAACAAGGTGATCATCAATATAACCCTTAAACAGGTGATCATCAGTCTAACCCTGAACCATGTGATCATCAATGTAACCGTCAACCAGGTGATCATCAATATAACCCTTAACCAGGTGATCATGAGTCTAACCCTGAACCATATGATCATCAATCCAACCCCGAACCATGTGATCATCAATGTAACCGTGAACCAGGTGATCATCTAAATAACCCTTAACCAGGTGATCATGAGTCTAACCCTGAACCATATGATCATCAATCCAACCCTGAACCAGGTGATCATCAATCTAACCATGAACAATGTGATCATCAATCCAACCGTTAACCAGGTGATCATCAATCCAACCCTGAACCATGTGATCATCAATGTAACCGTCAACCAGGTGATCATCAATATAACCCTTAACCAGGTGATCATGAGTCTAACCCTGAACCATATGATCATCAATCCAACCCTGAACCATGTGATCATCAATGTAACCGTGAACCAGGTGATCATCTATATAACTCTTAACCAGGTGATCATGAGTCTAACCCTGAACCATATGATCATCAATCGAACCCTGAAACATTTGATCATCATTGTAACCGTCAACCAGGTGATCTTCAATTTAACCCTTAACCAGGTGATCATGAGTCTAACCCTGAACCATATGATCATCAATCCAACCCTGAACCACGTGATCATCAATGTAACCGTGAACCAGGTGATCATCTATATAACCCTTACCCAGGTGAACATGAGTCTAACCCTGAACCATATGATCATCAATCCAACCCTGAACCATGTGATCATCAGTCTAACCGTGAACCAGGTGATCATCAATCTAACCTTGAACCAGGTGTTTCTCAGTCTAATCTTGAACCATATGATCATCAATCCAACCCTGAACCAGGTGATCATCAATCTAACCATGAACAATGTGATCATCAATCCAACCCTTAACCAGGTGATCATCAATCCAACCCTGAACCATGTGATCATCAATGTAACCGTCAACCAGGTGATCATCAATCCAACCCTGAACCATGTGATCATCAATGTAAACCTGAACCATGTGATCATCAATGTAACCGTGAACCATGTGATCATCAATCTAACCGTGAACCAGGTGATCATCAATCTAACCCTGAACCAGGTGATCAACAGTCTAACCCTGAAACATATGATCATCAATCCAACCCTGAACCATGTGATCATCAATCTAACCGTGAACCAGGTTATCATCAATATAACCCTTAACGAGGTGATCCACAGGCTAACCCTGAACTAGGTGATCATCAGTCTAATCCTGAACCATGTGATCATCAATCCAACCCTGAACCATGTGATCATCAATCTAACCGTGAATCAGTTGATCATCAATATAATCCTTAACGAGGTGATCATCAGGCTAACCCTGAACCAGGTGATCAACAGTCTAACCCTGAACCATATGATCATCAATCCAACCCTGAACCATGTGATCAGTCTAATCCTGAACCAGGTGGTCTTCAATCTTACCCTCTACCAGTTCATCGATCTAACTGTGAACCAGGTGATCAATGATCTAACCCAGAACAATGTGATCATCAATCTAACCATGAACCAGGTGAACATCAGTCTAACCCTGAACCATGTGATCATCAATCTAACCCTGAACCATGTGATCATCAATCTAACCATGAACCAGGTGAACATCAGTCTAACCCTGAACCATGTGATCATCAATCTAACCCTGAACCATGTGATCATCAATCTAACCATGAACCAGGTGAACATCAGTCTAACCCTGAACCATGTGATCATCAATCTAACCCTGAACCCTGTGATCATCAGTCTAATCCTGAACCATGTGATCATCAATCCAACCCTGGACCATGTGATCATCAATCCAACCCTGAACAAGGTGATCATCAAAATAACCCTTAAACAGGTGATCATCAGTCTAACCCTGAACCAGGTGATCATCATTCCAATCCTGAACCATGTGATCATCAATCCAACCCAGAACCATGTGATCATCAATCAAACCGTGAACCAGGTGATCATCAATATAACCCTTAACCAGGTGATCATCATTCTAACCCTGAACCAGGTGATCATCAGTCTAACCCTGAACCAGGTGATCATCAGTCTAATCCTGAACCATGTGATCATCAGGCAAATCCTGAACCATTTGATCATCAATGTAACCCTGAACCATGTGATCATCAATCTAACAGTGAACCAGGTTATCATCAATATAACCCTTAACGAGGTGATCATCAGGCTAACCCTGAACCAGGTGATCACCAGTCTAATCCTGAACCATGTGATCATCGATCCAATACTGAACCATGTGATCATCCATCTTACTGTGAATCAGGTGATCATCAATATAATCCTTAACGAGGTGATCAACAGTCTAACCCTGAACCATATGATCATCAATCAAACCCTGAACCATGTGATCAGTCTAACCCTGAACCAGGTGGTCATCAATCTAACCCTGTACCAGGTCATCGATCTAACCGTGAACCAGGTGATCATCAATCTAACCTTGAACCAGGTGATCATCAGTCTAATCTTGAACCATATGATCATCAATCCAACCCTGAACCATGTGATCATCAATCTAACCGTGAACCAGGTGATCATCAATATAACCCTTAACCAGGTGATCATCAGTCTAACCCTGAACCATGTGATCATCAGGCAAATCCTGAACCATGTGATCATCAATCCAACCCTGAACCATGTGCTCATCAATGTAACCGTGAACCAGGTGATCATCAATATAACGCTTAACCAGGTGATCATGAGTCTAACCCTGAACCATATGATCATCAATCTAACCCTGAAACATGTGTTCATCTATCTAACCATGAACCAGGTGAACATCAGTCTAACCGTGAACAAGGTGATCATCAATATAACCCTTAAACAGGTGATCATCAGTCTAACCCTGAACCATGTGATCATCAATGTAACCGTCAACCAGGTGATCATCAATATAACCCTTAACCAGGTGATCATGAGTCTAACCCTGAACCATATGATCATCAATCCAACCCCGAACCATGTGATCATCAATGTAACCGTGAACCAGGTGATCATCTAAATAACCCTTAACCAGGTGATCATGAGTCTAACCCTGAACCATATGATCATCAATCCAACCCTGAACCAGGTGATCATCAATCTAACCATGAACAATGTGATCATCAATCCAACCGTTAACCAGGTGATCATCAATCCAACCCTGAACCATGTGATCATCAATGTAACCGTCAACCAGGTGATCATCAATATAACCCTTAACCAGGTGATCATGAGTCTAACCCTGAACCATATGATCATCAATCCAACCCTGAACCATGTGATCATCAATGTAACCGTGAACCAGGTGATCATCTATATAACTCTTAACCAGGTGATCATGAGTCTAACCCTGAACCATATGATCATCAATCGAACCCTGAAACATTTGATCATCAATGTAACCGTCAACCAGGTGATCTTCAATTTAACCCTTAACCAGGTGATCATGAGTCTAACCCTGAACCATATGATCATCAATCCAACCCTGAACCACGTGATCATCAATGTAACCGTGAACCAGGTGATCATCTATATAACCCTTACCCAGGTGATCATGAGTCTAACCCTGAACCATATGATCATCAATCCAACCCTGAACCATGTGATCATCAATCTAACCGTGAACCAGGTGATCATCAATCTAACCTTGAACCAGGTGTTTCTCAGTCTAATCTTGAACCATATGATCATCAATCCAACCCTGAACCAGGTGATCATCAATCTAACCATGAACAATGTGATCATCAATCCAACCCTTAACCAGGTGATCATCAATCCAACCCTGAACAATGTGATCATCAATGTAACCGTCAACCAGGTGATCATCAATCCAACCCTGAACCATGTGATCATCAATGTAAACCTGAACCATGTGATCATCAATGTAACCGTGAACCATGTGATCATCAATCTAACCGTGAACCAGGTGATCATCAATCTAACCCTGAACCAGGTGATCAACAGTCTAACCCTGAAACATATGATCATCAATCCAACCCTGAACCATGTGATCATCAATCTAACCGTGAACCAGGTTATCATCAATATAACCCTTAACGAGGTGATCCACAGGCTAACCCTGAACTAGGTGATCATCAGTCTAATCCTGAACCATGTGATCATCAATCCAACCCTGAACCATGTGATCATCAATCTAACCGTGAATCAGTTGATCATCAATATAATCCTTAACGAGGTGATCATCAGGCTAACCCTGAACCAGGTGATCAACAGTCTAACCCTGAACCATATGATCATCAATCCAACCCTGAACCATGTGATCAGTCTAATCCTGAACCAGGTGGTCTTCAATCTTACCCTCTACCAGTTCATCGATCTAACTGTGAACCAGGTGATCAATGAACTAACCCAGAACAATGTGATCATCAATCTAACCATGAACCAGGTGAACATCAGTCTAACCCTGAACCATGTGATCATCAATCTAACCCTGAACCATGTGATCATCAATCTAACCATGAACCAGGTGAACATCAGTCTAACCCTGAACCATGTGATCATCAATCTAACCCTGAACCATGTGATCATCAATCCAACCCAGAACCATGTGATCATCAATCAAACCGTGAACCAGGTGATCATCAATATAACCCTTAACCCGGTGATCATCATTCTAACCCTGAACCAGGTGATCATCAGTCTAACCCTGAACAGGTGATCATCAGTCTAATCCTGAACCATGTGATCATCAGGCAAATCCTGAACGATGTGATCATCAATGTAACCCTGAACCATGTGATCATCAATCTAACCGTGAACAAGGTGACCATCAATATAACCCTTAAACAGGTGATCATCAGTCAAATCCTGAACCATGTGATCATCAGGCAAATCCTGAACCATGTGATCATCAATCCAACCCTGAACCATGTGCTCATCAATGTAACCGTGAACCAGGTGATCATCAATATAACGCTTAACCAGGTGATCATGAGTCTAACCCTGAACCATGTGATCATCAGGCAAATCCTGAACCATGTGATCATCAATGTAACCCTGAACCATGTGATCATCAATCTAACCGTGAATTAGGTGATCATCAATATAACCCTTAAACAGGTGATCATCAGTCTAACCCTGAACCAGATGATCATCAGTCCAATCCTGAACCATGTGATCATCAATCCAACCCTGAACCATGTGATCATCAATCTAACAGTGAACCAGGTTATCATCAATATAACCCTTAACGAGGTGATCATCAGGCTAACCCTGAACCAGGTGATCATCAGTCTAATCCTGAACCATGTGATCATCAATCCAATACTGAACCAGGTGATCATCAATATAATCCTTAACGAGGTGATCAACAGTCTAACCCTGAACCATATGATCATCAATCAAACCCTGAACCATGTGATCAGTCTAACCCTGAACCAGGTGGTCATCAATCTAACCCTGTACCAGGTCATCGATCTAACCGTGAACCAGGTGATCATCAATCTAACCTTGAACCAGGTGATCATCAGTCTAATCTTGAACCATATGATCATCAATCCAACCCTGAACCATGTGATCATCAATCTAACCGTGAACCAGGTGATCATCAATATAACCCTGAACCAGGTGACCATCAGTTTAATCTTGAACCATGTGATCATCAGGCAAATCCTGAACCATGTGATCATCAATGTAACCGTGAACCATGTGATCATCTAACCGTGAACAAGGTGATCATCAATATAACCCTTAAACAGGTGATCATCAGTCTAACCCTGAACCAGGTGATCATCAGGCCAATCCTGAACCATGTGATCATCAATCCAACCCTGAACCATGTGATCATCAATCTAACCGTGAACCAGGTGATCATAAATTATAACCCTTAACGAGGTGATCATCAGGGTAACCCTGAACCAGGTGATCAACAGTCTAATCTTGAACCATGTGATCATCAATTCAACCCTGAACCATGTGATCATCAATGTAACCGTGAACCAGGTGATCATCAATATAACCCTTAGCCAGGTGATCATGAGTCTAACCCTGAACCATATGATCATCAATCCAACCCTAAACCATGTGATCATCAATCTAACCGTGAACCAGGTGATAATCAATCTAATGTTGAACCAGGTGATCATCAGTCTAACCCTGAACCATGTCATCATCAATCCAACCCTGAACCATGTGATCATCAATCTAACCGTGAACCAGGTGAACGTCAGTCTAACCCTGAACCATGTGATCATCAATGTAACCGTGAACCATGTGAACATCAATCTAACCGTGAACAAGGTGATCATCAATATAACCCTTAAACAGGTGATCATCAGGCTAACCCTGAACCAGGTGATCATCAATGTAACCGTGAACCAGGTGATCATCAATATAACCCTTAACCAGGCGATCATGAGTCTAACCCTGAACCATATTATCATCAATCCAACCCTGAACCATGTGATCATCAATCTAACCGTGAACCAGGTGATAATGAATATAACCCTGAAACAGGTGATCATCAGTCTAAACCTGAACCAGGTGATCATCAGTCCAATCCCGAACTATGTGATCATCAATCCAACCCTGGACCATGTGATCATCAATCTAACCGTGAACAAGGTGATCATCAATATAACCCTTAAACAGGTGATCATCAGTCTAACCCTGAACCAGGTGATCATCAGGCAAATCCTGAACCATGTGATCATCTATGTAACCCTGAACCATGTGATCATCAATCTAACCGTGAACAAGGTGATCATCAATATAACCCTTAAACAGGTGATCATTAGTCTAACCCTGAACCAGGTGATCATCAGTCCAATCTTGAACCATGTGATCATCAATCCAACCCTGAACCATGTGATCATCAATCAAACCGTGAATCAGGTGATCATCAATATAATCCTTAACGAGGTGATCATCAGGCTAACCCTGAACCAGGTGATCAACAGTCTAACCCTGAACCATATGATCAACAATCCAACCCTGAACCATGTGATCTGTCTAATCCTGAACCAGGTGGTCATCAATCTTACCCTGTACCAGTTCATCGATCAAACTGTGAACCAGGTGATCATCGATCTAACCCAGAACAATGTGATCATCAGTCTAACCCTGAACCATGTGATCATCAATCTAACCCTGAACCATGTGATCATCAATCTAACCATGAACCAGGTGAACATCAGTCTAACCCTGAACCATGTGATCATCAATCTAACCCTGAACCCTGTGATCATCAGTCTAATCCTGAACCATGTGATCAACAATCCAACCCTGGACCATGTGATCATCAATCCAACCCTGAACAAGGTGATCATCAAAATAACCCTTAAACAGGTGATCATCAGTCTAACCCTGAACCAGGTGATCATCAGTCCAATCCTGAACCATGTGATCATCAATCCAACCCAGAACCATGTGATCATCTATCAAACCGTGAACCAGGTGATCATCAATATAAGCCTTAACCAGGTGATCATCAGTCTAACCCTGAACCAGGTGATCATCAGTCTAACCCTGAACCAGGTGATCATCAGTCTAATCCTGAACCATGTGATCATCAGGCAAATCCTGAACCATGTGATCATCAATGTAACCCTGAACCATGTGATCATCAATCTAACCGTGAACAAGGTAATCATCAATATAACCCTTAAACAGGTGATCATCAGTCCAATCCTGAACCATGTGATCATCAGGCAAATCCTGAACCATGTGATCATCAATCCAACCCTGAACCATGTGCTCATCAATGTAACCGTGAACCAGGTGATCATCAATATAACGCTTAACCAGGTGATCATGAGTCTAACCCTGAACCGTATGATCATCAATCTAACCCTGAACCATGTGTTCATCTATCTAACCATGAACCAGGTGAACATCAGTCTAACCGTGAACAAGGTGATCATCAATGTAACCGTCAACCAGGTGATCATCAATATAACCCTTAAACAGGTGATCATGAGTCTAACCCTGAACCATATGATCATCAATCCAACCCCGAACCATGTGATCATCAATGTAACCGTGAACCAGGTGATCATCTATATAACCCTTAACCAGGTGATCATGAGTCTAACCCTGAACCATATGATCATCAATCCAACCCTGAACCAGGTGATCATCAATCTAACCATGAACAATGTGATCATCAATCCAACCCTTAACCAGGTGATAATCAATCCAACCCTGAACCATGTGATCATCAATGTAACCGTCAACCAGGTGATCATCAATCTAACCCTTAACCAGGTGATCATCAGTCTAATCCTGAACCATGTGATCATCAGGCAAATCCTGAACCGTGTGATCATCAATGTAACCCTGAACCATGTGATCATCAATCTAACCGTAAAGAAGGTGATCATCAGTCTAACCCTGAACCAGGTGATCATCAGTCCAATCCTGAACCATGTGATCATCAATCCAACCCTGAACCATGTGATCATCAATCTAACCCTGAACCAGGTGATCATCAGTCTAACCCTGAACCATGTGATCATCAATCCAACCCTGAACCATGTGATCATCAATCTAACCCTGAACAATGTGATCATCAGTCTAACCCTGAACCATGTGATCATCAATCCAACCCTGGACCATGTGATCATCAATCTAACCGTGAACAAGGTGATCATCAATATAACCCTTAACCAGGCGATCATGAGTCTAACCCTGAACCATATTATCATCAATCCAACCCTGAACCATGTGATCATCAATCTAACCGTGAACCAGGTGATCATGAATATAACCCTGAAACAGGTGATCATCAGTCTAAACCTGAACCAGGTGATCATCACTCCAATCCTGAACTATGTGATCATCAATCCAACCCTGGACCATGTGATCATCAATCTAACCGTGAACAAGGTGATCATCAATATAACCCTTAACCAGGTGATCATCAGTCTAACCCTGAACCAGGTGATCATCAGTCTAACCCTGAACCAGGTGATCATCAGTCTAATCCTGAACCATGTGATCATCAGGCAAATCCTGAACCATGTTATCATCAATGTAACCCTGAACCATGTGATCATCAATCTAACCGTGAACAAGGTGATCATCAATATAACCCTTAAACAGGTGATCATCAGTCCAATCCTGAACCATGTGATCATCAGGCAAATCCTGAACCATGTGATCATCAATCCAACCCTGAACCATGTGCTCATCAATGTAACCGTGAACCAGGTGATCATCAATATAACGCTTAACCAGGTGATCATGAGTCTAACCCTGAACCGTATGATCATCAATCTAACCCTGAACCATGTGTTCATCTATCTAACCATGAACCAGGTGAACATCAGTCTAACCGTGAACAAGGTGATCATCAATGTAACCGTCAACCAGGTGATCATCAATATAACCCTTAACCAGGTGATCATGAGTCTAACCCTGAACCATATGATCATCAATCCAACCCCTAACCATGTGATCATCAATGTAACCGTGAACCAGGTGATCATCTATATAACCCTTAACCAGGTGATCATGAGTCTAACCCTGAACCATATGATCATCAATCCAACCCTGAACCAGGTGATCATCAATCTAACCATGAACAATGTGATCATCAATCCAACCCTTAACCAGGTGATCATCAATCCAACCCTGAACCATGTGATCATCAATGTAACCGTCAACCAGGTGATCATCAATCTAACCCTTAACCAGGTGATCATCAGTCTAATCCTGAACCATGTGATCATCAGGCAAATCCTGAACCGTGTGATCATCAATGTAACCCTGAACCATGTGATCATCAATCTAACCGTAAACAGGTGATCATCAGTCTAACCCTGAACCAGGTGATCATCAGTCCAATCCTGAACCATGTGATCATCAATCCAACCCTGAACCATGTGATCATCAATCTAACCCTGAACCAGGTGATCATCAGTCTAACCCTGAACCATGTGATCATCAATCCAACCCTGAACCATGTGATCATCAATCTAAACCTGAACAATGTGATCATCAGTCTAACCCTGAACCATGTGATCATCAATCCAACCCTGGACCATGTGATCATCAATCTAACCGTGAACAAGGTGATCATCAATATAACCCTTAACCAGGCGATCATGAGTCTAACCCTGAACCATATTATCATCAATCCAACCCTGAACCATGTGATCATCAATCTAACCGTGAACCAGGTGATCATGAATATAACCCTGAAACAGGTGATCATCAGTCTAAACCTGAACCAGGTGATCATCAGTCCAATCCTGAACTATGTGATCATCAATCCAACCCTGGACCATGTGATCATCAATCTAACCGTGAACAAGGTGATCATCAATATAACCCTTAAACAGGTGATCATCAGTCTAACCCTGAACCAGGTGATCATCAGGCAAATCCTGAACCATGTGATCATCAATGTAACCCTGAACCATGTGATCATCAATCTAACCGTGAACAAGGTGATCATCAATATAACCCTTAAACAGGTGATCATTAGTCTAACCCTGAACCAGGTGATCATCAGTCCAATCTTGAACCATGTGATCATCAATCCAACCCTGTACCATGTGATCATCAATCTAACCGTGAATCAGGTGATCATCAATATAATCCTTAACGAGGTGATCATCAGGCTAACCCTGAACCAGGTGATCAACAGTCTAACCCTGAACCATATGATCATCAATCCAACCCTGAACCATGTGATCAGTCTAATCCTGAACCAGGTGGTCATCAATCTTACCCTGTACCAGTTCATCGATCTAACTGTGAACCAGGTGATCATCGATCTAACCCAGAACAATGTGATCATCAGTCTAACCCTGAACCATGTGATCATCAATCTAACCCTGAACCATGTGATCATCAATCTAACCATGAACCAGGTGAACATCAGTCTAACCCTGAACCATGTGATCATCAATCTAACCCTGAACCCTGTGATCATCAGTCTAATCCTGAACCATGTGATCATCAATCCAACCCTGGACCATGTGATCATCAATCCAACCCTGAACAAGGTGATCATCAAAATAACCCTTAAACAGGTGATCATCAGTCTAACCCTGAACCAGGTGATCATCAGTCCAATCCTGAACCATGTGATCATCAATCCAACCCAGAACCATGTGATCATCTATCAAACCGTGAACCAGGTGATCATCAATATAACCCTTAACCAGGTGATCATCAGTCTAACCCTGAACCAGGTGATCATCAATCCAACCCTGAACCATGTGATCATCAATCTAACCGTGAACAAGGTGATCATCAATATAACCCTTAAACAGGTGATCATCAGTCCAATCCTGAACCATGTGATCATCAGGCAAATCCTGAACCATGTGATCATCAATCCAACCCTGAACCATGTGCTCATCAATGTAACCGTGAACCAGGTGATCATCAATATAACGCTTAACCAGGTGATCATGAGTCTAACCCTGAACCATATGATCATCAATCTAACCCTGAACCATGTGTTCATCTATCTAACCATGAACCAGGTGAACATCAGTCTAACCGTGAACAAGGTGATCATCAATGTAACCGTCAACCAGGTGATCATCAATATAACCCTTAACCAGGTGATCATGAGTCTAACCCTGAACCATATGATCATCAATCCAACCCCGAACCATGTGATCATCAATGTAACCGTGAACCAGGTGATCATCTATATAACCCTTAACCAGGTGAACATGAGTCTAACCCTGAACCATATGATCATCAATCCAACCCTGAACCATGTGATCATCAATCTAACCATGAACAATGTGATCATCAATCCAACCGTTAACCAGGTGATCATCAATCCAACCCTGAACCATGTGATCATCAATGTAACCGTCAACCAGGTGATCATCAATATAACCCTTAACCAGGTGATCATGAGTCTAACCCTGAACCATATGATCATCAATCCAACCCTGAACCATGTGATCATCAATGTAACCGTGAACCAGGTGATCATCTATATAACTCTTAACCAGGTGATCATGAGTCTAACCCTGAACCATATGATCATCAATCGAACCCTGAAACATTTGATCATCAATGTAACCGTCAACCAGGTGAACATCAGTCTAACCCTGAACCATGTGATCATCAATCTAACCCTGAACCATGTGATCATCAATCTAACCATGAACCAGGTGAACATCAGTCTAACCCTGAACCATGTGATCATCAATCTAACCCTGAACCCTGTGATCATCAGTCTAATCCTGAACCATGTGATCATCAATCCAACCCTGGACCATGTGATCATCAATCCAACCCTGAACAAGGTGATCATCAAAATAACCCTTAAACAGGTGATCATCAGTCTAACCCTGAACCAGGTGATCATCATTCCAATCCTGAACCATGTGATCATCAATCCAACCCAGAACCATGTGATCATCAATCAAACCGTGAACCAGGTGATCATCAATATAACCCTTAACCAGGTGATCATCATTCTAACCCTGAACCAGGTGATCATCAGTCTAACCCTGAACCAGGTGATCATCAGTCTAATCCTGAACCATGTGATCATCAGGCAAATCCTGAACCATGTGATCATCAATGTAACCCTGAACCATGTGATCATCAATCTAACAGTGAACCAGGTTATCATCAATATAACCCTTAACGAGGTGATCATCAGGCTAACCCTGAACCAGGTGATCATCAGTCTAATCCTGAACCATGTGATCATCAATCCAATACTGAACCATGTGATCATCAATCTTACTGTGAATCAGGTGATCATCAATATAATCCTTAACGAGGTGATCAACAGTCTAACCCTGAACCATATGATCATCAATCAAACCCTGAACCATGTGATCAGTCTAACCCTGAACCAGGTGGTCATCAATCTAACCCTGTACCAGGTCATCGATCTAACCGTGAACCAGGTGATCATCAATCTAACCTTGAACCAGGTGATCATCAGTCTAATCTTGAACCATATGATCATCAATCCAACCCTGAACCATGTGATCATCAATCTAACCGTGAACCAGGTGATCATCAATATAACCCTTAACCAGGTGATCATCAGTCTAACCCTGAACCATGTGATCATCAGGCAAATCCTGAACCATGTGATCATCAATCCAACCCTGAACCATGTGCTCATCAATGTAACCGTGAACCAGGTGATCATCAATATAACGCTTAACCAGGTGATCATGAGTCTAACCCTGAACCATATGATCATCAATCTAACCCTGAAACATGTGTTCATCTATCTAACCATGAACCAGGTGAAAAACAGTCTAACCGTGAACAAGGTGATCATCAATATAACCCTTAAACAGGTGATCATCAGTCTAACCCTGAACCATGTGATCATCAATGTAACCGTCAACCAGGTGATCATCAATATAACCCTTAACCAGGTGATCATGAGTCTAACCCTGAACCATATGATCATCAATCCAACCCCGAACCATGTGATCATCAATGTAACCGTGAACCAGGTGATCATCTAAATAACCCTTAACCAGGTGATCATGAGTCTAACCCTGAACCATATGATCATCAATCCAACCCTGAACCAGGTGATCATCAATCTAACCATGAACAATGTGATCATCAATCCAACCGTTAACCAGGTGATCATCAATCCAACCCTGAACCATGTGATCATCAATGTAACCGTCAACCAGGTGATCATCAATATAACCCTTAACCAGGTGATCATGAGTCTAACCCTGAACCATATGATCATCAATCCAACCCTGAACCATGTGATCATCAATGTAACCGTGAACCAGGTGATCATCTATATAACTCTTAACCAGGTGATCATGAGTCTAACCCTGAACCATATGATCATCAATCGAACCCTGAAACATTTGATCATCATTGTAACCGTCAACCAGGTGATCTTCAATTTAACCCTTAACCAGGTGATCATGAGTCTAACCCTGAACCATATGATCATCAATCCAACCCTGAACCACGTGATCATCAATGTAACCGTGAACCAGGTGATCATCTATATAACCCTTACCCAGGTGAACATGAGTCTAACCCTGAACCATATGATCATCAATCCAACCCTGAACCATGTGATCATCAGTCTAACCGTGAACCAGGTGATCATCAATCTAACCTTGAACCAGGTGTTTCTCAGTCTAATCTTGAACCATATGATCATCAATCCAACCCTGAACCAGGTGATCATCAATCTAACCATGAACAATGTGATCATCAATCCAACCCTTAACCAGGTGATCATCAATCCAACCCTGAACCATGTGATCATCAATGTAACCGTCAACCAGGTGATCATCAATCCAACCCTGAACCATGTGATCATCAATGTAAACCTGAACCATGTGATCATCAATGTAACCGTGAACCATGTGATCATCAATCTAACCGTGAACCAGGTGATCATCAATCTAACCCTGAACCAGGTGATCAACAGTCTAACCCTGAAACATATGATCATCAATCCAACCCTGAACCATGTGATCATCAATCTAACCGTGAACCAGGTTATCATCAATATAACCCTTAACGAGGTGATCCACAGGCTAACCCTGAACTAGGTGATCATCAGTCTAATCCTGAACCATGTGATCATCAATCCAACCCTGAACCATGTGATCATCAATCTAACCGTGAATCAGTTGATCATCAATATAATCCTTAACGAGGTGATCATCAGGCTAACCCTGAACCAGGTGATCAACAGTCTAACCCTGAACCATATGATCATCAATCCAACCCTGAACCATGTGATCAGTCTAATCCTGAACCAGGTGGTCTTCAATCTTACCCTCTACCAGTTCATCGATCTAACTGTGAACCAGGTGATCAATGATCTAACCCAGAACAATGTGATCATCAATCTAACCATGAACCAGGTGAACATCAGTCTAACCCTGAACCATGTGATCATCAATCTAACCCTGAACCATGTGATCATCAATCTAACCATGAACCAGGTGAACATCAGTCTAACCCTGAACCATGTGATCATCAATCTAACCCTGAACCATGTGATCATCAATCTAACCATGAACCAGGTGAACATCAGTCTAACCCTGAACCATGTGATCATCAATCTAACCCTGAACCCTGTGATCATCAGTCTAATCCTGAACCATGTGATCATCAATCCAACCCTGGACCATGTGATCATCAATCCAACCCTGAACAAGGTGATCATCAAAATAACCCTTAAACAGGTGATCATCAGTCTAACCCTGAACCAGGTGATCATCATTCCAATCCTGAACCATGTGATCATCAATCCAACCCAGAACCATGTGATCATCAATCAAACCGTGAACCAGGTGATCATCAATATAACCCTTAACCAGGTGATCATCATTCTAACCCTGAACCAGGTGATCATCAGTCTAACCCTGAACCAGGTGATCATCAGTCTAATCCTGAACCATGTGATCATCAGGCAAATCCTGAACCATTTGATCATCAATGTAACCCTGAACCATGTGATCATCAATCTAACAGTGAACCAGGTTATCATCAATATAACCCTTAACGAGGTGATCATCAGGCTAACCCTGAACCAGGTGATCACCAGTCTAATCCTGAACCATGTGATCATCGATCCAATACTGAACCATGTGATCATCCATCTTACTGTGAATCAGGTGATCATCAATATAATCCTTAACGAGGTGATAAACAGTCTAACCCTGAACCATATGATCATCAATCAAACCCTGAACCATGTGATCAGTCTAACCCTGAACCAGGTGGTCATCAATCTAACCCTGTACCAGGTCATCGATCTAACCGTGAACCAGGTGATCATCAATCTAACCTTGAACCAGGTGATCATCAGTCTAATCTTGAACCATATGATCATCAATCCAACCCTGAACCATGTGATCATCAATCTAACCGTGAACCAGGTGATCATCAATATAACCCTTAACCAGGTGATCATCAGTCTAACCCTGAACCATGTGATCATCAGGCAAATCCTGAACCATGTGATCATCAATCCAACCCTGAACCATGTGCTCATCAATGTAACCGTGAACCAGGTGATCATCAATATAACGCTTAACCAGGTGATCATGAGTCTAACCCTGAACCATATGATCATCAATCTAACCCTGAAACATGTGTTCATCTATCTAACCATGAACCAGGTGAACATCAGTCTAACCGTGAACAAGGTGATCATCAATATAACCCTTAAACAGGTGATCATCAGTCTAACCCTGAACCATGTGATCATCAATGTAACCGTCAACCAGGTGATCATCAATATAACCCTTAACCAGGTGATCATGAGTCTAACCCTGAACCATATGATCATCAATCCAACCCCGAACCATGTGATCATCAATGTAACCGTGAACCAGGTGATCATCTAAATAACCCTTAACCAGGTGATCATGAGTCTAACCCTGAACCATATGATCATCAATCCAACCCTGAACCAGGTGATCATCAATCTAACCATGAACAATGTGATCATCAATCCAACCGTTAACCAGGTGATCATCAATCCAACCCTGAACCATGTGATCATCAATGTAACCGTCAACCAGGTGATCATCAATATAACCCTTAACCAGGTGATCATGAGTCTAACCCTGAACCATATGATCATCAATCCAACCCTGAACCATGTGATCATCAATGTAACCGTGAACCAGGTGATCATCTATATAACTCTTAACCAGGTGATCATGAGTCTAACCCTGAACCATATGATCATCAATCGAACCCTGAAACATTTGATCATCAATGTAACCGTCAACCAGGTGATCTTCAATTTAACCCTTAACCAGGTGATCATGAGTCTAACCCTGAACCATATGATCATCAATCCAACCCTGAACCACGTGATCATCAATGTAACCGTGAACCAGGTGATCATCTATATAACCCTTACCCAGGTGATCATGAGTCTAACCCTGAACCATATGATCATCAATCCAACCCTGAACCATGTGATCATCAATCTAACCGTGAACCAGGTGATCATCAATCTAACCTTGAACCAGGTGTTTCTCAGTCTAATCTTGAACCATATGATCATCAATCCAACCCTGAACCAGGTGATCATCAATCTAACCATGAACAATGTGATCATCAATCCAACCCTTAACCAGGTGATCATCAATCCAACCCTGAACAATGTGATCATCAATGTAACCGTCAACCAGGTGATCATCAATCCAACCCTGAACCATGTGATCATCAATGTAAACCTGAACCATGTGATCATCAATGTAACCGTGAACCATGTGATCATCAATCTAACCGTGAACCAGGTGATCATCAATCTAACCCTGAACCAGGTGATCAACAGTCTAACCCTGAAACATATGATCATCAATCCAACCCTGAACCATGTGATCATCAATCTAACCGTGAACCAGGTTATCATCAATATAACCCTTAACGAGGTGATCCACAGGCTAACCCTGAACTAGGTGATCATCAGTCTAATCCTGAACCATGTGATCATCAATCCAACCCTGAACCATGTGATCATCAATCTAACCGTGAATCAGTTGATCATCAATATAATCCTTAACGAGGTGATCATCAGGCTAACCCTGAACCAGGTGATCAACAGTCTAACCCTGAACCATATGATCATCAATCCAACCCTGAACCATGTGATCAGTCTAATCCTGAACCAGGTGGTCTTCAATCTTACCCTCTACCAGTTCATCGATCTAACTGTGAACCAGGTGATCAATGAACTAACCCAGAACAATGTGATCATCAATCTAACCATGAACCAGGTGAACATCAGTCTAACCCTGAACCATGTGATCATCAATCTAACCATGAACCAGGTGAACATCAGTCTAACCCTGAACCATGTGATCATCAATCTAACCCTGAACCATGTGATCATCAATCCAACCCAGAACCATGTGATCATCAATCAAACCGTGAACCAGGTGATCATCAATATAACCCTTAACCCGGTGATCATCATTCTAACCCTGAACCAGGTGATCATCAGTCTAACCCTGAACAGGTGATCATCAGTCTAATCCTGAACCATGTGATCATCAGGCAAATCCTGAACGATGTGATCATCAATGTAACCCTGAACCATGTGATCATCAATCTAACCGTGAACAAGGTGACCATCAATATAACCCTTAAACAGGTGATCATCAGTCAAATCCTGAACCATGTGATCATCAGGCAAATCCTGAACCATGTGATCATCAATCCAACCCTGAACCATGTGCTCATCAATGTAACCGTGAACCAGGTGATCATCAATATAACGCTTAACCAGGTGATCATGAGTCTAACCCTGAACCATGTGATCATCAGGCAAATCCTGAACCATGTGATCATCAATGTAACCCTGAACCATGTGATCATCAATCTAACCGTGAATTAGGTGATCATCAATATAACCCTTAAACAGGTGATCATCAGTCTAACCCTGAACCAGATGATCATCAGTCCAATCCTGAACCATGTGATCATCAATCCAACCCTGAACCATGTGATCATCAATCTAACAGTGAACCAGGTTATCATCAATATAACCCTTAACGAGGTGATCATCAGGCTAACCCTGAACCAGGTGATCATCAGTCTAATCCTGAACCATGTGATCATCAATCCAATACTGAACCAGGTGATCATCAATATAATCCTTAACGAGGTGATCAACAGTCTAACCCTGAACCATATGATCATCAATCAAACCCTGAACCATGTGATCAGTCTAACCCTGAACCAGGTGGTCATCAATCTAACCCTGTACCAGGTCATCGATCTAACCGTGAACCAGGTGATCATCAATCTAACCTTGAACCAGGTGATCATCAGTCTAATCTTGAACCATATGATCATCAATCCAACCCTGAACCATGTGATCATCAATCTAACCGTGAACCAGGTGATCATCAATATAACCCTGAACCAGGTGACCATCAGTTTAATCTTGAACCATGTGATCATCAGGCAAATCCTGAACCATGTGATCATCAATGTAACCGTGAACCATGTGATCATCTAACCGTGAACAAGGTGATCATCAATATAACCCTTAAACAGGTGATCATCAGTCTAACCCTGAACCAGGTGATCATCAGGCCAATCCTGAACCATGTGATCATCAATCCAACCCTGAACCATGTGATCATCAATCTAACCGTGAACCAGGTGATCATAAATTATAACCCTTAACGAGGTGATCATCAGGGTAACCCTGAACCAGGTGATCAACAGTCTAATCTTGAACCATGTGATCATCAATTCAACCCTGAACCATGTGATCATCAATGTAACCGTGAACCAGGTGATCATCAATATAACCCTTAGCCAGGTGATCATGAGTCTAACCCTGAACCATATGATCATCAATCCAACCCTAAACCATGTGATCATCAATCTAACCGTGAACCAGGTGATAATCAATCTAATGTTGAACCAGGTGATCATCAGTCTAACCCTGAACCATGTCATCATCAATCCAACCCTGAACCATGTGATCATCAATCTAACCGTGAACCAGGTGAACGTCAGTCTAACCCTGAACCATGTGATCATCAATGTAACCGTGAACCATGTGAACATCAATCTAACCGTGAACAAGGTGATCATCAATATAACCCTTAAACAGGTGATCATCAGGCTAACCCTGAACCAGGTGATCAACAGTCTAATCGTGAACCTTGTGATCATCAAACCAACCCTGAACCATGTGATCATCAATGTAACCGTGAACCAGGTGATCATCAATATAACCCTTAACCAGGCGATCATGAGTCTAACCCTGAACCATATTATGATCAATCCAACCCTGAACCATGTGATCATCAATCTAACCGTGAACCAGGTGATAATGAATATAACCCTGAAACAGGTGATCATCAGTCTAAACCTGAACCAGGTGATCATCAGTCCAATCCCGAACTATGTGATCATCAATCCAACCCTGGACCATGTGATCATCAATCTAACCGTGAACAAGGTGATCATCAATATAACCCTTAAACAGGTGATCATCAGTCTAACCCTGAACCAGGTGATCATCAGGCAAATCCTGAACCATGTGATCATCTATGTAACCCTGAACCATGTGATCATCAATCTAACCGTGAACAAGGTGATCATCAATATAACCCTTAAACAGGTGATCATTAGTCTAACCCTGAACCAGGTGATCATCAGTCCAATCTTGAACCATGTGATCATCAATCCAACCCTGAACCATGTGATCATCAATCAAACCGTGAATCAGGTGATCATCAATATAATCCTTAACGAGGTGATCATCAGGCTAACCCTGAACCAGGTGATCAACAGTCTAACCCTGAACCATATGATCAACAATCCAACCCTGAACCATGTGATCTGTCTAATCCTGAACCAGGTGGTCATCAATCTTACCCTGTACCAGTTCATCGATCAAACTGTGAACCAGGTGATCATCGATCTAACCCAGAACAATGTGATCATCAGTCTAACCCTGAACCATGTGATCATCAATCTAACCCTGAACCATGTGATCATCAATCTAACCATGAACCAGGTGAACATCAGTCTAACCCTGAACCATGTGATCATCAATCTAACCCTGAACCCTGTGATCATCAGTCTAATCCTGAACCATGTGATCAACAATCCAACCCTGGACCATGTGATCATCAATCCAACCCTGAACAAGGTGATCATCAAAATAACCCTTAAACAGGTGATCATCAGTCTAACCCTGAACCAGGTGATCATCAGTCCAATCCTGAACCATGTGATCATCAATCCAACCCAGAACCATGTGATCATCTATCAAACCGTGAACCAGGTGATCATCAATATAAGCCTTAACCAGGTGATCATCAGTCTAACCCTGAACCAGGTGATCATCAGTCTAACCCTGAACCAGGTGATCATCAGTCTAATCCTGAACCATGTGATCATCAGGCAAATCCTGAACCATGTGATCATCAATGTAACCCTGAACCATGTGATCATCAATCTAACCGTGAACAAGGTAATCATCAATATAACCCTTAAACAGGTGATCATCAGTCCAATCCTGAACCATGTGATCATCAGGCAAATCCTGAACCATGTGATCATCAATCCAACCCTGAACCATGTGCTCATCAATGTAACCGTGAACCAGGTGATCATCAATATAACGCTTAACCAGGTGATCATGAGTCTAACCCTGAACCGTATGATCATCAATCTAACCCTGAACCATGTGTTCATCTATCTAACCATGAACCAGGTGAACATCAGTCTAACCGTGAACAAGGTGATCATCAATGTAACCGTCAACCAGGTGATCATCAATATAACCCTTAAACAGGTGATCATGAGTCTAACCCTGAACCATATGATCATCAATCCAACCCCGAACCATGTGATCATCAATGTAACCGTGAACCAGGTGATCATCTATATAACCCTTAACCAGGTGATCATGAGTCTAACCCTGAACCATATGATCATCAATCCAACCCTGAACCAGGTGATCATCAATCTAACCATGAACAATGTGATCATCAATCCAACCCTTAACCAGGTGATAATCAATCCAACCCTGAACCATGTGATCATCAATGTAACCGTCAACCAGGTGATCATCAATCTAACCCTTAACCAGGTGATCATCAGTCTAATCCTGAACCATGTGATCATCAGGCAAATCCTGAACCGTGTGATCATCAATGTAACCCTGAACCATGTGATCATCAATCTAACCGTAAAGAAGGTGATCATCAGTCTAACCCTGAACCAGGTGATCATCAGTCCAATCCTGAACCATGTGATCATCAATCCAACCCTGAACCATGTGATCATCAATCTAACCCTGAACCAGGTGATCATCAGTCTAACCCTGAACCATGTGATCATCAATCCAACCCTGAACCATGTGATCATCAATCTAACCCTGAACAATGTGATCATCAGTCTAACCCTGAACCATGTGATCATCAATCCAACCCTGGACCATGTGATCATCAATCTAACCGTGAACAAGGTGATCATCAATATAACCCTTAACCAGGCGATCATGAGTCTAACCCTGAACCATATTATCATCAATCCAACCCTGAACCATGTGATCATCAATCTAACCGTGAACCAGGTGATCATGAATATAACCCTGAAACAGGTGATCATCAGTCTAAACCTGAACCAGGTGATCATCACTCCAATCCTGAACTATGTGATCATCAATCCAACCCTGGACCATGTGATCATCAATCTAACCGTGAACAAGGTGATCATCAATATAACCCTTAACCAGGTGATCATCAGTCTAACCCTGAACCAGGTGATCATCAGTCTAACCCTGAACCAGGTGATCATCAGTCTAATCCTGAACCATGTGATCATCAGGCAAATCCTGAACCATGTTATCATCAATGTAACCCTGAACCATGTGATCATCAATCTAACCGTGAACAAGGTGATCATCAATATAACCCTTAAACAGGTGATCATCAGTCCAATCCTGAACCATGTGATCATCAGGCAAATCCTGAACCATGTGATCATCAATCCAACCCTGAACCATGTGCTCATCAATGTAACCGTGAACCAGGTGATCATCAATATAACGCTTAACCAGGTGATCATGAGTCTAACCCTGAACCGTATGATCATCAATCTAACCCTGAACCATGTGTTCATCTATCTAACCATGAACCAGGTGAACATCAGTCTAACCGTGAACAAGGTGATCATCAATGTAACCGTCAACCAGGTGATCATCAATATAACCCTTAACCAGGTGATCATGAGTCTAACCCTGAACCATATGATCATCAATCCAACCCCTAACCATGTGATCATCAATGTAACCGTGAACCAGGTGATCATCTATATAACCCTTAACCAGGTGATCATGAGTCTAACCCTGAACCATATGATCATCAATCCAACCCTGAACCAGGTGATCATCAATCTAACCATGAACAATGTGATCATCAATCCAACCCTTAACCAGGTGATCATCAATCCAACCCTGAACCATGTGATCATCAATGTAACCGTCAACCAGGTGATCATCAATCTAACCCTTAACCAGGTGATCATCAGTCTAATCCTGAACCATGTGATCATCAGGCAAATCCTGAACCGTGTGATCATCAATGTAACCCTGAACCATGTGATCATCAATCTAACCGTAAACAGGTGATCATCAGTCTAACCCTGAACCAGGTGATCATCAGTCCAATCCTGAACCATGTGATCATCAATCCAACCCTGAACCATGTGATCATCAATCTAACCCTGAACCAGGTGATCATCAGTCTAACCCTGAACCATGTGATCATCAATCCAACCCTGAACCATGTGATCATCAATCTAAACCTGAACAATGTGATCATCAGTCTAACCCTGAACCATGTGATCATCAATCCAACCCTGGACCATGTGATCATCAATCTAACCGTGAACAAGGTGATCATCAATATAACCCTTAACCAGGCGATCATGAGTCTAACCCTGAACCATATTATCATCAATCCAACCCTGAACCATGTGATCATCAATCTAACCGTGAACCAGGTGATCATGAATATAACCCTGAAACAGGTGATCATCAGTCTAAACCTGAACCAGGTGATCATCAGTCCAATCCTGAACTATGTGATCATCAATCCAACCCTGGACCATGTGATCATCAATCTAACCGTGAACAAGGTGATCATCAATATAACCCTTAAACAGGTGATCATCAGTCTAACCCTGAACCAGGTGATCATCAGGCAAATCCTGAACCATGTGATCATCAATGTAACCCTGAACCATGTGATCATCAATCTAACCGTGAACAAGGTGATCATCAATATAACCCTTAAACAGGTGATCATTAGTCTAACCCTGAACCAGGTGATCATCAGTCCAATCTTGAACCATGTGATCATCAATCCAACCCTGTACCATGTGATCATCAATCTAACCGTGAATCAGGTGATCATCAATATAATCCTTAACGAGGTGATCATCAGGCTAACCCTGAACCAGGTGATCAACAGTCTAACCCTGAACCATATGATCATCAATCCAACCCTGAACCATGTGATCAGTCTAATCCTGAACCAGGTGGTCATCAATCTTACCCTGTACCAGTTCATCGATCTAACTGTGAACCAGGTGATCATCGATCTAACCCAGAACAATGTGATCATCAGTCTAACCCTGAACCATGTGATCATCAATCTAACCCTGAACCATGTGATCATCAATCTAACCATGAACCAGGTGAACATCAGTCTAACCCTGAACCATGTGATCATCAATCTAACCCTGAACCCTGTGATCATCAGTCTAATCCTGAACCATGTGATCATCAATCCAACCCTGGACCATGTGATCATCAATCCAACCCTGAACAAGGTGATCATCAAAATAACCCTTAAACAGGTGATCATCAGTCTAACCCTGAACCAGGTGATCATCAGTCCAATCCTGAACCATGTGATCATCAATCCAACCCAGAACCATGTGATCATCTATCAAACCGTGAACCAGGTGATCATCAATATAACCCTTAACCAGGTGATCATCAGTCTAACCCTGAACCAGGTGATCATCAATCCAACCCTGAACCATGTGATCATCAATCTAACCGTGAACAAGGTGATCATCAATATAACCCTTAAACAGGTGATCATCAGTCCAATCCTGAACCATGTGATCATCAGGCAAATCCTGAACCATGTGATCATCAATCCAACCCTGAACCATGTGCTCATCAATGTAACCGTGAACCAGGTGATCATCAATATAACGCTTAACCAGGTGATCATGAGTCTAACCCTGAACCATATGATCATCAATCTAACCCTGAACCATGTGTTCATCTATCTAACCATGAACCAGGTGAACATCAGTCTAACCGTGAACAAGGTGATCATCAATGTAACCGTCAACCAGGTGATCATCAATATAACCCTTAACCAGGTGATCATGAGTCTAACCCTGAACCATATGATCATCAATCCAACCCCGAACCATGTGATCATCAATGTAACCGTGAACCAGGTGATCATCTATATAACCCTTAACCAGGTGAACATGAGTCTAACCCTGAACCATATGATCATCAATCCAACCCTGAACCAGGTGATCATCAATCTAACCATGAACAATGTGATCATCAATCCAACCCTTAACCAGGTGATCATCAATCCAACCCTGAACCATGTGATCATCAATGTAACCGTCAACCAGGTGATCATCAATCTAACCCTTAACCAGGTGATCATCAGTCTAATCCTGAACCATGTGATCATCAGGCAAATCCTGAACCATGTGATCATCAATGTAACCCTGAACCATGTGATCATCAATCTAACCGTAAACAGGTGATCATCAGTCTAACCCTGAACCAGGTGATCATCAGTCCAATCCTGAACCATGTGATCATCAATCCAACCCTGAACCATGTGATCATCAATATAACCCTGAACCAGGTGATCATCAGTCTAACCCTGAACCATGTGATCATCAATCCAACCCTGAACCATGTGATCATCAATCTAACCCTGAACAATGTGATCATCAGTCTAACCCTGAACCATGTGATCATCAATCCAACCCTGGACCATGTGATCATCAATCTAACCGTGAACAAGGTGATCATCAGTCTAACATTGAACCATGTGATCATCAATCCAACCCTGGACCATGTGATCATCAATCTAACCGTGAACAAGGTGATCATCAATATAACCCTTAAACAGGTGATCATCAGTCTAACCCTGAACCAGGTGATCATCAATCTAACCGTGAATCAGGTGATCATCAATCTAACTCTGAACCCTGTGATCATCAGTCTAATCCTGAACCAGGTGATCAACAGTCTAACCCTGAACCATATGATCAACAATCCAACCCTGAACCATGTGATCTGTCTAATCCTGAACCAGGTGGTCATCAATCTTACCCTGTACCAGTTCATCGATCAAACTGTGAACCAGGTGATCATCATCTAACCCAGAACAATGTGATCATCATCTAACCCAGAACAATGTGATCATCAGTCTAACCCTGAACCATGTGATCATCAATCTAACCCTGAACCATGTGATCATCAATCTAACCATGAACCAGGTGAACATCAGTCTAACCCTGAACCATGTGAACCCTGTGATCATCAGTCTAATCCTGAACCATGTGATCAACAATCCAACCCTGGACCATGTGATCATCAATCCAACCCTGAACAAGGTGATCATCAAAATAACCCTTAAACAGGTGATCATCAGTCTAACCCTGAACCAGGTGATCATCAGTCCAATCCTGAACCATGTGATCATCAATCCAACCCAGAACCATGTGATCATCTATCAAACCGTGAACCAGGTGATCATCAATATAAGCCTTAACCAGGTGATCATCAGTCTAACCCTGAACCAGGTGATCATCAGTCTAACCCTGAACCAGGTGATCATCAGTCTAATCCTGAACCATGTGATCATCAGGCAAATCCTGAACCATGTGATCATCAATGTAACCCTGAACCATGTGATCATCAATCTAACCGTGAACAAGGTAATCATCAATATAACCCTTAAACAGGTGATCATCAGTCCAATCCTGAACCATGTGATCATCAGGCAAATCCTGAACCATGTGATCATCAATCCAACCCTGAACCATGTGCTCATCAATGTAACCGTGAACCAGGTGATCATCAATATAACGCTTAACCAGGTGATCATGAGTCTAACCCTGAACCGTATGATCATCAATCTAACCCTGAACCATGTGTTCATCTATCTAACCATGAACCAGGTGAACATCAGTCTAACCGTGAACAAGGTGATCATCAATGTAACCGTCAACCAGGTGATCATCAATATAACCCTTAACCAGGTGATCATGAGTCTAACCCTGAACCATATGATCATCAATCCAACCCCGAACCATGTGATCATCAATGTAACCGTGAACCAGGTGATCATCTATATAACCCTTAACCAGGTGATCATGAGTCTAACCCTGAACCATATGATCATCAATCCAACCCTGAACCAGGTGATCATCAATCTAACCATGAACAATGTGATCATCAATCCAACCCTTAACCAGGTGATCATCAATCCAACCCTGAACCATGTGATCATCAATGTAACCGTCAACCAGGTGATCATCAATCTAACCCTTAACCAGGTGATCATCAGTCTAATCCTGAACCATGTGATCATCAGGCAAATCCTGAACCGTGTGATCATCAATGTAACCCTGAACCATGTGATCATCAATCTAACCGTAAAGAAGGTGATCATCAGTCTAACCCTGAACCAGGTGATCATCAGTCCAATCCTGAACCATGTGATCATCAATCCAACCCTGAACCATGTGATCATCAATCTAACCCTGAACCAGGTGATCATCAGTCTAACCCTGAACCATGTGATCATCAATCCAACCCTGAACCATGTGATCATCAATCTAACCCTGAACAATGTGATCATCAGTCTAACCCTGAACCATGTGATCATCAATCCAACCCTGGACCATGTGATCATCAATCTAACCGTGAACAAGGTGATCATCAATATAACCCTTAACCAGGCGATCATGAGTCTAACCCTGAACCATATTATCATCAATCCAACCCTGAACCATGTGATCATCAATCTAACCGTGAGCCAGGTGATCATGAATATAACCCTGAAACAGGTGATCATCAGTCTAAACCTGAACCAGGTGATCATCAATCCAACCCTGGACCATGTGATCATCAATCTAACCGTGAACAAGGTGATCATCAATATAACCCTTAACCAGGTGATCATCAGTCTAACCCTGAACCAGGTGATCATCAGTCTAACCCTGAACCAGGTGATCATCAGTCTAATCCTGAACCATGTGATCATCAGGCAAATCCTGAACCATGTTATCATCAATGTAACCCTGAACCATGTGATCATCAATCTAACCGTGAACAAGGTGATCATCAATATAACCCTTAAACAGGTGATCATCAGTCCAATCCTGAACCATGTGATCATCAGGCAAATCCTGAACCATGTGATCATCAATCCAACCCTGAACCATGTGCTCATCAATGTAACCGTGAACCAGGTGATCATCAATATAACGCTTAACCAGGTGATCATGAGTCTAACCCTGAACCGTATGATCATCAATCTAACCCTGAACCATGTGTTCATCTATCTAACCATGAACCAGGTGAACATCAGTCTAACCGTGAACAAGGTGATCATCAATGTAACCGTCAACCAGGTGATCATCAATATAACCCTTAACCAGGTGATCATGAGTCTAACCCTGAACCATATGATCATCAATCCAACCCCTAACCATGTGATCATCAATGTAACCGTGAACCAGGTGATCATCTATATAACCCTTAACCAGGTGATCATGAGTCTAACCCTGAACCATATGATCATCAATCCAACCCTGAACCAGGTGATCATCAATCTAACCATGAACAATGTGATCATCAATCCAACCCTTAACCAGGTGATCATCAATCCAACCCTGAACCATGTGATCATCAATGTAACCGTCAACCAGGTGATCATCAATCTAACCCTTAACCAGGTGATCATCAGTCTAATCCTGAACCATGTGATCATCAGGCAAATCCTGAACCGTGTGATCATCAATGTAACCCTGAACCATGTGATCATCAATCTAACCGTAAACAGGTGATCATCAGTCTAACCCTGAACCAGGTGATCATCAGTCCAATCCTGAACCATGTGATCATCAATCCAACCCTGAACCATGTGATCATCAATCTAACCCTGAACCAGGTGATCATCAGTCTAACCCTGAACCATGTGATCATCAATCCAACCCTGAACCATGTGATCATCAATCTAACCCTGAACAATGTGATCATCAGTCTAACCCTGAACCATGTGATCATCAATCCAACCCTGGACCATGTGATCATCAATCTAACCGTGAACAAGGTGATCATCAATATAACCCTTAACCAGGCGATCATGAGTCTAACCCTGAACCATATTATCATCAATCCAACCCTGAACCATGTGATCATCAATCCAACCCTGAACCATGTGATCAGTCTAATCCTGAACCAGGTGGTCATCAATCTTACCCTGTACCAGTTCATCGATCTAACTGTGAACCAGGTGATCATCGATCTAACCCAGAACAATGTGATCATCAGTCTAACCCTGAACCATGTGATCATCAATCTAACCCTGAACCATGTGATCATCAATCTAACCATGAACCAGGTGAACATCAGTCTAACCCTGAACCATGTGATCATCAATCTAACCCTGAACCCTGTGATCATCAGTCTAATCCTGAACCATGTGATCATCAATCCAACCCTGAACAAGGTGATCATCAAAATAACCCTTAAACAGGTGATCATCAGTCTAACCCTGAACCAGGTGATCATCAGTCCAATCCTGAACCATGTGATCATCAATCCAACCCAGAACCATGTGATCATCTATCAAACCGTGAACCAGGTGATCATCAATATAACCCTTAACCAGGTGATCATCAGTCTAACCCTGAACCAGGTGATCATCAATCCAACCCTGAACCATGTGATCATCAATCTAACCGTGAACAAGGTGATCATCAATATAACCCTTAAACAGGTGATCATCAGTCCAATCCTGAACCATGTGATCATCAGGCAAATCCTGAACCATGTGATCATCAATCCAACCCTGAACCATGTGTTCATCTATCTAACCATGAACCAGGTGAACATCAGTCTAACCGTGAACAAGGTGATCATCAATGTAACCGTGAACCAGGAGATCATCAATATAACGCTTAACCAGGTGATCATGAGTCTAACCCTGAACCATATGATCATCAATCTAACCCTGAACCATGTGTTCATCTATCTAACCATGAACCAGGTGAACATCAGTCTAACCGTGAACAAGGTGATCATCAATGTAACCGTCAACCAGGTGATCATCAATATAACCCTTAACCAGGTGATCATGAGTCTAACCCTGAACCATATGATCATCAATCCAACCCCGAACCATGTGATCATCAATGTAACCGTGAACCAGGTGATCATCTATATAACCCTTAACCAGGTGAACATGAGTCTAACCCTGAACCATATGATCATCAATCCAACCCTGAACCAGGTGATCATCAATCTAACCATGAACAATGTGATCATCAATCCAACCCTTAACCAGGTGATCATCAATCCAACCCTGAACCATGTGATCATCAATGTAACCGTCAACCAGGTGATCATCAATCTAACCCTTAACCAGGTGATCATCAGTCTAATCCTGAACCATGTGATCATCAGGCAAATCCTGAACCATGTGATCATCAATGTAACCCTGAACCATGTGATCATCAATCTAACCGTAAACAGGTGATCATCAGTCTAACCCTGAACCAGGTGATCATCAGTCCAATCCTGAACCATGTGATCATCAATCCAACCCTGAACCATGTGATCATCAATATAACCCTGAACCAGGTGATCATCAGTCTAACCCTGAACCATGTGATCATCAATCCAACCCTGAACCATGTGATCATCAATCTAACCCTGAACAATGTGATCATCAGTCTAACCCTGAACCATGTGATCATCAATCCAACCCTGGACCATGTGATCATCAATCTAACCGTGAACAAGGTGATCATCAGTCTAACATTGAACCATGTGATCATCAATCCAACCCTGGACCATGTGATCATCAATCTAACCGTGAACAAGGTGATCATCAATATAACCCTTAAACAGGTGATCATCAGTCTAACCCTGAACCAGGTGATCATCAATCTAACCGTGAATCAGGTGATCATCAATATAATCCTTAACGAGGTGATCATCAGGCTAACCCTGAACCAGGTGATCAACAGTCTAACCCTGAACCATATGATCAACAATCCAACCCTGAACCATGTGATCTGTCTAATCCTGAACCAGGTGGTCATCAATCTTACCCTGTACCAGTTCATCGATCAAACTGTGAACCAGGTGATCATCGATATAATCCTGAACCATGTGATTATCAATCCAACCCTGAACCATGTGATCATCAATCTAACCGTGAACCAGGTGATCATCAATCTAACCCTTAACCAGGTGATCATCAGTCTAATCCTGAACCATGTGATCATCAGGCAAATCCTGAACCATGTGATCATCAATGTAACCCTGAACCATGTGATCATCAATCTAACCGTAAACAGGTGATCATCAGTCTAACCCTGAACCAGGTGATCATCAGTCCAATCCTGAACCATGTGATCATCAATCCAACCCTGAACCATGTGATCATCAATATAACCCTGAACCAGGTGATCATCAGTCTAACCCTGAACCATGTGATCATCAATCCAACCCTGAACCATGTGATCATCAATCTAACCCTGAACAATGTGATCATCAGTCTAACCCTGAACCATGTGATCATCAATCCAACCCTGGACCATGTGATCATCAATCTAACCGTGAACAAGGTGATCATCAGTCTAACATTGAACCATGTGATCATCAATCCAACCCTGGACCATGTGATCATCAATCTAACCGTGAACAAGGTGATCATCAATATAACCCTTAAACAGGTGATCATCAGTCTAACCCTGAACCAGGTGATCATCAATCTAACCGTGAATCAGGTGATCATCAATATAATCCTTAACGAGGTGATCATCAGGCTAACCCTGAACCAGGTGATCAACAGTCTAACCCTGAACCATATGATCAACAATCCAACCCTGAACCATGTGATCTGTCTAATCCTGAACCAGGTGGTCATCAATCTTACCCTGTACCAGTTCATCGATCAAACTGTGAACCAGGTGATCATCGATATAATCCTGAACCATGTGATTATCAATCCAACCCTGAACCATGTGATCATCAATCTAACCGTGAACCAGGTGATCATCAATATAATCCTTAACGAGGTGATCATCAGGCTAACCCTGAACCAGGTGATCAACAGTCTAACCCTGAACCATATGATCATCAATCCAACCCTGAACCATGTGATCATCAATCTAACCGTGAACCAGGTGATCATCAATATAAACCTTAACCAGGTGATCATCAGTCTAATCCTGAACCATGTGATCATCAGGCAAATCCTGAACCATGTGATCATCAGGCAAATCCTGAACCATGTGATCATCAATCCAACCCTGAACCATGTGCTCATCAATGTAACCGTGAACCAGGAGATCATCAATATAACGCTTAACCAGGTGATCATGAGTCTAACCCTGAACCATATGATCATCAATCTAACCCTGAACCATGTGTTCATCTATCTAACCATGAACCAGGTGAACATCAGTCTAACCGTGAACAAGGTGATCATCAATGTAACCGTCAACCAGGTGATCATCAATATAACCCTTAACCAGGTGATCATGAGTCTAACCCTGAACCATATGATCATCAATCCAACCCCGAACCATGTGATCATCAATGTAACCGTGAACCAGGTGATCATCTATATAACCCTTAACCAGGTGAACATGAGTCTAACCCTGAACCATATGATCATCAATCCAACCCTGAACCAGGTGATCATCAATCTAACCATGAACAATGTGATCATCAATCCAACCCTTAACCAGGTGATCATCAATCCAACCCTGAACCATGTGATCATCAATGTAACCGTCAACCAGGTGATCATCAATCTAACCCTTAACCAGGTGATCATCAGTCTAATCCTGAACCATGTGATCATCAGGCAAATCCTGAACCATGTGATCATCAATGTAACCCTGAACCATGTGATCATCAATCTAACCGTAAACAGGTGATCATCAGTCTAACCCTGAACCAGGTGATCATCAGTCCAATCCTGAACCATGTGATCATCAATCCAACCCTGAACCATGTGATCATCAATATAACCCTGAACCAGGTGATCATCAGTCTAACCCTGAACCATGTGATCATCAATCCAACCCTGAACCATGTGATCATCAATCTAACCCTGAACAATGTGATCATCAGTCTAACCCTGAACAATGTGATCATCAATCCAACCCTGGACCATGTGATCATCAATCTAACCGTGAACAAGGTGATCATCAGTCTAACATTGAACCATGTGATCATCAATCCAACCCTGGACCATGTGATCATCAATCTAACCGTGAACAAGGTGATCATCAATATAACCCTTAAACAGGTGATCATCAGTCTAACCCTGAACCAGGTGATCATCAATCTAACCGTGAATCAGGTGATCATCAATATAATCCTTAACGAGGTGATCATCAGGCTAACCCTGAACCAGGTGATCAACAGTCTAACCCTGAACCATATGATCAACAATCCAACCCTGAACCATGTGATCTGTCTAATCCTGAACCAGGTGGTCATCAATCTTACCCTGTACCAGTTCATCGATCAAACTGTGAACCAGGTGATCATCGATATAATCCTGAACCATGTGATTATCAATCCAACCCTGAACCATGTGATCATCAATCTAACCGTGAACCAGGTGATCATCAATCTAACCCTTAACCAGGTGATCATCAGTCTAATCCTGAACCATGTGATCATCAGGCAAATCCTGAACCATGTGATCATCAATGTAACCCTGAACCATGTGATCATCAATCTAACCGTAAACAGGTGATCATCAGTCTAACCCTGAACCAGGTGATCATCAGTCCAATCCTGAACCATGTGATCATCAATCCAACCCTGAACCATGTGATCATCAATATAACCCTGAACCAGGTGATCATCAGTCTAACCCTGAACCATGTGATCATCAATCCAACCCTGAACCATGTGATCATCAATCTAACCCTGAACAATGTGATCATCAGTCTAACCCTGAACCATGTGATCATCAATCCAACCCTGGACCATGTGATCATCAATCTAACCGTGAACAAGGTGATCATCAGTCTAACATTGAACCATGTGATCATCAATCCAACCCTGGACCATGTGATCATCAATCTAACCGTGAACAAGGTGATCATCAATATAACCCTTAAACAGGTGATCATCAGTCTAACCCTGAACCAGGTGATCATCAATCTAACCGTGAATCAGGTGATCATCAATATAATCCTTAACGAGGTGATCATCAGGCTAACCCTGAACCAGGTGATCAACAGTCTAACCCTGAACCATATGATCAACAATCCAACCCTGAACCATGTGATCTGTCTAATCCTGAACCAGGTGGTCATCAATCTTACCCTGTACCAGTTCATCGATCAAACTGTGAACCAGGTGATCATCGATATAATCCTGAACCATGTGATTATCAATCCAACCCTGAACCATGTGATCATCAATCTAACCGTGAACCAGGTGATCATCAATATAATCCTTAACGAGGTGATCATCAGGCTAACCCTGAACCAGGTGATCAACAGTCTAACCCTGAACCATATGATCATCAATCCAACCCTGAACCATGTGATCATCAATCTAACCGTGAACCAGGTGATCATCAATATAAACCTTAACCAGGTGATCATCAGTCTAATCCTGAACCATGTGATCATCAGGCAAATCCTGAACCATGTGATCATCAATGTAACCCTGAACCATGTGATCATCAATCTAACCGTGAACAAGGTGATCATCAATATAACCCTTAAACAGGTGATCATCAGTCTAACCCTGAACCAGGTGATCATCAGTCCAATCCTGAACCATGTGATCATCATTCAGACCCTGAACCATGTGATCATCAATCTAACCCTGAACCAGGTGATCATCAGTCTAACCCTGAACCATGTGATCATCAATCCAACCCTGAACCATGTGATCATCAAACTAACCCTGAACAATGTGATCATCAGTCTAACCCTGAACCATGTGATCATCAATCCAACCCTGGACCATGTGATCATCAATCTAACCGTGAACAAGGTGATCATCAATATAACCCTTAAACAGGTGATCATCAGTCTAACCCTGAACCAGGTGATCATCAGTCAAATCCTGAACCATGTCATCATCAATCCAACCCTGAACCATGTGATCATCAATCCAACCCTGAACCATGTGATCATCAAACTAACCCTGAACAATGTGATCATCAGTCTAACCCTGAACCAGGTGATCATCAATCCAACCCTGGACCATGTGATCATCAATCTAACCGTGAACAAGGTGATCATCAATATAACCCTTAAACAGGTGATCATCAGTCTAACCCTGAACCAGGTGATCATCAGTCAAATCCTGAACCATGTCATCATCAATCCAACCCTGAACCATGTGATCATCAATCTAACAGTGACCCAGGTGATCATCTATATAACCCTTAACGTGGTGATCATGAGTCTAACCCTGAACCATATGATCATAAATCCAACCCTGAACCATTTAATCATCAATGTAACCGTGAACCAGGTGATCATCAATATAACCCTTAACGAAGTGATCATCAGGCTAACCCTGAACCAGGTGATCAGCAGTCTAATCCTGAACCATGTGATCATCAATCCAACCCTGAACCATGTGATCATCAATGTAACCGTCAACCAGGTGATCATGAGTCTAACCCTGAACCGTATGATCATCAATCCAACCCTGAACCATGTGATCATCAGGCAAATCCTGAACCATGTGATCATCAATGTAACCCTGAACCATGTGATCATCAATCTAACCGTGAACAAGGTGATTATCAATATAACCCTTAAACAGGAGATCATCTGTCTAACCCTGAACCAGGTGATCATCAGTCCTATCCTGAACCATATGATCATCAATCCAACCCTGAACCATGTGATCATCAATGTAACCGTGAACCAGGTGATCATGAGTCTAACCCTGAACCATATGATCATCAATCCAACCCTGAACCATGTGATCATCAATCTAACCGTGAACCAGGTGATTCTCAGTCTAATCTTGAACCATATGATCATCAATCCAACCCTGAACCATGTCATCATCAATCTAACCGTGAACCAGGTGATCATCAATATAACCCTTAACCAGGTTGTCATCAGTGTAATCCTGAACCATGTGATCATCAGGCAAATCCTGAACCATGTGATCATCAATGTAACCGTGAACCATGTGATCATCTATCTAACCGTGAACAAGGTGATCATCAATATAACCCTTAAACAGGTGATCATCAGTCTAACCCTGAACCAGGTGATTATCAGGCCAATCCTGAACCATGTGATCATCAATCCAACCCTGAACCATGTGATCATCAATCTAACCGTGAACCAGGTGATCATAAATTATAACCCTTAACGAGGTGATCATCAGGCTAACCCTGAACCAGGTGATCAACAGTCTAATCTTGAACCATATGATCATCAATTCAACCCTGAACCATGTGATCATCAATGTAACCGTGAACCAGGTGATCATCAATATAACCCTTAGCCAGGTGATCCTGAGTCTAACTCTGAACCATATGATCATCAATCCAACCCTAAACCATGTGATCATCAATCTAACCGTGAACCAGGTGATAATCAATCTAATGTTGAACCAGGTGATCATCAGTCTAACCCTGAACCATGTCATCATCAATCCAACCCTGAACCATATGATCATCAATCTAACCGTGAACCAGGTGAACGTCAGTCTAACCCTGAACCATGTGATCATCAATGTAACCGTGAACCATGTGAACATCAATCTAACCGTGAACAAGGTGATCATCAATATAACCCTTAAACAGGTGATCATCAGGCTAACCCTGAACCAGGTGATCAACAGTCTAATCGTGAACCTTGTGATCATCAAACCAACCCTGACCCATGTGATCATCAATGTAACCGTGAACCAGGTGATCATCAATATAACCCTTAACCAGGCGATCATGAGTCTAACCCTGAACCATATTATCATCAATCCAACCATGAACCATGTGATCATCAATCTAACCGTGAACCAGGTGATCATGAATATAACCCTGAAAAAGGTGATCATCAGTCTAAACCTGAACCAGGTGATCATCAGTCCAATCCCGAACTATGTGATCATCAATCCAACCCTGGACCATGTGATCATCAATCTAACCGTGAACAAGGTGATCATCAATATAACCCTTAAACAGGTGATCATCAGTCTAACCCTGAACCAGGTGATCATCAGGCAAATCCTGAACCATGTGATCATCAATGTAACCCTGAACCATGTGATCATCAATCTAACCGTGAACAAGGTGATCATCAAAATAACCCTTAAACAGGTGATCATTAGTCTAACCCTGAACCAGGTGATCATCAGTCCAATCTTGAACCATGTGATCATCAATCCAACCCTGAACCATGTGATCATCAATCTAACCGTGAATCAGGTGATCATCAATATAATCCTTAACGAGGTGATCATCAGGCTAACCCTGAACCAGGTGATCAACAGTCTAACCCTGAACCATATGATCAACAATCCAACCCTGAACCATGTGATCAGTCTAATCCTGAACCAGGTGGTCATCAATCTTACCCTGTACCAGTTCATCGATCTAACTGTGAACCAAGTGATCATCGATCTAACCCAGAACAATGTAATCATCAGTCTAACCCTGAACCATGTGATCATCAATCTAACCCTGAACCATGTGATCATCAATCTAACCATGAACCAGGTGAACATCAGTCTAACCCTGAACCATGTGATCATCAATCTAACCCTGAACCCTGTGATCATCAGTCTAATCCTGAACCATGTGATCATCAATCCAACCCTGGACCATGTGATCATCAATCCAACCCTGAACAAGGTGATCATCAAAATAACCCTTAAACAGGTGATCATCAGTCTAACCCTGAACCAGGTGATCATCAGTCCAATACTGAACCATGTGATCATCAATCTTACTGTGAATCAGGTGATCATCAATATAATCCTTAACGAGGTGATCAACAGTCTAACCCTGAACCATATGATCATCAATCAAACCCTGAACCATGTGATCAGTCTAACCCTGAACCAGGTGGTCATCAATCTAACCCTGTACCAGGTCATCGATCTAACCGTGAACCAGGTGATCATCAATCTAACCTTGAACCAGGTGATCATCAGTCTAATCTTGAACCATATGATCATCAATCCAACCCTGAACCATGTGATCATCAATCTAACCGTGAACCAGGTGATCATCAATATAACCCTTAACCAGGTGATCATCAGTCTAACCCTGAACCATGTGATCATCAGGCAAATCCTGAACCATGTGATCATCAATCCAACCCTGAACCATGTGCTCATCAATGTAACCGTGAACCGGGTGATCATCAATATAACGCTTAACCAGGTGATCATGAGTCTAACCCTGAACCATATGATCATCAATCTAACCCTGAAACATGTGTTCATCTATCTAACCATGAACCAGGTGAAAAACAGTCTAACCGTGAACAAGGTGATCATCAATATAACCCTTAAACAGGTGATCATCAGTCTAACCCTGAACCATGTGATCATCAATGTAACCGTCAACCAGGTGATCATCAATATAACCCTTAACCAGGTGATCATGAGTCTAACCCTGAACCATATGATCATCAATCCAACCCCGAACCATGTGATCATCAATGTAACCGTGAACCAGGTGATCATCTAAATAACCCTTAACCAGGTGATCATGAGTCTAACCCTGAACCATATGATCATCAATCCAACCCTGAACCAGGTGATCATCAATCTAACCATGAACAATGTGATCATCAATCCAACCGTTAACCAGGTGATCATCAATCCAACCCTGAACCATGTGATCATCAATGTAACCGTCAACCAGGTGATCATCAATATAACCCTTAACCAGGTGATCATGAGTCTAACCCTAAACCATATGATCATCAATCCAACCCTGAACCATGTGATCATCAATGTAACCGTGAACCAGGTGATCATCTATATAACTCTTAACCAGGTGATCATGAGTCTAACCCTGAACCATATGATCATCAATCGAACCCTGAAACATTTGATCATCAATGTAACCGTCAACCAGGTGAACATCAGTCTAACCCTGAACCATGTGATCATCAATCTAACCCTGAACCATGTGATCATCAATCTAACCATGAACCAGGTGAACATCAGTCTAACCCTGAACAATGTGATCATCAATCTAACCCTGAACCCTGTGATCATCAGTCTAATCCTGAACCATGTGATCATCAATCCAACCCTGGACCATGTGATCATCAATCCAACCCTGAACAAGGTGATCATCAAAATAACCCTTAAACAGGTGATCATCAGTCTAACCCTGAACCAGGTGATCATCATTCCAATCCTGAACCATGTGATCATCAATCTAACCCAGAACCATGTGATCATCAATCAAACCGTGAACCAGGTGATCATCAATATAACCCTTAACCAGGTGATCATCATTCTAACCCTGAACCAGGTGATCATCAGTCTAACCCTGAACCAGGTGATCATCAGTCTAATCCTGAACCATGTGATCATCAGGCAAATCCTGAACCATGTGATCATCAATGTAACCCTGAACCATGTGATCATCAATCTAACAGTGAACCAGGTTATCATCAATATAACCCTTAACGAGGTGATCATCAGGCTAACCCTGAACCAGGTGATCATCAGTCTAATCCTGAACCATGTGATCATCAATCCAATACTGAACCATGTGATCATCAATCTTACTGTGAATCAGGTGATCATCAATATAATCCTTAACGAGGTGATCAACAGTCTAACCCTGAACCATATGATCATCAATCAAACCCTGAACCATGTGATCAGTCTAACCCTGAACCAGGTGGTCATCAATCTAACCCTGTACCAGGTCATCGATCTAACCGTGAACCAGGTGATCATCAATCTAACCTTGAACCAGGTGATCATCAGTCTAATCTTGAACCATATGATCATCAATCCAACCCTGAACCATGTGATCATCAATCTAACCGTGAACCAGGTGATCATCAATATAACCCTTAACCAGGTGATCATCAGTCTAACCCTGAACCATGTGATCATCAGGCAAATCCTGAACCATGTGATCATCAATCCAACCCTGAACCATGTGCTCATCAATGTAACCGTGAACCAGGTGATCATCAATATAACGCTTAACCAGGTGATCATGAGTCTAACCCTGAACCATATGATCATCAATCTAACCCTGAAACATGTGTTCATCTATCTTACCATGAACCAGGTGAAAAACAGTCTAACCGTGAACAAGGTGATCATCAATATAACCCTTAAACAGGTGATCATCAGTCTAACCCTGAACCATGTGATCATCAATGTAACCGTCAACCAGGTGATCATCAATATAACCCTTAACCAGGTGATCATGAGTCTAACCCTGAACCATATGATCATCAATCCAACCCCGAACCATGTGATCATCAATGTAACCGTGAACCAGGTGATCATCTAAATAACCCTTAACCAGGTGATCATGAGTCTAACCCTGAACCATATGATCATCAATCCAACCCTGAACCAGGTGATCATCAATCTAACCATGAACAATGTGATCATCAATCCAACCGTTAACCAGGTGATCATCAATCCAACCCTGAACCATGTGATCATCAATATAACCGTCAACCAGGTGATCATCAATATAACCCTTAACCAGGTGATCATGAGTCTAACCCTGAACCATATGATCATCAATCCAACCCTGAACCATGTGATCATCAATGTAACCGTGAACCAGGTGATCATCTATATAACTCTTAACCAGGTGATCATGAGTCTAACCCTGAACCATATGATCATCAATCGAACCCTGAAACATTTGATCATCAATGTAACCGTCAACCAGGTGATCTTCAATTTAACCCTTAACCAGGTGATCATGAGTCTAACCCTGAACCATATGATCATCAATCCAACCCTGAACCACGTGATCATCAATGTAACCGTGAACCAGGTGATCATCTATATAACCCTTACCCAGGTGAACATGAGTCTAACCCTGAACCATATGATCATCAATCCAACCCTGAACCATGTGATCATCAGTCTAACCGTGAACCAGGTGATCATCAATCTAACCTTGAACCAGGTGTTTCTCAGTCTAATCTTGAACCATATGATCATCAATCCAACCCTGAACCAGGTGATCATCAATCTAACCATGAACAATGTGATCATCAATCCAACCCTTAACCAGGTGATCATCAATCCAACCCTGAACCATGTGATCATCAATGTAACCGTCAACCAGGTGATCATCAATCCAACCCTGAACCATGTGATCATCAATGTAAACCTGAACCATGTGATCATCAATGTAACCGTGAACCATGTGATCATCAATCTAACCGTGAACCAGGTGATCATCAATCTAACCCTGAACCAGGTGATCAACAGTCTAACCCTGAAACATATGATCATCAATCCAACCCTGAACCATGTGATCATCAATCTAACCGTGAACCAGGTTATCATCAATATAACCCTTAACGAGGTGATCCACAGGCTAACCCTGAACTAGGTGATCATCAGTCTAATCCTGAACCATCTGATCATCAATCCAACCCTGAACCATGTGATCATCAATCTAACCGTGAACCAGGTTATCATCAATATAACCCTTAACGAGGTGATCATCAGGCTAACCCTGAACCAGGTGATCAACAGTCTAACCCTGAACCATATGATCATCAATCCAACCCTGAACCATGTGATCAGTCTAATCCTGAACCAGGTGGTCTTCAATCTTACCCTCTACCAGTTCATCGATATAACTGTGAACCAGGTGATCAATGATCTAACCCAGAACAATGTGATCATCAATCTAACCATGAACCAGGTGAACATCAGTCTAACCCTGAACCATGTGATCATCAATCTAACCCTGAACCATGTGATCATCAATCTAACCATGAACCAGGTGAACATCAGTCTAACCCTGAACCATGTGATCATCAATCTAACCCTGAACCATGTGATCATCAATCTAACCATGAACCAGGTGAACATCAGTCTAACCCTGAACCATGTGATCATCAATCTAACCCTGAACCCTGTGATCATCAGTCTAATCCTGAACCATGTGATCATCAATCCAACCCTGGACCATGTGATCATCAATCCAACCCTGAACAAGGTGATCATCAAAATAACCCTTAAACAGGTGATCATCAGTCTAACCCTGAACCAGGTGATCATCATTCCAATCCTGAACCATGTGATCATCAATCCAACCCAGAACCATGTGATCATCAATCAAACCGTGAACCAGGTGATCATCAATATAACCCTTAACCAGGTGATCATCATTCTAACCCTGAACCAGGTGATCATCAGTCTAACCCTGAACCAGGTGATCATCAGTCTAATCCTGAACCATGTGATCATCAGGCAAATCCTGAACCATTTGATCATCAATGTAACCCTGAACCATGTGATCATCAATCTAACAGTGAACCAGGTTATCATCAATATAACCCTTAACGAGGTGATCATCAGGCTAACCCTGAACCAGGTGATCACCAGTCTAATCCTGAACCATGTGATCATCGATCCAATACTGAACCATGTGATCATCAATCTTACTGTGAATCAGGTGATCATCAATATAATCCTTAACGAGGTGATCAACAGTCTAACCCTGAACCATATGATCATCAATCAAACCCTGAACCATGTGATCAGTCTAACCCTGAACCAGGTGGTCATCAATCTAACCCTGTACCAGGTCATCGATCTAACCGTGAACCAGGTGATCATCAATCTAACCTTGAACCAGGTGATCATCAGTCTAATCTTGAACCATATGATCATCAATCCAACCCTGAACCATGTGATCATCAATCTAACCGTGAACCAGGTGATCATCAATATAACCCTTAACCAGGTGATCATCAGTCTAACCCTGAACCATGTGATCATCAGGCAAATCCTGAACCATGTGATCATCAATCCAACCCTGAACCATGTGCTCATCAATGTAACCGTGAACCAGGTGATCATCAATATAACGCTTAACCAGGTGATCATGAGTCTAACCCTGAACCATATGATCATCAATCTAACCCTGAAACATGTGTTCATCTATCTAACCATGAACCAGGTGAACATCAGTCTAACCGTGAACAAGGTGATCATCAATATAACCCTTAAACAGGTGATCATCAGTCTAACCCTGAACCATGTGATCATCAATGTAACCGTCAACCAGGTGATCATCAATATAACCCTTAACCAGGTGATCATGAGTCTAACCCTGAACCATATGATCATCAATCCAACCCCGAACCATGTGATCATCAATGTAACCGTGAACCAGGTGATCATCTAAATAACCCTTAACCAGGTGATCATGAGTCTAACCCTGAACCATATGATCATCAATCCAACCCTGAACCAGGTGATCATCAATCTAACCATGAACAATGTGATCATCAATCCAACCGTTAACCAGGTGATCATCAATCCAACCCTGAACCATGTGATCATCAATGTAACCGTCAACCAGGTGATCATCAATATAACCCTTAACCAGGTGATCATGAGTCTAACCCTGAACCATATGATCATCAATCCAACCCTGAACCATGTGATCATCAATGTAACCGTGAACCAGGTGATCATCTATATAACTCTTAACCAGGTGATCATGAGTCTAACCCTGAACCATATGATCATCAATCGAACCCTGAAACATTTGATCATCAATGTAACCGTCAACCAGGTGATCTTCAATTTAACCCTTAACCAGGTGATCATGAGTCTAACCCTGAACCATATGATCATCAATCCAACCCTGAACCACGTGATCATCAATGTAACCGTGAACCAGGTGATCATCTATATAACCCTTACCCAGGTGATCATGAGTCTAACCCTGAACCATATGATCATCAATCCAACCCTGAACCATGTGATCATCAATCTAACCGTGAACCAGGTGATCATCAATCTAACCTTGAACCAGGTGTTTCTCTGTCTAATCTTGAACCATATGATCATCAATCCAACCCTGAACCAGGTGATCATCAATCTAACCATGAACAATGTGATCATCAATCCAACCCTTAACCAGGTGATCATCAATCCAACCCTGAACAATGTGATCATCAATGTAACCGTCAACCAGGTGATCATCAATCCAACCCTGAACCATGTGATCATCAATGTAAACCTGAACCATGTGATCATCAATGTAACCGTGAACCATGTGATCATCAATCTAACCGTGAACCAGGTGATCATCAATCTAACCCTGAACCAGGTGATCAACAGTCTAACCCTGAAACATATGATCATCAATCCAACCCTGAACCATGTGATCATCAATCTAACCGTGAACCAGGTTATCATCAATATAACCCTTAACGAGGTGATCCACAGGCTAACCCTGAACTAGGTGATCATCAGTCTAATCCTGAACCATGTGATCATCAATCCAACCCTGAACCATGTGATCATCAATCTAACCGTGAATCAGTTGATCATCAATATAATCCTTAACGAGGTGATCATCAGGCTAACCCTGAACCAGGTGATCAACAGTCTAACCCTGAACCATATGATCATCAATCCAACCCTGAACCATGTGATCAGTCTAATCCTGAACCAGGTGGTCTTCAATCTTACCCTCTACCAGTTCATCGATCTAACTGTGAACCAGGTGATCAATGAACTAACCCAGAACAATGTGATCATCAATCTAACCATGAACCAGGTGAACATCAGTCTAACCCTGAACCATGTGATCATCAATCTAACCCTGAACCATGTGATCATCAATCTAACCATGAACCAGGTGAACATCAGTCTAACCCTGAACCATGTGATCATCAATCTAACCCTGAACCATGTGATCATCAATCCAACCCAGAACCATGTGATCATCAATCAAACCGTGAACCAGGTGATCATCAATATAACCCTTAACCCGGTGATCATCATTCTAACCCTGAACCAGGTGATCATCAGTCTAACCCTGAACAGGTGATCATCAGTCTAATCCTGAACCATGTGATCATCAGGCAAATCCTGAACCATGTGATCATCAATGTAACCCTGAACCATGTGATCATCAATCTAACCGTGAACAAGGTGACCATCAATATAACCCTTAAACAGGTGATCATCAGTCAAATCCTGAACCATGTGATCATCAGGCAAATCCTGAACCATGTGATCATCAATCCAACCCTGAACCATGTGCTCATCAATGTAACCGTGAACCAGGTGATCATCAATATAACGCTTAACCAGGTGATCATGAGTCTAATCCTGAACCATGTGATCATCAGGCAAATCCTGAACCATGTGATCATCAATGTAACCCTGAACCATGTGATCATCAATCTAACCGTGAATTAGGTGATCATCAATATAACCCTTAAACAGGTGATCATCAGTCTAACCCTGAACCAGATGATCATCAGTCCAATCCTGAACCATGTGATCATCAATCCAACCCTGAACCATGTGATCATCAATCTAACAGTGAACCAGGTTATCATCAATATAACCCTTAACGAGGTGATCATCAGGCTAACCCTGAACCAGGTGATCATCAGTCTAATCCTGAACCATGTGATCATCAATCCAATACTGAACCAGGTGATCATCAATATAATCCTTAACGAGGTGATCAACAGTCTAACCCTGAACCATATGATCATCAATCAAACCCTGAACCATGTGATCAGTCTAACCCTGAACCAGGTGGTCATCAATCTAACCCTGTACCAGGTCATCGATCTAACCGTGAACCAGGTGATCATCAATCTAACCTTGAACCAGGTGATCATCAGTCTAATCTTGAACCATATGATCATCAATCCAACCCTGAACCATGTGATCATCAATCTAACCGTGAACCAGGTGATCATCAATATAACCCTGAACCAGGTGACCATCAGTTTAATCTTGAACCATGTGATCATCAGGAAAATCCTGAACCATGTGATCATCAATGTAACCGTGAACCATGTGATCATCTAACCGTGAACAAGGTGATCATCAATATAACCCTTAAACAGGTGATCATCAGTCTAACCCTGAACCAGGTGATCATCAGGCCAATCCTGAACCATGTGATCATCAATCCAACCCTGAACCATGTGATCATCAATCTAACCGTGAACCAGGTGATCATAAATTATAACCCTTAACGAGGTGATCATCAGGGTAACCCTGAACCAGGTGATCAACAGTCTAATCTTGAACCATGTGATCATCAATTCAACCCTGAACCATGTGATCATCAATGTAACCGTGAACCAGGTGATCATCAATATAACCCTTAGCCAGGTGATCATGAGTCTAACCCTGAACCATATGATCATCAATCCAACCCTAAACCATGTGATCATCAATCTAACCGTGAACCAGGTGATAATCAATCTAATGTTGAACCAGGTGATCATCAGTCTAACCCTGAACCATGTCATCATCAATCCAACCCTGAACCATGTGATCATCAATCTAACCGTGAACCAGGTGAACGTCAGTCTAACCCTGAACCATGTGATCATCAATGTAACCGTGAACCATGTGAACATCAATCTAACCGTGAACAAGGTGATCATCAATATAACCCTTAAACAGGTGATCATCAGGCTAACCCTGAACCAGGTGATCAACAGTCTAATCGTGAACCTTGTGATCATCAAACCAACCCTGAACCATGTGATCATCAATGTAACCGTGAACCAGGTGATCATCAATATAACCCTTAACCAGGCGATCATCAGTCCAATCCCGAACTATGTGATCATCAATCCAACCCTGGACCATGTGATCATCAATCTAACCGTGAACAAGGTGATCATCAATATAACCCTTAAACAGGTGATCATCAGTCTAACCCTGAACCAGGTGATCATCAGGCAAATCCTGAACCATGTGATCATCTATGTAACCCTGAACCATGTGATCATCAATCTAACCGTGAACAAGGTGATCATCAATATAACCCTTAAACAGGTGATCATTAGTCTAACCCTGAACCAGGTGATCATCAGTCCAATCTTGAACCATGTGATCATCAATCCAACCCTGAACCATGTGATCATCAATCAAACCGTGAATCAGGTGATCATCAATATAATCCTTAACGAGGTGATCATCAGGCTAACCCTGAACCAGGTGATCAACAGTCTAACCCTGAACCATATGATCAACAATCCAACCCTGAACCATGTGATCTGTCTAATCCTGAACCAGGTGGTCATCAATCTTACCCTGTACCAGTTCATCGATCAAACTGTGAACCAGGTGATCATCGATCTAACCCAGAACAATGTGATCATCAGTCTAACCCTGAACCATGTGATCATCAATCTAACCCTGAACCATGTGATCATCAATCTAACCATGAACCAGGTGAACATCAGTCTAACCCTGAACCATGTGATCATCAATCTAACCCTGAACCCTGTGATTATCAGTCTAATCCTGAACCATGTGATCAACAATCCAACCCTGGACCATGTGATCATCAATCCAACCCTGAACAAGGTGATCATCAAAATAACCCTTAAACAGGTGATCATCAGTCTAACCCTGAACCAGGTGATCATCAGTCCAATCCTGAACCATGTGATCATCAATCCAACCCAGAACCATGTGATCATCTATCAAACCGTGAACCAGGTGATCATCAATATAAGCCTTAACCAGGTGATCATCAGTCTAACCCTGAACCAGGTGATCATCAGTCTAACCCTGAACCAGGTGATCATCAGTCTAATCCTGAACCATGTGATCATCAGGCAAATCCTGAACCATGTGATCATCAATGTAACCCTGAACCATGTGATCATCAATCTAACCGTGAACAAGGTAATCATCAATATAACCCTTAAACAGGTGATCATCAGTCCAATCCTGAACCATGTGATCATCAGGCAAATCCTGAACCATGTGATCATCAATCCAACCCTGAACCATGTGCTCATCAATGTAACCGTGAACCAGGTGATCATCAATATAACGCTTAACCAGGTGATCATGAGTCTAACCCTGAACCGTATGATCATCAATCTAACCCTGAACCATGTGTTCATCTATCTAACCATGAACCAGGTGAACATCAGTCTAACCCTGAACCATGTGATCATCAATCTAACCCTGAACCCTGTGATCATCAGTCTAATCCTGAACCATGTGATCAACAATCCAACCCTGGACCATGTGATCATCAATCCAACCCTGAACAAGGTGATCATCAAAATAACCCTTAAACAGGTGATCATCAGTCCAATCCTGAACCATGTGATCATCAGGCAAATCCTGAACCATGTGATCATCAATCCAACCCTGAACCATGTGCTCATCAATGTAACCGTGAACCAGGTGATCATCAATATAACGCTTAACCAGGTGATCATGAGTCTAACCCTGAACCGTATGATCATCAATCTAACCCTGAACCATGTGTTCATCTATCTAACCATGAACCAGGTGAACATCAGTCTAACCCTGAACCATGTGATCATCAATCTAACCCTGAACCCTGTGATCATCAGTCTAACCCTGAACCAGGTGATCATCAGTCCAATCCTGAACCATGTGATCATCAATCCAACCCAGAACCATGTGATCATCTATCAAACCGTGAACCAGGTGATCATCAATATAAGCCTTAACCAGGTGATCATCAGTCTAACCCTGAACCAGGTGATCATCAGTCTAACCCTGAACCAGGTGATCATCAGTCTAATCCTGAACCATGTGATCATCAGGCAAATCCTGAACCATGTGATCATCAATGTAACCCTGAACCATGTGATCATCAATCTAACCGTGAACAAGGTAATCATCAATATAACCCTTAAACAGGTGATCATCAGTCCAATCCTGAACCATGTGATCATCAGGCAAATCCTGAACCATGTGATCATCAATCCAACCCTGAACCATGTGCTCATCAATGTAACCGTGAACCAGGTGATCATCAATATAACGCTTAACCAGGTGATCATGAGTCTAACCCTGAACCGTATGATCATCAATCTAACCCTGAACCATGTGTTCATCTATCTAACCATGAACCAGGTGAACATCAGTCTAACCGTGAACAAGGTGATCATCAATGTAACCGTCAACCAGGTGATCATCAATATAACCCTTAACCAGGTGATCATGAGTCTAACCCTGAACCATATGATCATCAATCCAACCCCGAACCATGTGATCATCAATGTAACCGTGAACCAGGTGATCATCTATATAACCCTTAACCAGGTGATCATGAGTCTAACCCTGAACCATATGATCATCAATCCAACCCTGAACCAGGTGATCATCAATCTAACCATGAACAATGTGATCATCAATCCAACCCTTAACCAGGTGATCATCAATCCAACCCTGAACCATGTGATCATCAATGTAACCGTCAACCAGGTGATCATCAATCTAACCCTTAACCAGGTGATCATCAGTCTAATCCTGAACCATGTGATCATCAGGCAAATCCTGAACCGTGTGATCATCAATGTAACCCTGAACCATGTGATCATCAATCTAACCGTAAAGAAGGTGATCATCAGTCTAACCCTGAACCAGGTGATCATCAGTCCAATCCTGAACCATGTGATCATCAATCCAACCCTGAACCATGTGATCATCAATCTAACCCTGAACCAGGTGATCATCAGTCTAACCCTGAACCATGTGATCATCAATCCAACCCTGAACCATGTGATCATCAATCTAACCCTGAACAATGTGATCATCAGTCTAACCCTGAACCATGTGATCATCAATCCAACCCTGGACCATGTGATCATCAATCTAACCGTGAACAAGGTGATCATCAATATAACCCTTAACCAGGCGATCATCAGTCTAAACCTGAACCAGGTGATCATCACTCCAATCCTGAACTATGTGATCATCAATCCAACCCTGGACCATGTGATCATCAATCTAACCGTGAACAAGGTGATCATCAGTCTAACCCTGAACCAGGTGATCATCAGTCTAATCCTGAACCATGTGATCATCAGGCAAATCCTGAACCATGTTATCATCAATGTAACCCTGAACCATGTGATCATCAATCTAACCGTGAACAAGGTGATCATCAATATAACCCTTAACCAGGCGATCATGAGTCTAACCCTGAACCATATTATCATCAATCCAACCCTGAACCATGTGATCATCAATCTAACCGTGAACCAGGTGATCATGAATATAACCCTGAAACAGGTGATCATCAGTCTAAACCTGAACCAGGTGATCATCAGTCCAATCCTGAACTATGTGATCATCAATCCAACCCTGGACCATGTGATCATCAATCTAACCGTGAACAAGGTGATCATCAATATAACCCTTAAACAGGTGATCATCAGTCTAACCCTGAACCAGGTGATCATCAGGCAAATCCTGAACCATGTGATCATCAATGTAACCCTGAACCATGTGATCATCAATCTAACCGTGAACAAGGTGATCATCAATATAACCCTTAAACAGGTGATCATTAGTCTAACCCTGAACCAGGTGATCATCAGTCCAATCTTGAACCATGTGATCATCAATCCAACCCTGTACCATGTGATCATCAATCTAACCGTGAATCAGGTGATCATCAATATAATCCTTAACGAGGTGATCATCAGGCTAACCCTGAACCAGGTGATCAACAGTCTAACCCTGAACCATATGATCATCAATCCAACCCTGAACCATGTGATCAGTCTAATCCTGAACCAGGTGGTCATCAATCTTACCCTGTACCAGTTCATCGATCTAACTGTGAACCAGGTGATCATCGATCTAACCCAGAACAATGTGATCATCAGTCTAACCCTGAACCATGTGATCATCAATCTAACCATGAACCAGGTGAACATCAGTCTAACCCTGAACCATGTGATCATCAATCTAACCCTGAACCCTGTGATCATCAGTCTAATCCTGAACCATGTGATCATCAATCCAACCCTGGACCATGTGATCATCAATCCAACCCTGAACAAGGTGATCATCAAAATAACCCTTAAACAGGTGATCATCAGTCTAACCCTGAACCAGGTGATCATCAGTCCAATCCTGAACCATGTGATCATCAATCCAACCCAGAACCATGTGATCATCTATCAAACCGTGAACCAGGTGATCATCAATATAACCCTTAACCAGGTGATCATCAGTCTAACCCTGAACCAGGTGATCATCAATCCAACCCTGAACCATGTGATCATCAATCTAACCGTGAACAAGGTGATCATCAATATAACCCTTAAACAGGTGATCATCAGTCCAATCCTGAACCATGTGATCATCAGGCAAATCCTGAACCATGTGATCATCAATCCAACCCTGAACCATGTGCTCATCAATGTAACCGTGAACCAGGTGATCATCAATATAACGCTTAACCAGGTGATCATGAGTCTAACCCTGAACCATATGATCATCAATCTAACCCTGAACCATGTGTTCATCTATCTAACCATGAACCAGGTGAACATCAGTCTAACCGTGAACAAGGTGATCATCAATGTAACCGTCAACCAGGTGATCATCAATATAACCCTTAACCAGGTGATCATGAGTCTAACCCTGAACCATATGATCATCAATCCAACCCCGAACCATGTGATCATCAATGTAACCGTGAACCAGGTGATCATCTATATAACCCTTAACCAGGTGAACATGAGTCTAACCCTGAACCATATGATCATCAATCCAACCCTGAACCAGGTGATCATCAATCTAACCATGAACAATGTGATCATCAATCCAACCCTTAACCAGGTGATCATCAATCCAACCCTGAACCATGTGATCATCAATGTAACCGTCAACCAGGTGATCATCAATCTAACCCTTAACCAGGTGATCATCAGTCTAATCCTGAACCATGTGATCATCAGGCAAATCCTGAACCATGTGATCATCAATGTAACCCTGAACCATGTGATCATCAATCTAACCGTAAACAGGTGATCATCAGTCTAACCCTGAACCAGGTGATCATCAGTCCAATCCTGAACCATGTGATCATCAATCCAACCCTGAACCATGTGATCATCAATATAACCCTGAACCAGGTGATCATCAGTCTAACCCTGAACCATGTGATCATCAATCCAACCCTGAACCATGTGATCATCAATCTAACCCTGAACAATGTGATCATCAGTCTAACCCTGAACCATGTGATCATCAATCCAACCCTGGACCATGTGATCATCAATCTAACCGTGAACAAGGTGATCATCAGTCTAACATTGAACCATGTGATCATCAATCCAACCCTGGACCATGTGATCATCAATCTAACCGTGAACAAGGTGATCATCAATATAACCCTTAAACAGGTGATCATCAGTCTAACCCTGAACCAGGTGATCATCAATCTAACCGTGAATCAGGTGATCATCAATCTAACTCTGAACCCTGTGATCATCAGTCTAATCCTGAACCAGGTGATCTGTCTAATCCTGAACCAGGTGGTCATCAATCTTACCCTGTACCAGTTCATCGATCAAACTGTGAACCAGGTGATCATCATCTAACCCAGAACAATGTGATCATCATCTAACCCAGAACAATGTGATCATCAGTCTAACCCTGAACCATGTGATCATCAATCTAACCCTGAACCATGTGATCATCAATCTAACCATGAACCAGGTGAACATCAGTCTAACCCTGAACCATGTGAACCCTGTGATCATCAGTCTAATCCTGAACCATGTGATCAACAATCCAACCCTGGACCATGTGATCATCAATCCAACCCTGAACAAGGTGATCATCAAAATAACCCTTAAACAGGTGATCATCAGTCTAACCCTGAACCAGGTGATCATCAGTCCAATCCTGAACCATGTGATCATCAATCCAACCCAGAACCATGTGATCATCTATCAAACCGTGAACCAGGTGATCATCAATATAAGCCTTAACCAGGTGATCATCAGTCTAACCCTGAACCAGGTGATCATCAATATAACCCTGAACCAGGTGATCATCAGTCTAATCCTGAACCATGTGATCATCAGGCAAATCCTGAACCATGTGATCATCAATGTAACCCTGAACCATGTGATCATCAATCTAACCGTGAACAAGGTAATCATCAATATAACCCTTAAACAGGTGATCATCAGTCCAATCCTGAACCATGTGATCATCAGGCAAATCCTGAACCATGTGATCATCAATCCAACCCTGAACCATGTGCTCATCAATGTAACCGTGAACCAGGTGATCATCAATATAACGCTTAACCAGGTGATCATGAGTCTAACCCTGAACCGTATGATCATCAATCTAACCCTGAACCATGTGTTCATCTATCTAACCATGAACCAGGTGAACATCAGTCTAACCGTGAACAAGGTGATCATCAATGTAACCGTCAACCAGGTGATCATCAATATAACCCTTAACCAGGTGATCATGAGTCTAACCCTGAACCATATGATCATCAATCCAACCCCGAACCATGTGATCATCAATGTAACCGTGAACCAGGTGATCATCTATATAACCCTTAACCAGGTGATCATGAGTCTAACCCTGAACCATATGATCATCAATCCAACCCTGAACCAGGTGATCATCAATCTAACCATGAACAATGTGATCATCAATCCAACCCTTAACCAGGTGATCATCAATCCAACCCTGAACCATGTGATCATCAATGTAACCGTCAACCAGGTGATCATCAATCTAACCCTTAACCAGGTGATCATCAGTCTAATCCTGAACCATGTGATCATCAGGCAAATCCTGAACCGTGTGATCATCAATGTAACCCTGAACCATGTGATCATCAATCTAACCGTAAAGAAGGTGATCATCAGTCTAACCCTGAACCAGGTGATCATCAGTCCAATCCTGAACCATGTGATCATCAATCCAACCCTGAACCATGTGATCATCAATCTAACCCTGAACCAGGTGATCATCAGTCTAACCCTGAACCATGTGATCATCAATCCAACCCTGAACCATGTGATCATCAATCTAACCCTGAACAATGTGATCATCAGTCTAACCCTGAACCATGTGATCATCAATCCAACCCTGGACCATGTGATCATCAATCTAACCGTGAACAAGGTGATCATCAATATAACCCTTAACCAGGCGATCATGAGTCTAACCCTGAACCATATTATCATCAATCCAACCCTGAACCATGTGATCATCAATCTAACCGTGAGCCAGGTGATCATGAATATAACCCTGAAACAGGTGATCATCAGTCTAAACCTGAACCAGGTGATCATCACTCCAATCCTGAACTATGTGATCATCAATCCAACCCTGGACCATGTGATCATCAATCTAACCGTGAACAAGGTGATCATCAATATAACCCTTAACCAGGTGATCATCAGTCTAACCCTGAACCAGGTGATCATCAGTCTAACCCTGAACCAGGTGATCATCAGTCTAATCCTGAACCATGTGATCATCAGGCAAATCCTGAACCATGTTATCATCAATGTAACCCTGAACCATGTGATCATCAATCTAACCGTGAACAAGGTGATCATCAATATAACCCTTAAACAGGTGATCATCAGTCCAATCCTGAACCATGTGATCATCAGGCAAATCCTGAACCATGTGATCATCAATCCAACCCTGAACCATGTGCTCATCAATGTAACCGTGAACCAGGTGATCATCAATATAACGCTTAACCAGGTGATCATGAGTCTAACCCTGAACCGTATGATCATCAATCTAACCCTGAACCATGTGTTCATCTATCTAACCATGAACCAGGTGAACATCAGTCTAACCGTGAACAAGGTGATCATCAATGTAACCGTCAACCAGGTGATCATCAATATAACCCTTAACCAGGTGATCATGAGTCTAACCCTGAACCATATGATCATCAATCCAACCCCTAACCATGTGATCATCAATGTAACCGTGAACCAGGTGATCATCTATATAACCCTTAACCAGGTGATCATGAGTCTAACCCTGAACCATATGATCATCAATCCAACCCTGAACCAGGTGATCATCAATCTAACCATGAACAATGTGATCATCAATCCAACCCTTAACCAGGTGATCATCAATCCAACCCTGAACCATGTGATCATCAATGTAACCGTCAACCAGGTGATCATCAATCTAACCCTTAACCAGGTGATCATCAGTCTAATCCTGAACCATGTGATCATCAGGCAAATCCTGAACCGTGTGATCATCAATGTAACCCTGAACCATGTGATCATCAATCTAACCGTAAACAGGTGATCATCAGTCTAACCCTGAACCAGGTGATCATCAGTCCAATCCTGAACCATGTGATCATCAATCCAACCCTGAACCATGTGATCATCAATCTAACCCTGAACCAGGTGATCATCAGTCTAACCCTGAACCATGTGATCATCAATCCAACCCTGAACCATGTGATCATCAATCTAACCCTGAACAATGTGATCATCAGTCTAACCCTGAACCATGTGATCATCAATCCAACCCTGGACCATGTGATCATCAATCTAACCGTGAACAAGGTGATCATCAATATAACCCTTAACCAGGCGATCATGAGTCTAACCCTGAACCATATTATCATCAATCCAACCCTGAACCATGTGATCATCAATCCAACCCTGAACCATGTGATCAGTCTAATCCTGAACCAGGTGGTCATCAATCTTACCCTGTACCAGTTCATCGATCTAACTGTGAACCAGGTGATCATCGATCTAACCCAGAACAATGTGATCATCAGTCTAACCCTGAACCATGTGATCATCAATCTAACCCTGAACCATGTGATCATCAATCTAACCATGAACCAGGTGAACATCAGTCTAACCCTGAACCATGTGATCATCAATCTAACCCTGAACCCTGTGATCATCAGTCTAATCCTGAACCATGTGATCATCAATCCAACCCTGGACCATGTGATCATCAATCCAACCCTGAACAAGGTGATCATCAAAATAACCCTTAAACAGGTGATCATCAGTCTAACCCTGAACCAGGTGATCATCAGTCCAATCCTGAACCATGTGATCATCAATCCAACCCAGAACCATGTGATCATCTATCAAACCGTGAACCAGGTGATCATCAATATAACCCTTAACCAGGTGATCATCAGTCTAACCCTGAACCAGGTGATCATCAATCCAACCCTGAACCATGTGATCATCAATCTAACCGTGAACAAGGTGATCATCAATATAACCCTTAAACAGGTGATCATCAGTCCAATCCTGAACCATGTGATCATCAGGCAAATCCTGAACCATGTGATCATCAATCCAACCCTGAACCATGTGCTCATCAATGTAACCGTGAACCAGGAGATCATCAATATAACGCTTAACCAGGTGATCATGAGTCTAACCCTGAACCATATGATCATCAATCTAACCCTGAACCATGTGTTCATCTATCTAACCATGAACCAGGTGAACATCAGTCTAACCGTGAACAAGGTGATCATCAATGTAACCGTCAACCAGGTGATCATCAATATAACCCTTAACCAGGTGATCATGAGTCTAACCCTGAACCATATGATCATCAATCCAACCCCGAACCATGTGATCATCAATGTAACCGTGAACCAGGTGATCATCTATATAACCCTTAACCAGGTGAACATGAGTCTAACCCTGAACCATATGATCATCAATCCAACCCTGAACCAGGTGATCATCAATCTAACCATGAACAATGTGATCATCAATCCAACCCTTAACCAGGTGATCATCAATCCAACCCTGAACCATGTGATCATCAATGTAACCGTCAACCAGGTGATCATCAATCTAACCCTTAACCAGGTGATCATCAGTCTAATCCTGAACCATGTGATCATCAGGCAAATCCTGAACCATGTGATCATCAATGTAACCCTGAACCATGTGATCATCAATCTAACCGTAAACAGGTGATCATCAGTCTAACCCTGAACCAGGTGATCATCAGTCCAATCCTGAACCATGTGATCAGCAATCCAACCCTGAACCATGTGATCATCAATATAACCCTGAACCAGGTGATCATCAGTCTAACCCTGAACCATGTGATCATCAATCCAACCCTGAACCATGTGATCATCAATCTAACCCTGAACAATGTGATCATCAGTCTAACCCTGAACCATGTGATCATCAATCCAACCCTGGACCATGTGATCATCAATCTAACCGTGAACAAGGTGATCATCAGTCTAACATTGAACCATGTGATCATCAATCCAACCCTGGACCATGTGATCATCAATCTAACCGTGAACAAGGTGATCATCAATATAACCCTGAACCAGGTGATCATCAATCTAACCGTGAATCAGGTGATCATCAATATAATCCTTAACGAGGTGATCATCAGGCTAACCCTGAACCAGGTGATCAACAGTCTAACCCTGAACCATATGATCAACAATCCAACCCTGAACCATGTGATCTGTCTAATCCTGAACCAGGTGGTCATCAATCTTACCCTGTACCAGTTCATCGATCAAACTGTGAACCAGGTGATCATCGATATAATCCTGAACCATGTGATTATCAATCCAACCCTGAACCATGTGATCATCAATCTAACCGTGAACCAGGTGATCATCAATATAATCCTTAACGAGGTGATCATCAGGCTAACCCTGAACCAGGTGATCAACAGTCTAATTTTGAACAATGTGATCATCAATCCAACCCTGAACCATGTGATCATCAATGTAACCGTGAACCAGGTGATCATCTAAATAACCCTTAACCAGGTGATTATGAGTCTAACCCTGAACCATATGATCATCAATCCAACCCTGAACCATGTGATCATCAATCTAACCGTGAACCAGGTGATCATCAATATAAACCTTAACCAGGTGATCATCAGTCTAATCCTGAACCATGTGATCATCAGGCAAATCCTGAACCATGTGATCATCAATGTAACCCTGAACCATGTGATCATCAATCTAACCGTGAACAAGGTGATCATCAATATAACCCTTAAACAGGTGATCATCAGTCTAACCCTGAACCAGGTGATCATCAGTCCAATCCTGAACCATGTGATCATCATTCAGACCCTGAACCATGTGATCATCAATCTAACCCTGAACCAGGTGATCATCAGTCTAACCCTGAACCATGTGATCATCAATCCAACCCTGAACCATGTGATCATCAAACTAACCCTGAACAATGTGATCATCAGTCTAACCCTGAACCATGTGATCAATCCAACCCTGGACCATGTGATCATCAATCTAACCGTGAACAAGGTGATCATCAATATAACCCTTAAACAGGTGATCATCAGTCTAACCCTGAACCAGGTGATCATCAGTCAAATCCTGAACCATGTCATCATCAATCCAACCCTGAACCATGTGATCATCAATCCAACCCTGAACCATGTGATCATCAAACTAACCCTGAACAATGTGATCATCAGTCTAACCCTGAACCAGGTGATCATCAATCCAACCCTGGACCATGTGATCATCAATCTAACCGTGAACAAGGTGATCATCAATATAACCCTTAAACAGGTGATCATCAGTCTAACCCTGAACCAGGTGATCATCAGTCAAATCCTGAACCATGTCATCATCAATCCAACCCTGAACCATGTGATCATCAATCTAACAGTGACCCAGGTGATCATCTATATAACCCTTAACGTGGTGATCATGAGTCTAACCCTGAACCATATGATCATAAATCCAACCCTGAACCATTTAATCATCAATGTAACCGTGAACCAGGTGATCATCAATATAACCCTTAACGAAGTGATCATCAGGCTAACCCTGAACCAGGTGATCAGCAGTCTAATCCTGAACCATGTGATCATCAATCCAACCCTGAACCATGTGATCATCAATGTAACCGTCAACCAGGTGATCATGAGTCTAACCCTGAACCGTATGATCATCAATCCAACCCTGAACCATGTGATCATCAGGCAAATCCTGAACCATGTGATCATCAATGTAACCCTGAACCATGTGATCATCAATCTAACCGTGAACAAGGTGATTATCAATATAACCCTTAAACAGGAGATCATCTGTCTAACCCTGAACCAGGTGATCATCAGTCCTATCCTGAACCATATGATCATCAATCCAACCCTGAACCATGTGATCATCAATGTAACCGTGAACCAGGTGATCATGAGTCTAACCCTGAACCATATGATCATCAATCCAACCCTGAACCATGTGATCATCAATCTAACCGTGAACCAGGTGATTCTCAGTCTAATCTTGAACCATATGATCATCAATCCAACCCTGAACCATGTCATCATCAATCTAACCGTGAACCAGGTGATCATCAATATAACCCTTAACCAGGTTGTCATCAGTGTAATCCTGAACCATGTGATCATCAGGCAAATCCTGAACCATGTGATCATCAATGTAACCGTGAACCATGTGATCATCTATCTAACCGTGAACAAGGTGATCATCAATATAACCCTTAAACAGGTGATCATCAGTCTAACCCTGAACCAGGTGATTATCAGGCCAATCCTGAACCATGTGATCATCAATCCAACCCTGAACCATGTGATCATCAATCTAACCGTGAACCAGGTGATCATAAATTATAACCCTTAACGAGGTGATCATCAGGCTAACCGTGAACCAGGTGATCAACAGTCTAATCTTGAACCATATGATCATCAATTCAACCCTGAACCATGTGATCATCAATGTAACCGTGAACCAGGTGATCATCAATATAACCCTTAGCCAGGTGATCCTGAGTCTAACTCTGAACCATATGATCATCAATCCAACCCTAAACCATGTGATCATCAATCTAACCGTGAACCAGGTGATAATCAATCTAATGTTGAACCAGGTGATCATCAGTCTAACCCTGAACCATGTCATCATCAATCCAACCCTGAACCATATGATCATCAATCTAACCGTGAACCAGGTGAACGTCAGTCTAACCCTGAACCATGTGATCATCAATGTAACCGTGAACCATGTGAACATCAATCTAACCGTGAACAAGGTGATCATCAATATAACCCTTAAACAGGTGATCATCAGGCTAACCCTGAACCAGGTGATCAACAGTCTAATCGTGAACCTTGTGATCATCAAACCAACCCTGACCCATGTGATCATCAATGTAACCGTGAACCAGGTGATCATCAATATAACCCTTAACCAGGCGATCATGAGTCTAACCCTGAACCATATTATCATCAATCCAACCATGAACCATGTGATCATCAATCTAACCGTGAACCAGGTGATCATGAATATAACCCTGAAAAAGGTGATCATCAGTCTAAACCTGAACCAGGTGATCATCAGTCCAATCCCGAACTATGTGATCATCAATCCAACCCTGGACCATGTGATCATCAATCTAACCGTGAACAAGGTGATCATCAATATAACCCTTAAACAGGTGATCATCAGTCTAACCCTGAACCAGGTGATCATCAGGCAAATCCTGAACCATGTGATCATCAATGTAACCCTGAACCATGTGATCATCAATCTAACCGTGAACAAGGTGATCATCAAAATAACCCTTAAACAGGTGATCATTAGTCTAACCCTGAACCAGGTGATCATCAGTCCAATCTTGAACCATGTGATCATCAATCCAACCCTGAACCATGTGATCATCAATCTAACCGTGAATCAGGTGATCATCAATATAATCCTTAACGAGGTGATCATCAGGCTAACCCTGAACCAGGTGATCAACAGTCTAACCCTGAACCATATGATCAACAATCCAACCCTGAACCATGTGATCAGTCTAATCCTGAACCAGGTGGTCATCAATCTTACCCTGTACCAGTTCATCGATCTAACTGTGAACCAAGTGATCATCGATCTAACCCAGAACAATGTAATCATCAGTCTAACCCTGAACCATGTGATCATCAATCTAACCCTGAACCATGTGATCATCAATCTAACCATGAACCAGGTGAACATCAGTCTAACCCTGAACCATGTGATCATCAATCTAACCCTGAACCCTGTGATCATCAGTCTAATCCTGAACCATGTGATCATCAATCCAACCCTGGACCATGTGATCATCAATCCAACCCTGAACAAGGTGATCATCAAAATAACCCTTAAACAGGTGATCATCAGTCTAACCCTGAACCAGGTGATCATCAGTCCAATCCTGAACCATGTGATCATCAATCCAACCCAGAACCATGTGATCATCTATCAAACCGTGAACCAGGTGATCATCAATATAACCCTTAACCAGGTGATCATCAGTCCAATCCTGAACCATGTGATCATCAGGCAAATCCTGAACCATGTGATCATCAATCCAACCCTGAACCATGTGCTCATCAATGTAACCGTGAACCAGGTGATCATCAATATAACGCTTAACCAGGTGATCATGAGTCTAACCCTGAACCATATGATCATCAATCTAACCCTGAACCATGTGATCATCAATCTAACCCTGAACCATGTGATCATCAATCTAACCCTGAACCATGTGATCATCAATCTAACCATGAACCAGGTGAACATCAGTCTAACCCTGAACCATGTGATCATCAATCTAACCCTGAACCCTGTGATCATCAGTCTAATCCTGAACCATGTGATCATCAATCCAACCCTGGACCATGTGATCATCAATCCAACCCTGAACAAGGTGATCATCAAAATAACCCTTAAACAGGTGATCATCAGTCTAACCCTGAACCAGGTGATCATCAGTCCAATCCTGAACCATGTGATCATCAATCCAACCCAGAACCATGTGATCATCTATCAAACCGTGAACCAGGTGATCATCAATATAACCCTTAACCAGGTGATCATCAGTCTAACCCTGAACCAGGTGATCATCAATCCAACCCTGAACCATGTGATCATCAATCTAACCGTGAACAAGGTGATCATCAATATAACCCTTAAACAGGTGATCATCAGTCCAATCCTGAACCATGTGATCATCAGGCAAATCCTGAACCATGTGATCATCAATCCAACCCCGAACCATGTGCTCATCAATGTAACCGTGAACCAGGTGATCATCAATATAACGCTTAACCAGGTGATCATGAGTCTAACCCTGAACCATGTGATCATCAATCTAACCCTGAACAATGTGATCATCAGTCTAACCCTGAACCATGTGATCATCAATCCAACCCTGAACAAGGTGATCATCAAAATAACCCTTAAACAGGTGATCATCAGTCTAACCCTGAACCAGGTGATCATCAGTCCAATCCTGAACCATGTGATCATCAATCCAACCCAGAACCATGTGATCATCTATCAAACCGTGAACCAGGTGATCATCAATATAACCCTTAACCAGGTGATCATCAGTCTAACCCTGAACCAGGTGATCATCAATCCAACCCTGAACCATGTGATCATCAATCTAACCGTGAAAGAGGTGATCATCAATATAACCCTTAAACAGGTGATCATCAGTCCAATCCTGAACCATGTGATCATCAGGCAAATCCTGAACCATGTGATCATCAATGTAACCCTGAACCATGTGATCATCAATCTAACCGTGAACAAGGTGATCATCAATATAACCCTTAAACAGGTGATCATTAGTCTAACCCTGAACAAGGTGATCATCAGTCCAATCTTGAACCATGTGATCATCAATCCAACCCTGAACCATGTGATCATCAATCTAACCGTGAATCAGGTGATCATCAATATAATCCTTAACGAGGTCATCATCAGGCTAACCCTGAACCAGGTGATCAACAGTCTAACCCTGAACCATATGATCATCAATCCAACCCTGAACCATGTGATCAGTCTAATCCTGAACCAGGTGGTCATCAATCTTACCCTGTACCAGTTCATCGATCTAACTGTGAACCAGGTGATCATCGATCTAACCCAGAACCATGTGATCATCAATCCAACCCTGAACCATGTGATCATCAATGTAACCGTCAACCAGGTGATCATGAGTCTAACCCTGAACCGTATGATCATCAATCCAACCCTGAACCATGTGATCATCAGGCAAATCCTGAACCATGTGATCATCAATGTAACCCTGAACCATGTGATCATCAATCTAACCGTGAACAAGGTGATTATCAATATAACCCTTAAACAGGAGATCATCTGTCTAACCCTGAACCAGGTGATCATCAGTCCTATCCTGAACCATATGATCATCAATCCAACCCTGAACCATGTGATCATCAATGTAACCGTGAACCAGGTGATCATGAGTCTAACCCTGAACCATATGATCATCAATCCAACCCTGAACCATGTGATCATCAATCTAACCGTGAACCAGGTGATTCTCAGTCTAATCTTGAACCATATGATCATCAATCCAACCCTGAACCATGTCATCATCAATCTAACCGTGAACCAGGTGATCATCAATATAACCCTTAACCAGGTTGTCATCAGTGTAATCCTGAACCATGTGATCATCAGGCAAATCCTGAACCATGTGATCATCAATGTAACCGTGAACCATGTGATCATCTATCTAACCGTGAACAAGGTGATCATCAATATAACCCTTAAACAGGTGATCATCAGTCTAACCCTGAACCAGGTGATTATCAGGCCAATCCTGAACCATGTGATCATCAATCCAACCCTGAACCATGTGATCATCAATCTAACCGTGAACCAGGTGATCATAAATTATAACCCTTAACGAGGTGATCATCAGGCTAACCCTGAACCAGGTGATCAACAGTCTAATCTTGAACCATATGATCATCAATTCAACCCTGAACCATGTGATCATCAATGTAACCGTGAACCAGGTGATCATCAATATAACCCTTAGCCAGGTGATCCTGAGTCTAACTCTGAACCATATGATCATCAATCCAACCCTAAACCATGTGATCATCAATCTAACCGTGAACCAGGTGATAATCAATCTAATGTTGAACCAGGTGATCATCAGTCTAACCCTGAACCATGTCATCATCAATCCAACCCTGAACCATATGATCATCAATCTAACCGTGAACCAGGTGAACGTCAGTCTAACCCTGAACCATGTGATCATCAATGTAACCGTGAACCATGTGAACATCAATCTAACCGTGAACAAGGTGATCATCAATATAACCCTTAAACAGGTGATCATCAGGCTAACCCTGAACCAGGTGATCAACAGTCTAATCGTGAACCTTGTGATCATCAAACCAACCCTGACCCATGTGATCATCAATGTAACCGTGAACCAGGTGATCATCAATATAACCCTTAACCAGGCGATCATGAGTCTAACCCTGAACCATATTATCATCAATCCAACCATGAACCATGTGATCATCAATCTAACCGTGAACCAGGTGATCATGAATATAACCCTGAAAAAGGTGATCATCAGTCTAAACCTGAACCAGGTGATCATCAGTCCAATCCCGAACTATGTGATCATCAATCCAACCCTGGACCATGTGATCATCAATCTAACCGTGAACAAGGTGATCATCAATATAACCCTTAAACAGGTGATCATCAGTCTAACCCTGAACCAGGTGATCATCAGGCAAATCCTGAACCATGTGATCATCAATGTAACCCTGAACCATGTGATCATCAATCTAACCGTGAACAAGGTGATCATCAAAATAACCCTTAAACAGGTGATCATTAGTCTAACCCTGAACCAGGTGATCATCAGTCCAATCTTGAACCATGTGATCATCAATCCAACCCTGAACCATGTGATCATCAATCTAACCGTGAATCAGGTGATCATCAATATAATCCTTAACGAGGTGATCATCAGGCTAACCCTGAACCAGGTGATCAACAGTCTAACCCTGAACCATATGATCAACAATCCAACCCTGAACCATGTGATCAGTCTAATCCTGAACCAGGTGGTCATCAATCTTACCCTGTACCAGTTCATCGATCTAACTGTGAACCAAGTGATCATCGATCTAACCCAGAACAATGTAATCATCAGTCTAACCCTGAACCATGTGATCATCAATCTAACCCTGAACCATGTGATCATCAATCTAACCATGAACCAGGTGAACATCAGTCTAACCCTGAACCATGTGATCATCAATCTAACCCTGAACCCTGTGATCATCAGTCTAATCCTGAACCATGTGATCATCAATCCAACCCTGGACCATGTGATCATCAATCCAACCCTGAACAAGGTGATCATCAAAATAACCCTTAAACAGGTGATCATCAGTCTAACCCTGAACCAGGTGATCATCAGTCCAATCCTGAACCATGTGATCATCAATCCAACCCAGAACCATGTGATCATCTATCAAACCGTGAACCAGGTGATCATCAATATAACCCTTAACCAGGTGATCATCAGTCCAATCCTGAACCATGTGATCATCAGGCAAATCCTGAACCATGTGATCATCAATCCAACCCTGAACCATGTGCTCATCAATGTAACCGTGAACCAGGTGATCATCAATATAACGCTTAACCAGGTGATCATGAGTCTAACCCTGAACCATATGATCATCAATCTAACCCTGAACCATGTGATCATCAATCTAACCCTGAACCATGTGATCATCAATCTAACCATGAACCAGGTGAACATCAGTCTAACCCTGAACCATGTGATCATCAATCTAACCCTGAACCCTGTGATCATCAGTCTAATCCTGAACCATGTGATCATCAATCCAACCCTGGACCATGTGATCATCAATCCAACCCTGAACAAGGTGATCATCAAAATAACCCTTAAACAGGTGATCATCAGTCTAACCCTGAACCAGGTGATCATCAGTCCAATCCTGAACCATGTGATCATCAATCCAACCCAGAACCATGTGATCATCTATCAAACCGTGAACCAGGTGATCATCAATATAACCCTTAACCAGGTGATCATCAGTCCAATCCTGAACCATGTGATCATCAGGCAAATCCTGAACCATGTGATCATCAATCCAACCCTGAACCATGTGCTCATCAATGTAACCGTGAACCAGGTGATCATCAATATAACGCTTAACCAGGTGATCATGAGTCTAACCCTGAACCATATGATCATCAATCTAACCCTGAACCATGTGATCATCAATCTAACCCTGAACCATGTGATCATCAATCTAACCCTGAACCATGTGATCATCAATCTAACCATGAACCAGGTGAACATCAGTCTAACCCTGAACCATGTGATCATCAATCTAACCCTGAACCCTGTGATCATCAGTCTAATCCTGAACCATGTGATCATCAATCCAACCCTGGACCATGTGATCATCAATCCAACCCTGAACAAGGTGATCATCAAAATAACCCTTAAACAGGTGATCATCAGTCTAACCCTGAACCAGGTGATCATCAGTCCAATCCTGAACCATGTGATCATCAATCCAACCCAGAACCATGTGATCATCTATCAAACCGTGAACCAGGTGATCATCAATATAACCCTTAACCAGGTGATCATCAGTCTAACCCTGAACCAGGTGATCATCAATCCAACCCTGAACCATGTGATCATCAATCTAACCGTGAACAAGGTGATCATCAATATAACCCTTAAACAGGTGATCATCAGTCCAATCCTGAACCATGTGATCATCAGGCAAATCCTGAACCATGTGATCATCAATCCAACCCCGAACCATGTGCTCATCAATGTAACCGTGAACCAGGTGATCATCAATATAACGCTTAACCAGGTGATCATGAGTCTAACCCTGAACCATGTGATCATCAATCTAACCCTGAACAATGTGATCATCAGTCTAACCCTGAACCATGTGATCATCAATCCAACCCTGAACAAGGTGATCATCAAAATAACCCTTAAACAGGTGATCATCAGTCTAACCCTGAACCAGGTGATCATCAGTCCAATCCTGAACCATGTGATCATCAATCCAACCCAGAACCATGTGATCATCTATCAAACCGTGAACCAGGTGATCATCAATATAACCCTTAACCAGGTGATCATCAGTCTAACCCTGAACCAGGTGATCATCAATCCAACCCTGAACCATGTGATCATCAATCTAACCGTGAAAGAGGTGATCATCAATATAACCCTTAAACAGGTGATCATCAGTCCAATCCTGAACCATGTGATCATCAGGCAAATCCTGAACCATGTGATCATCAATGTAACCCTGAACCATGTGATCATCAATCTAACCGTGAACAAGGTGATCATCAATATAACCCTTAAACAGGTGATCATTAGTCTAACCCTGAACAAGGTGATCATCAGTCCAATCTTGAACCATGTGATCATCAATCCAACCCTGAACCATGTGATCATCAATCTAACCGTGAATCAGGTGATCATCAATATAATCCTTAACGAGGTCATCATCAGGCTAACCCTGAACCAGGTGATCAACAGTCTAACCCTGAACCATATGATCATCAATCCAACCCTGAACCATGTGATCAGTCTAATCCTGAACCAGGTGGTCATCAATCTTACCCTGTACCAGTTCATCGATCTAACTGTGAACCAGGTGATCATCGATCTAACCCAGAACCATGTGATCATCAATCCAACCCTGAACCATGTGATCATCAATGTAACCGTCAACCAGGTGATCATGAGTCTAACCCTGAACCGTATGATCATCAATCCAACCCTGAACCATGTGATCATCAGGCAAATCCTGAACCATGTGATCATCAATGTAACCCTGAACCATGTGATCATCAATCTAACCGTGAACAAGGTGATTATCAATATAACCCTTAAACAGGAGATCATCTGTCTAACCCTGAACCAGGTGATCATCAGTCCTATCCTGAACCATATGATCATCAATCCAACCCTGAACCATGTGATCATCAATGTAACCGTGAACCAGGTGATCATGAGTCTAACCCTGAACCATATGATCATCAATCCAACCCTGAACCATGTGATCATCAATCTAACCGTGAACCAGGTGATTCTCAGTCTAATCTTGAACCATATGATCATCAATCCAACCCTGAACCATGTCATCATCAATCTAACCGTGAACCAGGTGATCATCAATATAACCCTTAACCAGGTTGTCATCAGTGTAATCCTGAACCATGTGATCATCAGGCAAATCCTGAACCATGTGATCATCAATGTAACCGTGAACCATGTGATCATCTATCTAACCGTGAACAAGGTGATCATCAATATAACCCTTAAACAGGTGATCATCAGTCTAACCCTGAACCAGGTGATTATCAGGCCAATCCTGAACCATGTGATCATCAATCCAACCCTGAACCATGTGATCATCAATCTAACCGTGAACCAGGTGATCATAAATTATAACCCTTAACGAGGTGATCATCAGGCTAACCCTGAACCAGGTGATCAACAGTCTAATCTTGAACCATATGATCATCAATTCAACCCTGAACCATGTGATCATCAATGTAACCGTGAACCAGGTGATCATCAATATAACCCTTAGCCAGGTGATCCTGAGTCTAACTCTGAACCATATGATCATCAATCCAACCCTAAACCATGTGATCATCAATCTAACCGTGAACCAGGTGATAATCAATCTAATGTTGAACCAGGTGATCATCAGTCTAACCCTGAACCATGTCATCATCAATCCAACCCTGAACCATATGATCATCAATCTAACCGTGAACCAGGTGAACGTCAGTCTAACCCTGAACCATGTGATCATCAATGTAACCGTGAACCATGTGAACATCAATCTAACCGTGAACAAGGTGATCATCAATATAACCCTTAAACAGGTGATCATCAGGCTAACCCTGAACCAGGTGATCAACAGTCTAATCGTGAACCTTGTGATCATCAAACCAACCCTGACCCATGTGATCATCAATGTAACCGTGAACCAGGTGATCATCAATATAACCCTTAACCAGGCGATCATGAGTCTAACCCTGAACCATATTATCATCAATCCAACCATGAACCATGTGATCATCAATCTAACCGTGAACCAGGTGATCATGAATATAACCCTGAAAAAGGTGATCATCAGTCTAAACCTGAACCAGGTGATCATCAGTCCAATCCCGAACTATGTGATCATCAATCCAACCCTGGACCATGTGATCATCAATCTAACCGTGAACAAGGTGATCATCAATATAACCCTTAAACAGGTGATCATCAGTCTAACCCTGAACCAGGTGATCATCAGGCAAATCCTGAACCATGTGATCATCAATGTAACCCTGAACCATGTGATCATCAATCTAACCGTGAACAAGGTGATCATCAAAATAACCCTTAAACAGGTGATCATTAGTCTAACCCTGAACCAGGTGATCATCAGTCCAATCTTGAACCATGTGATCATCAATCCAACCCTGAACCATGTGATCATCAATCTAACCGTGAATCAGGTGATCATCAATATAATCCTTAACGAGGTGATCATCAGGCTAACCCTGAACCAGGTGATCAACAGTCTAACCCTGAACCATATGATCAACAATCCAACCCTGAACCATGTGATCAGTCTAATCCTGAACCAGGTGGTCATCAATCTTACCCTGTACCAGTTCATCGATCTAACTGTGAACCAAGTGATCATCGATCTAACCCAGAACAATGTAATCATCAGTCTAACCCTGAACCATGTGATCATCAATCTAACCCTGAACCATGTGATCATCAATCTAACCATGAACCAGGTGAACATCAGTCTAACCCTGAACCATGTGATCATCAATCTAACCCTGAACCCTGTGATCATCAGTCTAATCCTGAACCATGTGATCATCAATCCAACCCTGGACCATGTGATCATCAATCCAACCCTGAACAAGGTGATCATCAAAATAACCCTTAAACAGGTGATCATCAGTCTAACCCTGAACCAGGTGATCATCAGTCCAATCCTGAACCATGTGATCATCAATCCAACCCAGAACCATGTGATCATCTATCAAACCGTGAACCAGGTGATCATCAATATAACCCTTAACCAGGTGATCATCAGTCCAATCCTGAACCATGTGATCATCAGGCAAATCCTGAACCATGTGATCATCAATCCAACCCTGAACCATGTGCTCATCAATGTAACCGTGAACCAGGTGATCATCAATATAACGCTTAACCAGGTGATCATGAGTCTAACCCTGAACCATATGATCATCAATCTAACCCTGAACCATGTGATCATCAATCTAACCCTGAACCATGTGATCATCAATCTAACCATGAACCAGGTGAACATCAGTCTAACCCTGAACCATGTGATCATCAATCTAACCCTGAACCCTGTGATCATCAGTCTAATCCTGAACCATGTGATCATCAATCCAACCCTGGACCATGTGATCATCAATCCAACCCTGAACAAGGTGATCATCAAAATAACCCTTAAACAGGTGATCATCAGTCTAACCCTGAACCAGGTGATCATCAGTCCAATCCTGAACCATGTGATCATCAATCCAACCCAGAACCATGTGATCATCTATCAAACCGTGAACCAGGTGATCATCAATATAACCCTTAACCAGGTGATCATCAGTCTAACCCTGAACCAGGTGATCATCAATCCAACCCTGAACCATGTGATCATCAATCTAACCGTGAACAAGGTGATCATCAATATAACCCTTAAACAGGTGATCATCAGTCCAATCCTGAACCATGTGATCATCAGGCAAATCCTGAACCATGTGATCATCAATCCAACCCCGAACCATGTGCTCATCAATGTAACCGTGAACCAGGTGATTATCAATATAACGCTTAACCAGGTGATCATGAGTCTAACCCTGAACCATGTGATCATCAATCTAACCCTGAACAATGTGATCATCAGTCTAACCCTGAACCATGTGATCATCAATCCAACCCTGAACAAGGTGATCATCAAAATAACCCTTAAACAGGTGATCATCAGTCTAACCCTGAACCAGGTGATCATCAGTCCAATCCTGAACCATGTGATCATCAATCCAACCCAGAACCATGTGATCATCTATCAAACCGTGAACCAGGTGATCATCAATATAACCCTTAACCAGGTGATCATCAGTCTAACCCTGAACCAGGTGATCATCAATCCAACCCTGAACCATGTGATCATCAATCTAACCGTGAAAGAGGTGATCATCAATATAACCCTTAAACAGGTGATCATCAGTCCAATCCTGAACCATGTGATCATCAGGCAAATCCTGAACCATGTGATCATCAATGTAACCCTGAACCATGTGATCATCAATCTAACCGTGAACAAGGTGATCATCAATATAACCCTTAAACAGGTGATCATTAGTCTAACCCTGAACAAGGTGATCATCAGTCCAATCTTGAACCATGTGATCATCAATCCAACCCTGAACCATGTGATCATCAATCTAACCGTGAATCAGGTGATCATCAATATAATCCTTAACGAGGTCATCATCAGGCTAACCCTGAACCAGGTGATCAACAGTCTAACCCTGAACCATATGATCATCAATCCAACCCTGAACCATGTGATCAGTCTAATCCTGAACCAGGTGGTCATCAATCTTACCCTGTACCAGTTCATCGATCTAACTGTGAACCAGGTGATCATCGATCTAACCCAGAACCATGTGATCATCAATCCAACCCTGAACCATGTGATCATCAATGTAACCGTCAACCAGGTGATCATGAGTCTAACCCTGAACCGTATGATCATCAATCCAACCCTGAACCATGTGATCATCAGGCAAATCCTGAACCATGTGATCATCAATGTAACCCTGAACCATGTGATCATCAATCTAACCGTGAACAAGGTGATTATCAATATAACCCTTAAACAGGAGATCATCTGTCTAACCCTGAACCAGGTGATCATCAGTCCTATCCTGAACCATATGATCATCAATCCAACCCTGAACCATGTGATCATCAATGTAACCGTGAACCAGGTGATCATGAGTCTAACCCTGAACCATATGATCATCAATCCAACCCTGAACCATGTGATCATCAATCTAACCGTGAACCAGGTGATTCTCAGTCTAATCTTGAACCATATGAACATCAATCCAACCCTGAACCATGTCATCATCAATCTAACCGTGAACCAGGTGATCATCAATATAACCCTTAACCAGGTTGTCATCAGTGTAATCCTGAACCATGTGATCATCAGGCAAATCCTGAACCATGTGATCATCAATGTAACCGTGAACCATGTGATCATCTATCTAACCGTGAACAAGGTGATCATCAATATAACCCTTAAACAGGTGATCATCAGTCTAACCCTGAACCAGGTGATTATCAGGCCAATCCTGAACCATGTGATCATCAATCCAACCCTGAACCATGTGATCATCAATCTAACCGTGAACCAGGTGATCATAAATTATAACCCTTAACGAGGTGATCATCAGGCTAACCCTGAACCAGGTGATCAACAGTCTAATCTTGAACCATATGATCATCAATTCAACCCTGAACCATGTGATCATCAATGTAACCGTGAACCAGGTGATCATCAATATAACCCTTAGCCAGGTGATCCTGAGTCTAACTCTGAACCATATGATCATCAATCCAACCCTAAACCATGTGATCATCAATCTAACCGTGAACCAGGTGATAATCAATCTAATGTTGAACCAGGTGATCATCAGTCTAACCCTGAACCATGTCATCATCAATCCAACCCTGAACCATATGATCATCAATCTAACCGTGAACCAGGTGAACGTCAGTCTAACCCTGAACCATGTGATCATCAATGTAACCGTGAACCATGTGAACATCAATCTAACCGTGAACAAGGTGATCATCAATATAACCCTTAAACAGGTGATCATCAGGCTAACCCTGAACCAGGTGATCAACAGTCTAATCGTGAACCTTGTGATCATCAAACCAACCCTGACCCATGTGATCATCAATGTAACCGTGAACCAGGTGATCATCAATATAACCCTTAACCAGGCGATCATGAGTCTAACCCTGAACCATATTATCATCAATCCAACCATGAACCATGTGATCATCAATCTAACCGTGAACCAGGTGATCATGAATATAACCCTGAAAAAGGTGATCATCAGTCTAAACCTGAACCAGGTGATCATCAGTCCAATCCCGAACTATGTGATCATCAATCCAACCCTGGACCATGTGATCATCAATCTAACCGTGAACAAGGTGATCATCAATATAACCCTTAAACAGGTGATCATCAGTCTAACCCTGAACCAGGTGATCATCAGGCAAATCCTGAACCATGTGATCATCAATGTAACCCTGAACCATGTGATCATCAATCTAACCGTGAACAAGGTGATCATCAAAACAACCCTTAAACAGGTGATCATTAGTCTAACCCTGAACCAGGTGATCATCAGTCCAATCTTGAACCATGTGATCATCAATCCAACCCTGAACCACGTGATCATCAATCTAACCGTGAATCAGGTGATCATCAATATAATCCTTAACGAGGTGATCATCAGGCTAACCCTGAACCAGGTGATCAACAGTCTAACCCTGAACCATATGATCAACAATCCAACCCTGAACCATGTGATCAGTCTAATCCTGAACCAGGTGGTCATCAATCTTACCCTGTACCAGTTCATCGATCTAACTGTGAACCAAGTGATCATCGATCTAACCCAGAACAATGTAATCATCAGTCTAACCCTGAACCATGTGATCATCAATCTAACCCTGAACCATGTGATCATCAATCTAACCATGAACCAGGTGAACATCAGTCTAACCCTGAACCATGTGATCATCAATCTAACCCTGAACCCTGTGATCATCAGTCTAATCCTGAACCATGTGATCATCAATCCAACCCTGGACCATGTGATCATCAATCCAACCCTGAACAAGGTGATCATCAAAATAACCCTTAAACAGGTGATCATCAGTCTAACCCTGAACCAGGTGATCATCAGTCCAATCCTGAACCATGTGATCATCAATCCAACCCAGAACCATGTGATCATCTATCAAACCGTGAACCAGGTGATCATCAATATAACCCTTAACCAGGTGATCATCAGTCCAATCCTGAACCATGTGATCATCAGGCAAATCCTGAACCATGTGATCATCAATCCAACCCTGAACCATGTGCTCATCAATGTAACCGTGAACCAGGTGATCATCAATATAACGCTTAACCAGGTGATCATGAGTCTAACCCTGAACCATATGATCATCAATCTAACCCTGAACCATGTGATCATCAATCTAACCCTGAACCATGTGATCATCAATCTAACCATGAACCAGGTGAACATCAGTCTAACCCTGAACCATGTGATCATCAATCTAACCCTGAACCCTGTGATCATCAGTCTAATCCTGAACCATGTGATCATCAATCCAACCCTGGACCATGTGATCATCAATCCAACCCTGAACAAGGTGATCATCAAAATAACCCTTAAACAGGTGATCATCAGTCTAACCCTGAACCAGGTGATCATCAGTCCAATCCTGAACCATGTGATCATCAATCCAACCCAGAACCATGTGATCATCTATCAAACCGTGAACCAGGTGATCATCAATATAACCCTTAACCAGGTGATCATCAGTCTAACCCTGAACCAGGTGATCATCAATCCAACCCTGAACCATGTGATCATCAATCTAACCGTGAACAAGGTGATCATCAATATAACCCTTAAACAGGTGATCATCAGTCCAATCCTGAACCATGTGATCATCAGGCAAATCCTGAACCATGTGATCATCAATCCAACCCCGAACCATGTGCTCATCAATGTAACCGTGAACCAGGTGATCATCAATATAACGCTTAACCAGGTGATCATGAGTCTAACCCTGAACCATGTGATCATCAATCTAACCCTGAACAATGTGATCATCAGTCTAACCCTGAACCATGTGATCATCAATCCAACCCTGAACAAGGTGATCATCAAAATAACCCTTAAACAGGTGATCATCAGTCTAACCCTGAACCAGGTGATCATCAGTCCAATCCTGAACCATGTGATCATCAATCCAACCCAGAACCATGTGATCATCTATCAAACCGTGAACCAGGTGATCATCAATATAACCCTTAACCAGGTGATCATCAGTCTAACCCTGAACCAGGTGATCATCAATCCAACCCTGAACCATGTGATCATCAATCTAACCGTGAAAGAGGTGATCATCAATATAACCCTTAAACAGGTGATCATCAGTCCAATCCTGAACCATGTGATCATCAGGCAAATCCTGAACCATGTGATCATCAATGTAACCCTGAACCATGTGATCATCAATCTAACCGTGAACAAGGTGATCATCAATATAACCCTTAAACAGGTGATCATTAGTCTAACCCTGAACAAGGTGATCATCAGTCCAATCTTGAACCATGTGATCATCAATCCAACCCTGAACCATGTGATCATCAATCTAACCGTGAATCAGGTGATCATCAATATAATCCTTAACGAGGTCATCATCAGGCTAACCCTGAACCAGGTGATCAACAGTCTAACCCTGAACCATATGATCATCAATCCAACCCTGAACCATGTGATCAGTCTAATCCTGAACCAGGTGGTCATCAATCTTACCCTGTACCAGTTCATCGATCTAACTGTGAACCAGGTGATCATCGATCTAACCCAGAACAATGTGATCATCAGTCTAACCCTGAACCATGTGATCATCAATCCAACCCTGAACCATGTGATCGTCAATCTAACCGTGAACAAGGTGATCATCAATATAACCCTTAAACAGGTGATCATCAGTCCAATCCTGAACCATGTGATCATCAATCCAACCCTGAACCATGTGCTCATCAATGTAACCGTGAACCAGGTGATCATCAATATAACGCTTAACCAGGTGATCATGAGTCTAACCCTGAACCATATGATCATCAATCTAACCCTGAACCATGTGTTCATCTATCTAACCATGAACCAGGTGAACATCAGTCTAACCGTGAACAAGGTGATCATCAATGTAACCGTGAACCAGGTGATCATCTATATAACCCTTAACCAGGTGAACATGAGTCTAACCCTGAACCATATGATCATCAATCCAACCCTGAACCAGGTGATCATCAATCTAACCATGAACAATGTGATCATCAATCCAACCCTTAACCAGGTGATCATCAATCCAACCCTGAACCATGTGATCATCAATGTAACCGTCAACCAGGTGATCATCAATCTAACCCTTAACCAGGTGATCATCAGTCTAATCCTGAACCATGTGATCATCAGGCAAATCCTGAACCATGTGATCATCAATGTAACCCTGAACCATGTGATCATCAATCTAACCGTAAACAGGTGATCATCAGTCTAACCCTGAACCAGGTGATCATCAGTCCAATCCTGAACCATGTGATCATCAATCCAACCCTGAACCATGTGATCATCAATATAACCCTGAACCAGGTGATCATCAGTCTAACCCTGAACCATGTGATCATCAATCCAACCCTGAACCATGTGATCATCAATCTAACCCTGAACAATGTGATCATCAGTCTAACCCTGAACCATGTGATCATCAATCCAACCCTGGACCATGTGATCATCAATCTAACCGTGAACAAGGTGATCATCAGTCTAACATTGAACCATGTGATCATCAATCCAACCCTGGACCATCTGATCATCAATCTAACCGTGAACAAGGTGATCATCAATATAACCCTTAAACAGGTGATCATCAGTCTAACCCTGAACCAGGTGATCATCAGTCTAATCCTGAACCATGTGATTATCAATCCAACCCTGAACCATGTGATCATCAATCTAACCGTGAACCAGGTGATCATCAATGTAACCGTGAACCAGGTGATCATCTAAATAACCCTTAACCAGGTGATCATGAGTCTAACCCTGAACCATATGATCATCAATCCAACCCTGAACCATGTGATCATCAATCTAACCGTGAACCAGGTGATCATCAATATAACCCTTAACCAGGTGATCATCAGTCTAATCCTGAACCATGTGATCATCAGGCAAATCCTGAACCATGTGATCATCAATGTAACCCTGAACCATGTGATCATCAATCTAACCGTGAACAAGGTGATCATCAATATAACCCTTAAACAGGTGATCATCAGTCTAACCCTGAACCAGGTGATCATCAGTCCAATCCTGAACCATGTGATCATCATTCAGACCCTGAACCATGTGATCATCAATCTAACCCTGAACCAGGTGATCATCAGTCTAACCCTGAACCATGTGATCATCAATCCAACCCTGAACCATGTGATCATCAAACTAACCCTGAACAATGTGATCATCAGTCTAACCCTGAACCATGTGATCATCAATCCAACCCTGGACCATGTGATCATCAATCTAACCGTGAACAAGGTGATCATCAATATAACCCTTAACCAGGTGATCATGAGTCTAACCCTGAACCATATGATCATCAATCCAACCCTGAACCATGTGATCATAAATCCAACCCTTAACCAGGTGATCATCAATCCAACCCTGAACCATGTGATCATCAATGTAACCGTCAACCAGGTGATCATCAATCTAACCCTTAACCAGGTGATCATCAGTCTAATCCTGAACCATGTGATCATCAGGCAAATCCTGAACCATGTGATCATCAATGTAACCCTGAACCATGTGATCATCAATCTAACCGTGAACAAGGTGATCATCAATATAACCCTTAAACAGGTGATCATCAGTCTAACCCTGAACCAGGTGATCATCAGTCCAATCCTGAACCATGTGATCATCATTCAGACCCTGAACCATGTGATCATCAATCTAACCCTGAACCAGGTGATCATCAGTCTAACCCTGAACCATGTGATCATCAATCCAACCCTGAACCATGTGATCATCAAACTAACCCTGAACAATGTGATCATCAGTCTAACCCTGAACCATGTGATCATCAATCCAACCCTGGACCATGTGATCATCAATCTAACCGTGAACAAGGTGATCATCAATATAACCCTTAAACAGGTGATCATCAGTCTAACCCTGAACCAGGTGATCATCAGTCAAATCCTGAACCATGTCATCATCAATCCAACCCTGAACCATGTGATCATCAATCTAACCGTGACCCAGGTGATCATCTATATAACCCTTAACCAGGTGATCATGAGTCTAACCCTGAACCATATGATCATAAATCCAACCCTGAACCATTTAATCATCAATGTAACCGTGAACCAGGAGATCATCAATATAACCCTTAACGAAGTGATCATCAGGCTAACCCTGAACCAGGTGATCAGCAGTCTAATCCTGAACCATGTGATCATCAATCCAACCCTGAACCATGTGATCATCAATGTAACCGTCAACCAGGTGATCATGAGTCTAACCCTGAACCGTATGATCATCAATCCAACCCTGAACCATGTGATCATCAGGCAAATCCTGAACCATGTGATCATCAATGTAACCCTGAACCATGTGATCATCAATCTAACCGTGAACAAGGTGATTATCAATATAACCCTTAAACAGGAGATCATCTGTCTAACCCTGAACCAGGTGATCATCAGTCCTATCCTGAACCATATGATCATCAATCCAACCTTGAACCATGTGATCATCAATGTAACCGTGAACCAGGTGATCATGAGTCTAACCCTGAACCATATGATCATCAATCTAACCCTGAACCATGTGTTCATCTATCTAACCATGAACCAGGTGAACATCAGTCTAACCGTGAACAAGGTGATCATCAATGTAACCGTCAACCAGGTGATCATCAATATAACCCTTAACCAGGTGATCATGAGTCTAACCCTGAACCATATGATCATCAATCCAACCCCGAACCATGTGATCATCAATGTAACCGTGAACCAGGTGATCATCAATCCAACCCTGAACCATGTGATCATCAAACTAACCCTGAACAATGTGATCATCAGTCTAACCCTGAACCATGTGATCATCAATCCAACCCTGGACCATGTGATCATCAATCTAACCGTGAACAAGGTGATCATCAATATAACCCTTAACCAGGTGATCATGAGTCTAACCCTGAACCATATGATCATCAATCCAACCCTGAACCATGTGATCATCAATCCAACCCTTAACCAGGTGATCATCAATCCAACCCTGAACCATGTGATCATCAATGTAACCGTCAACCAGGTGATCATCAATCTAACCCTTAACCAGGTGATCATCAGTCTAATCCTGAACCATGTGATCATCAGGCAAATCCTGAACCATGTCATCATCAATCCAACCCTGAACCATGTGATCATCAATCTAACCGTGACCCAGGTGATCATCTATATAACCCTTAACCAGGTGATCATGAGTCTAACCCTGAACCATATGATCATAAATCCAACCCTGAACCATTTAATCATCAATGTAACCGTGAACCAGGAGATCATCAATATAACCCTTAACGAAGTGATCATCAGGCTAACCCTGAACCAGGTGATCAGCAGTCTAATCCTGAACCATGTGATCATCAATCCAACCCTGAACCATGTGATCATCAATGTAACCGTCAACCAGGTGATCATGAGTCTAACCCTGAACCGTATGATCATCAATCCAACCCTGAACCATGTGATCATCAGGCAAATCCTGAACCATGTGATCATCAATGTAACCCTGAACCATGTGATCATCAATCTAACCGTGAACAAGGTGATTATCAATATAACCCTTAAACAGGAGATCATCTGTCTAACCCTGAACCAGGTGATCATCAGTCCTATCCTGAACCATATGATCATCAATCCAACCTTGAACCATGTGATCATCAATGTAACCGTGAACCAGGTGATCATGAGTCTAACCCTGAACCATATGATCATCAATCTAACCCTGAACCATGTGTTCATCTATCTAACCATGAACCAGGTGAACATCAGTCTAACCGTGAACAAGGTGATCATCAATGTAACCGTCAACCAGGTGATCATCAATATAACCCTTAACCAGGTGATCATGAGTCTAACCCTGAACCATATGATCATCAATCCAACCCCAAACCATGTGATCATCAATGTAACCGTGAACCAGGTGATCATCTATATAACCTTTAACCAGGTGAACATGAGTCTAACCCTGAACCATATGATCATCAATCCAACCCTGAACCAGGTGATCATCAATCTAACCATGAACAATGTGATCATCAATCCAACCCTTAACCAGGTGATCATCAATCCAACCCTGAACCATGTGATCATCAATGTAACCGTCAACCAGGTGATCATCAATCTAACCCTTAACCAGGTGATCATCAGTCTAATCCTGAACCATGTGATCATCAGGCAAATCCTGAACCATGTGATCATCAATGTAACCCTGAACCATGTGATCATCAATCTAACCGTAAACAGGTGATCATCAGTCTAACCCTGAACCAGGTGATCATCAGTCCAATCCTGAACCATGTGATCATCAATCCAACCCTGAACCATGTGATCATCAATGTAACCCTGAACCATGTGATCATCAATCTAACCGTAAACAGGTGATCATCAGTCTAACCCTGAACCAGGTGATCATCAGTCCAATCCTGAACCATGTGATCATCATTCAGACCCTGAACCATGTGATCATCAATCTAACCCTGAACCAGGTGATCATCAGTCTAACCCTGAACCATGTGATCATCAATCCAACCCTGAACCATGTGATCATCAAACTAACCCTGAACAATGTGATCATCAGTCTAACCCTGAACCATGTGATCATCAATCCAACCCTGGACCATGTGATCATCAATCTAACCGTGAACAAGGTGATCATCAATATAACCCTTAAACAGGTGATCATCAGTCTAACCCTGAACCAGGTGATCATCAGTCAAATCCTGAACCATGTCATCATCAATCCAACCCTGAACCATGTGATCATCAATCTAACCGTGACCCAGGTGATCATCTATATAACCCTTAACCAGGTGATCATGAGTCTAACCCTGAACCATATGATCATAAATCCAACCCTGAACCATTTAATCATCAATGTAACCGTGAACCAGGAGATCATCAATATAACCCTTAACGAAGTGATCATCAGGCTAACCCTGAACCAGGTGATCAGCAGTCTAATCCTGAACCATGTGATCATCAATCCAACCCTGAACCATGTGATCATCAATGTAACCGTCAACCAGGTGATCATGAGTCTAACCCTGAACCGTATGATCATCAATCCAACCCTGAACCATGTGATCATCAGGCAAATCCTGAACCATGTGATCATCAATGTAACCCTGAACCATGTGATCATCAATCTAACCGTGAACAAGGTGATTATCAATATAACCCTTAAACAGGAGATCATCTGTCTAACCCTGAACCAGGTGATCATCAGTCCTATCCTGAACCATATGATCATCAATCCAACCTTGAACCATGTGATCATCAATGTAACCGTGAACCAGGTGATCATGAGTCTAACCCTGAACCATATGATCATCAATCTAACCCTGAACCATGTGTTCATCTATCTAACCATGAACCAGGTGAACATCAGTCTAACCGTGAACAAGGTGATCATCAATGTAACCGTCAACCAGGTGATCATCAATATAACCCTTAACCAGGTGATCATGAGTCTAACCCTGAACCATATGATCATCAATCCAACCCCAAACCATGTGATCATCAATGTAACCGTGAACCAGGTGATCATCTATATAACCTTTAACCAGGTGAACATGAGTCTAACCCTGAACCATATGATCATCAATCCAACCCTGAACCAGGTGATCATCAATCTAACCATGAACAATGTGATCATCAATCCAACCCTTAACCAGGTGATCATCAATCCAACCCTGAACCATGTGATCATCAATGTAACCGTCAACCAGGTGATCATCAATCTAACCCTTAACCAGGTGATCATCAGTCTAATCCTGAACCATGTGATCATCAGGCAAATCCTGAACCATGTGATCATCAATATAACCCTGAACCATGTGATCATCAATCTAACCGTAAACAGGTGATCATCAGTCTAACCCTGAACCAGGTGATCATCAGTCCAATCCTGAACCATGTGATCATCAATCCAACCCTGAACCATGTGATCATCAATATAACCCTGAACCAGGTGATCATCAGTCTAACCCTGAACCATGTGATCATCAATCCAACCCTGAACCATGTGATCATCAATCTAACCCTGAACAATGTGATCATCAGTCTAACCCTGAACCATGTGATCATCAATCCAACCCTGGACCATGTGATCATCAATCTAACCGTGAACAAGGTGATCATCAGTCTAACATTGAACCATGTGATCATCAATCCAACCCTGGACCATGTGATCATCAATCTAACCGTGAACAAGGTGATCATCAATATAACCCTTAAACAGGTGATCATCAGTCTAACCCTGAACCAGGTGATCATCAGTCTAATCCTGAACCATGTGATTATCAATCCAACCCTGAACCATGTGATCATCAATCTAACCGTGAACCAGGTGATCATCAATATAATCCTTAACGAGGTGATCATCAGGCTAACCCTGAACCAGGTGATCAACAGTCTAATCTTGAACAATGTGATCATCAATCCAACCCTGAACCATGTGATCATCAATGTAACCGTGAACCAGGTGATCATCTAAATAACCCCTTAACCAGGTGATCATGAGTCTAACCCTGAACCATATGATCATCAATCCAACCCTGAACCATGTGATCATCAATCTAACCGTGAACCAGGTGATCATCAATATAACCCTTAACCAGGTGATCATCAGTCTAATCCTGAACCATGTGATCATCAGGCAAATCCTGAACCATGTGATCATCAATGTAACCCTGAACCATGTGATCATCAATCTAACCGTGAACAAGGTGATCATCAATATAACCCTTAAACAGGTGATCATCAGTCTAACCCTGAACCAGGTGATCATCAGTCCAATCCTGAACCATGTGATCATCATTCAGACCCTGAACCATGTGATCATCAATCTAACCCTGAACCAGGTGATCATCAGTCTAACCCTGAACCATCTGATCATCAATCCAACCCTGAACCATGTGATCATCAAACTAACCCTGAACAATGTGATCATCAGTCTAACCCTGAACCATGTGATCATCAATCCAACCCTGGACCATGTGATCATCAATCTAACCGTGAACAAGGTGATCATCAATATAACCCTTAAACAGGTGATCATCAGTCTAACCCTGAACCAGGTGATTATCAGTCCAATCCTGAACCATATGATCATCAATTTAACCGTGAACCAGGTGCTCATCAATATAACCCCTAACGAAGTGATCATCAGGCTAACCCTGAACCAGGTGATCATCAGTCTAATCCTGAACCATGTGATCATCAATCCAACCCTGAACCATGTGATCATCAATGTAACTGTCAACCAGGTGATCATCAATATAACCCTTAACCAGGTGATCATGAGTCTATTCCTGAACCATATGATCATCAATCCAACCCTGAACCATGTGATCATCAATGTAACCGTGAATCAGGTGATCATCAATCTAACCCTGAACCAGGTGATCAAAAGTCTAACCCTGAAACATATGATCATCAATCCAACCCTGAACCATGTGATCATCAATCTAACCGTGAACCAGGTTATCATCAATATAACCCTTAACGAGGTGATCATCAGGCTAACCCTGAACTAGGTGATCATCAGTCTAATCCTGAAGCATGTGATCATCAATCCAACCCTGAACCATGTGATCATCAATCTAACCGTGAATCAGGTGATCATCAATATAATCCTTAACGAGGTGATCATCAGGCTAACCCTGAACCAGGTGATCAACAGTCTAACCCTGAACCATATGATCATCAATCCAACCCTGAACCATGTGATCAGTCTAATCCTGAACCAGTTGGTCATCAATCTTACCCTGTACCAGTTCATCGATCTAACTGTGAACCAGGTGATCATCGATCTAACCCAGAACAATGTGATCATCAATCTAACCATGAACCAGGTGATCATCAATCTAACCATGAACCAGGTGAACATCAGTCTAAACCTGAACCCTGTGATCATCAGTCTAATCCTGAACCGTGTGATCATCAATCCAACCCTGGACCATGTGATCATCAATCCAACCCTGAACAAGGTGATCATCAAAATAACCCTTAAACAGGTGATCATCAGTCTAACCCTGAACCAGGTGATCATCAGTCCAATCCTGAACCATGTGATCATCAATCCAACCCTGAACCATGTGATCATCAATCAAACCGTGAACCAGGTGATCATCAATATAACCCTTAACCAGGTGATCATCAGTCTAACCCTGAACCAGGTGATCATCAGTCTAATCCTGAACCATGTGATCATCAGGCAAATCCTGAACCATGTGATCATCAATCCAACCCTGAACCATGTGCTCATCAATGTAACCGTGAACCAGGTGATCATCAATATAACGCTTAACCAGGTGATCATGAGTCTAACCCTGAACCATATGATCATCAATCTAACCCTGAACCATGTGTTCATCTATCTAACCATGAACCAGGTGAACATCAGTCTAACCGTGAACAAGGTGATCATCAATATAACCCTTAAACAGGTGATCATCAGTCTAACCCTGAACCATGTGATCATCAATGTAACCATCAACCAGGTGATCATCAAAATAACCCTTAACCAGGTGATCATGAGTCTAACCCTGAACCATATGATCATCAATCCAACCCCGAACCATGTGATCATCAATGTAACCGTGAACCAGGTGATCATCTATATAACCCTTAACCAGGTGATCATGAGTCTAACCCTGAACCATATGATCATCAATCCAACCCTGAACCAGGTGATCATCAATGTAACCGTCAACCAGGTGATCTTGAATTTAACCCTTAACCAGGTGATCATCAGTCTAATCCTGAACCATGTGATCATCAGGCAAATCCTGAACCATGTGATCATCAATGTAACCCTGAACCATGTGATCATCAATCTAACCGTGAACAAGGTGATCATCAATATAACCCTTAAACAGGTGATCATCAGTCCAATCCTGAACCATGTGATCATCAGGCAAATCCTGAACCATGTGATCATCAATCCAACCCTGAACCATGTGCTCATCAATGTAACCGTGAACCAGGTGATCATCAATATAACGCTTAACCAGGTGATCATGAGTCTAACCCTGAACCATATGATCATCAATCTAACCCTGAACTATGTGTTCATCTATCTAACCATGAACCAGGTGAACATCAGTCTAACCGTGAACAAGGTGATCATCAATCTAACCGTAAACAGGTGATCATCAGTCTAACCCTGAACCAGGTGATCATCAATCCAACCCTGAACCATGTGATCATCAATCTAACCCTGAACCAGGTGATCATCAGTCTAACCCTGAACCATGTGATCATCAATCCAACCCTGAACCATGTGATCATCAATCTAACCCTGAACAATGTGATCATCAGTCTAACCCTGAACCATGTGATCATCAATCCAACCCTGGACCATGTGATCATCAATCTAACCGTGAACAAGGTGATCATCAATATAACCCTTAACCAGGCGATCATGAGTCTAACCCTGAACCATATTATCATCAATCCAACCCTGAACCATGTGATCATCAATCTAACCGTGAACCAGGTGATCATGAATATAACCCTGAAACAGGTGATCATCAGTCTGAACCTGATCCAGGTGATCATCAGTCCAATCCTGAACTATGTGATCATCAATCCAACCCTGGACCATGTGATCATCAATCTAACCGTGAACAAGGTGATCATCAATATAACCCTTAAACAGGTGATCATCAGTCTAACCCTGAACCAGGTGATCATCAGGCAAATCCTGAACCATGTGATCATCAATGTAACCCTGAACCATGTGATCATCAATCTAACCGTGAACAAGGTGATCATCAATATAACCCTTAAACAGGTGATCATTAGTCTAACCCTGAACCAGGTGATCATCAGTCCAATCTTGAACCATGTGATCATCAATCCAACCCTGAACCATGTGATCATCAATCTAACCGTGAATCAGGTGATCATCAATATAATCCTTAACGAGGTGATCATCAGGCTAACCCTGAACCAGGTGATCAACAGTCTAACCCTGAACCATATGATCATCAATCCAACCCTGAACCATGTGATCAGTCTAATCCTGAACCAGGTGGTCATCAATCTTACCCTGTACCAGTTCATCGATCTAACTGTGAACCAGGTGATCATCGATCTAACCCAGAAAAATGTGATCATCAGTCTAACCCTGAACCATGTGATCATCAATCTAACCCTGAACCATGTGATCATCAATCTAACCATGAACCAGGTGAACATCAGTCTAACCCTGAACCATGTGATCATCAATCTAACCCTGAACCCTGTGATCATCAGTCTAATCCTGAACCATGTGATCATCAATCCAACCCTGGACCATGTGATCATCAATCCAACCCTGAACAAGGTGATCATCAAAATAACCCTTAAACAGGTGATCATCAGTCCAATCCTGAACCATGTGATCATCAATCCAACCCAGAACCATGTGATCATCTATCAAACCGTGAACCAGGTGATCATCAATATAACCCTTAACCAGGTGATCATCAGTCTAACCCTGAACCAGGTGATCATCAATCCAACCCTGAACCATGTGATCATCAATCTAACCGTGAACAAGGTGATCATCAATATAACCCTTAAACAGGTGATCATCAGTCCAATCCTGAACCATGTGATCATCAGGCAAATCCTGAACCATGTGATCATCAATCCAACCCTGAACCATGTGCTCATCAATGTAACCGTGAACCAGGTGATCATCAATATAACGCTTAACCAGGTGATCATGAGTCTAACCCTGAACCATATGATCATCAATCTAACCCTGAACCATGTGTTCATCTATCTAACCATGAACCAGGTGAACATCAGTCTAACCGTGAACAAGGTGATCATCAATGTAACCGTCAACCAGTTGATCATCAATATAACCCTTAACCAGGTGATCATGAGTCTAACCCTGAACCATATGATCATCAATCCAACCCCGAACCATGTGATCATCAATGTAACCGTGAACCAGGTGATCATCTATATAACCCTTAACCAGGTGATCATGAGTCTAACCCTGAACCATATGATCATCAATCCAACCCTGAACCAGGTGATCATCAATCTAACCATGAACAATGTGATCATCAATCCAACCCTTAACCAGGTGATCATCAATCCAACCCTGAACCATGTGATCATCAATGTAACCGTCAACCAGGTGATCATCAATCTAACCCTTAACCAGGTGATCATCAGTCTAATCCTGAACCATGTGATCATCAGGCAAATCCTGAACCATGTGATCATAATTGTAACCCTGAACCATGTGATCATCAATCTAACCGTAAACAGGTGATCATCAATGTAACCGTCAACCAGGTGATCATCAATATAACCCTTAACCAGGTGATCATGAGTCTATTCCTGAACCATATGATCATCAATCCAACCCTGAACCATGTGATCATCAATGTAACCGTGAATCAGGTGATCATCAATTTAACCCTGAACCAGGTGATCAACAGTCTAACCCTGAAACATATGATCATCAATCCAACCCTGAACCATGTGATCATCAATCTAACCGTGAACCAGATTATCATCAATATAACCCTTAACGAGGTGATCATCAGGCTAACCCTGAACTAGGTGATCATCAGTCTAATCCTGAACCATGTGATCATCAATCCAACCCTGAACCATGTGATCATCAATCTAACCGTGAATCAGGTGATCATCAATATAATCCTTAACGAGGTGATCATCAGGCTAACCCTGAACCAGGTGATCAACAGTCTAACCCTGAACCATATGATCATCAATCCAACCCTGAACCATGTGATCAGTCTAATCCTGAACCAGGTGGTCATCAATCTTACCCTGTACCAGTTCATCGATCTAACTGTGAACCAGGTGATCATCGATCTAACCCAGAACAATGTGATCATCAATCTAACCATGAACCAGGTGAACATCAGTCTAACCCTGAACCATGTGATCATCAATCTAACCCCGAACCATGTGATCATCAATCTAACCATGAACCAGGTGAACATCAGTCTAACCCTGAACCCTGTGATCATCAGTCTAATCCTGAACCATGTGATCATCAATCCAACCCTGGACCATGTGATCATCAATCCAACCCTGAACAAGGTGATCATCAAAATAACCCTTAAACAGGTGATCATCAGTCTAACCCTGAACCAGGTGATCATCAGTCCAATCCTGAACCATGTGATCATCAATCCAACCCTGAACCATGTGATCATCAATCAAACCGTGAACCAGGTGATTATCAATATAACCCTTAACCAGGTGATCATCAGTCTAACCCTGAACCAGGTGATCATCAGTCTAACCCTGAACCAGGTGATCATCAGTCTAATCCTGAACCATGTGATCATCAGGCAAATCCTGAACCATGTGATCATCAATGTAACCCTGAACCATGTGATCATCAATCTAACCGTGAACAAGGTGATCATCAATATAACCCTTAAACAGGTGATCATCAGTCAAATCCTGAACCATGTGATCATCAGGCAAATCCTGAACCATGTGATCATCAATCCAACCCTGAACCATGTGCTCATCAATGTAACCGTGAACCAGGTGATCATCAATATAACGCTTAACCAGGTGATCATGAGTCTAACCCTGAACCATATGATCATCAATCTAACCCTGAACCATGTGTTCATCTATCTAACCATGAACCAGGTGAACATCAGTCTAACCGTGAACAAGGTGATCATCAATATAACCCTTAAACAGGTGATCATCAGTCTAACCCTGAACCATGTGATCATCAATGTAACCGTGAACCAGGTGATCATCTATATAACCCTTGACCAGGTGATCATGAGTCTAACCCTGAACCATATGATCATCAATCCAACCCTGAACCAGGTGATCATCAATCTAACCCTTAACCAGGTGATCATCAGTCCAATCTTGAACCATGTGATCATCAATCCAACCCTGAACCATGTGATCATCAATTTAACCCTGAACCAGGTGATCATCAGTCTAACCCTGAACCATGTGATCATCAATCTAACCATGAACCAGGTGAACATCAGTCTAACCCTGAACAATGTGATCATCAGTCTAACCCTGAACCATGTGATCATCAATCCAACCCTGGACCATGTGATCATCAATCTAACCGTGAACAAGGTGATGATCAATATAACCCTTAAACAGGTGATCATCAGTCTAACCCTGAACCAGGTGATCATCAGTCCAATCCTGAACCATGTGATCATCAATCCAACCCTGAACCATGTGATCATCAATCTAACCGTGAACCAGGTGATCATCAATATAACCCTTAACAAAGAGATCATCAGGCTAACCCTGAACCAGGTGATCATCAGTCTAACCCTGAACCATATGATCATCAATCCAACCCTGAACCATGTGATCATCAATGTAACCGTGAACCAGGTGATCATCTATATAACTCTTAACCAGGTGATCATGAGTCTAACCCTGAACCATATGATCATCAATCCAACCCTGAAACATTTGATCATCAATGTAACCGTCAACCAGGTGATCTTGAATTTAACCCTTAACCAGGTGATCATGAGTCTAACCCTGAACCATATGATCATCAATCCAACCCTGAACCATGTGATCCACAATGTAACCGTGAACCAGGTGATCATCTATATAACCCTTCACCAGGTGATCATGAGTCTAACCCTGAACCATATGATCATCAATCCAACCCTGAACCATGTGATCATCAATCTAACCGTGAACCAGGTTATCATCAATATAACCCTTAACCAGGTGATCATCAGTCTAATCTTGAACCAGGTGATCATCAGTCTAACCCTGAACAATGTGATCATCAATCCAACTTTGAACCATGTGATCATCAATCTAACCCTGAACAATGTGATCATCAGTCTAACCCTGAACCATGTGATCATCAATCCAACCCTGGACCATGTGATCATCAATCTAACCGTGAACAAGGTGATCATCAATATAACCCAGAACAATGTGATCATCAATCTAACCATGAACCAGGTGACCATCAGTCTAACCCTGAACCATGTGATCATCAATCTAACCCTGAACCATGTGATCATCAATCTAACCCTGAACCATATGATCATCAATCCAACCCTGAACAAGGTGATCATCAAAATAACCCTTAAACAGGTGATCATCAGTCTAACCCTGAACCAGGTGATCATCAGTCCAATCCTGAACCATGTGATCATAAATTCCAACCCAGAACCATGTGATCATCAGTCTAACCATGAACCAGGTGATCATCAGTCTAATCCTGAACCATGTGATCATCAGGCAAATCCTGAACCATGTGATCATCAATGTAACCCTGAACCATGTAATCATCAATCTAACCGTGAACAAGGTGATCATCAATATAACCCTTAAACAGGTGATCATCAGTCCAATCCTGAACCATGTGATCATCAGGCAAATCCTGAACCATGTGATCATCAATGTAACCCTGAACCATGTGATCATCAATCTAACCGTGAACAAGGTGATCATCAATATAACCCTTAAACAGGTGATCATCAGTCCAATCCTGAACCATGTGATCATCAGGCAAATCCTGAACCATGTGATCATCAATCCAACCCTGAACCATATGATCATCAATCTAACCCTGAACCATGTGTTCATCTATCTAACCATGAACCAGGTGAACATCAGTCTAACCGTGAACAAGGTGATCATCAATATAACCCTTAAACAGGTGATCATCAGTCTAACCCTGAACCATGTGATCATCAATGTAACCGTCAACCAGGTTTCCATCAATATAACCCTTAACCAGGTGATCATGAGTCTAACCCTGAACCATATGATCATCAATCCAACCCCGAACCATGTGATCATCTATATAACCCTTGACCAGGTGATCATGAGTCTAACCCTGAACCATATGATCATCAATCCAACCCTGAACCAGGTGATCATCAATCTAACCCTTAACCAGGTGATCATCAGTCCAACCCTGAACCATGTGATCATCAATCTAACCCTGAACCAGGTGATCATCAGTCTAACCCTGAACCATGTGATCATCAATCTAACCATGAACCAGGTGAACATCAGTCTAACCCTGAACAATGTGATCATCAGTCTAACCCTGAACCATGTGATCATCAATCCAACCCTGGACCATGTGATAATCAATCTAACCGTGAACAAGGTGATGATCAATATAACCCTTAAACAGGTGATCATCAGTCTAACCCTGAACCAGGTGATCATCAGTCCAATCCTGAACCATGTGATCATCAATCCAACCCTGAACCATGTGATCATCAATCTAACCGTGAACCAGGTGATCATCAATATAACCCTTAACAAAGTGATCATCAGGCTAACCCTGAACCAGGTGATCATCAGTCTAACCCTGAACCATATGATCATCAATCCAACCCTGAACCATGTGATCATCAATGTAACCGTGAACCAGGTGATCATCTATATAACTCTTAACCAGGTGATCATGAGTCTAACCCTGAACCATATGATCATCAATCCAACCCTGAAACATTTGATCATCAATGTAACCGTCAACCAGGTGATCTTGAATTTAACCCTTAACCAGGTGATCATGAGTCTAACCCTGAACCATATGATCATCAATCCAACCCTGAACCATGTTATCCACAATGTAACCGTGAACCAGGTGATCATCTATATAACCCTTAACCAGGTGATCATGAGTCTAACCCTGAACAATATGATCATCAATCCAACCCTGAACCATGTGATCATCAATCTAACCGTGAACCAGGTGATCATCAATCTAACCTTGAACCAGGTGTTTCTCAGTCTAATCTTGAACCATATGATCATCAATCCAACCCTGAACCATGTGATCATCAATCTAACCGTGAACCAGGTTATCATCAATATAACCCTTAACCAGGTGATCATCAGTCTAATCCTGAACCATGTGATCATCAGGCAAATCCTGAACCATGTGATCATCAATTTAACCCTGAACCATGTGATCATCAATCTAACCGTAAACAAGGTGATCATCAATATAACCCTTAAACAGGTGATCATCAGTCTAACCCTGAACCATGTGATCATCAATCCAACTTTGAACCATGTGATCATCAATCTAACCCTGAACAATGTGATCATCAGTCTAACCCTGAACCATGTGATCATCAATCCAACCCTGGACCATGTGATCATCAATCTAACCGTGAACAAGGTGATCATCAATATAACCCAGAACAATGTGATCATCAATCTAACCATGAACCAGGTGAACATCAGTCTAACCCTGAACCATGTGATCATCAATCTAACCCTTAAACAGGTGATCATCAGTCTAACCCTGAACCAGGTGATCATCAGTCCAATCCTGAACCATGTGATCATAAATTCCAACCCAGAACCATGTGATCATCAATCAAACCGTGAACCAGGTGATCATCAATATAACCCTTAACCAGGTGATCATCAGTCTAACCCTGAACCAGGTGATCATCAGTCTAATCCTGAACCATGTGATCATCAGGCAAATCCTGAACCATGTGATCATCAATGTAACCCTGAACCATGTGATCATCAATCTAACCGTGAACAAGGTGATCATCAATATAACCCTTAAACAGGTGATCATCAGTCCAATCCTGAACCATGTGATCATCAGGCAAATCCTGAACCATGTGATCATCAATGTAACCCTGAACCATGTGATCATCAATCTAACCGTGAACAAGGTGATCATCAATATAACCCTTAAACAGGTGATCATCAGTCCAATCCTGAACCATGTGATCATCAGGCAAATCCTGAACCATGTGATCATCAATCCAACCCTGAACCATGTGCTCATCAATATAACCCTTAACCAGGTCATCATGAGTCTAACCCTGAACCATATGATCATCAATCTAACCCTGAACCATGTGTTCATCTATCTAACCATGAACCAGGTGAACATCAGTCTAACCGTGAACAAGGTGATCATCAATATAACCCTTAAACAGGTGATCATCAGTCTAACCCTGAACCATGTGATCATCAATGTAACCGTGAACCAGGTGATCATCTATATAACCCTTAACCAGGTGATCATGAGTCTAACCCTGAACCATATGATCATCAATCCAACCCTGAACCAGGTGATCATCAATCTAACCATGAACAATGTGATCATCAATCCAACCCTGAACCATGTGATCATCAATGTAACCGTCAACCAGGTGATCATCAATATAATCCTTAACCAGTTGATCATGAGTCTAACCCTGAACCATATGATCATCAATCCAACCCTGAACCATGTGATCATCAATGTAACCGTCAATCAGGTGATCATCAATATAACCCTTAACCAGGTGATCATGAGTCTAACCCTGAACCATATGATCATCAATCCAACCCTGAACCATGTGATCATCAATGTAACCGTGAACCAGGTGATCATCTATATAACCCTTAACCAGGTGATCATGAGTCTAACCCTGAACCATATGATCATCAATCCAACCCTGAACCATGTGATCATCAATCTAATCGTGAACCAGGTGATTTTCAGTCTAATCTTGAACCATATGATCATCAATGCAACCCTGAACCATGTGATCATCAATCTAACCGTGAACCAGGTGATCATCAATATAACCCTTAACCAGGTGGTCATCAGTCTAATCCTGAACCATGTGATCATCAGGCAAATCCTGAACCATGTGATCATCAATGTAACCCTGAACCATGTGATCATCAATCTAACCGTGAACAAGGTGATCATCAGTCTAACCCTGAACCAGGTTATCATCAGTCCAATCCTTAACCATGTGATCATCAATCCAACCCTGAACCATGTGGTCATCAATCTAACCGTGAACCAGGTGATCATCAATATAACCCTTAACGAGGTGATCATCAGGCTAACCCTGAACCAGGTGATCATCAGTCTAATCCTGAACCATGTGATCATCAATCCAACCCTGAACCATGTGATCATCAATCTAACCGTGAACCAGGTGATCATCAATATAATCCTTAACGAGGTGATCATCAGGCTAACCCTGAACCAGGTGATCAACAGTCTAATCTTGAACAATGTGATCATCAATCCAACCCTGAACCTTGTGATCATCAATGTAACCATGAACCAGGAGATCATCAATATAACCCTTAACCAGGTGATCATGAGTCTAACCCTGAACCATATGATCAATAATCCAACCCTGAACCATGTGATCATCAATCTAACCGTGAACCAGGTGATAATCAATCTAACGTTGAACCAGGTGATCATCAGTCTAACCTCAATCTAACCCTGAACCATGTGATCATCAGTCCTATCCTGAACCATGTGATCATCAATCCAACCCTGAACCATGTGATCATCAATCTAACCGTGAACCAGGTGATCATCAATATAATCCTTAACGAGGTGATCATCAGGCTAACCCTGAACCAGGTGATCAACAGTCTAATCTTGAACAATGTGATCATCAATCCAACCCTGAACCTTGTGATCATCAATGTAACCATGAACCAGGAGATCATCAATATAACCCTTAACCAGGTGATCATGAGTCTAACCCTGAACCATATGATCAATAATCCAACCCTGAACCATGTGATCATCAATCTAACCGTGAACCAGGTGATAATCAATCTAACGTTGAACCAGGTGATCATCAGTCTAACCTCAATCTAACCCTGAACCATGTGAACATCAGTCCTATCCTGAACCATGTGATCATCAATCCAACCCTGAACCATGTGATCATCAATCTAACCGTGAACCAGGTGATCATCAATATAACCCTTAACCAGGTGATCATGAGTCTAACCCTGAACCATATGATCATCAATCCAACCCTGAACCAGGTGATCATCAATCTAACCATGAACAATGTGATCATCAATCCAACCCTGAACCATGTGATCATCAATGTAACCGTCAACCAGGTGATCATCAATATAATCCTTAACCAGTTGATCATGAGTCTAACCCTGAACCATATGATCATCAATCCAACCCTGAACCATGTGATCATCAATGTAACCGTGAACCAGGTGATCATCTATATAACCCTTAACCAGGTGATCATGAGTCTAACCCTGAACCATATGATCATCAATCCAACCCTGAACCATGTGATCATCAATCTAATCGTGAACCAGGTGATTTTCAGTCTAATCTTGAACCATGTGATCATCAATCTAACCGTGAACCAGGTGATCATCAATATAACCCTTAACCAGGTGGTCATCAGTCTAATCCTGAACCATGTGATCATCAGGCAAATCCTGAACCATGTGATCATCAATGTAACCCTGAACCATGTGATCATCAATCTAACCGTGAACAAGGTGATCATCAATATAACCATTAAACAGGTGATCATCAGTCTAACCCTGAACCAGGTTATCATCAGTCCAATCCTGAACCATGTGATCATAAATTCCAACCCAGAACCATGTGATCATCAATCAAACCGTGAACCAGGTGATCATCAATATAACCCTTAACCAGGTGATCATCAGTCTAACCCTGAACCAGGTGATCATCAGTCTAATCCTGAACCATGTGATCATCAGGCAAATCCTGAACCATGTGATCATCAATGTAACCCTGAACCATGTGATCATCAATCTAACCGTGAACAAGGTGATCATCAATATAACCCTTAAACAGGTGATCATCAGTCCAATCCTGAACCATGTGATCATCAGGCAAATCCTGAACCATGTGATCATCAATGTAACCCTGAACCATGTGATCATCAATCTAACCGTGAACAAGGTGATCATCAATATAACCCTTAAACAGGTGATCATCAGTCCAATCCTGAACCATGTGATCATCAGGCAAATCCTGAACCATGTGATCATCAATCCAACCCTGAACCATGTGCTCATCAATATAACCCTTAACCAGGTCATCATGAGTCTAACCCTGAACCATATGATCATCAATCTAACCCTGAACCATGTGTTCATCTATCTAACCATGAACCAGGTGAACATCAGTCTAACCGTGAACAAGGTGATCATCAATATAACCCTTAAACAGGTGATCATCAGTCTAACCCTGAACCATGTGATCATCAATGTAACCGTGAACCAGGTGATCATCTATATAACCCTTAACCAGGTGATCATGAGTCTAACCCTGAACCATATGATCATCAATCCAACCCTGAACCAGGTGATCATCAATCTAACCATGAACAATGTGATCATCAATCCAACCCTGAACCATGTGATCATCAATGTAACCGTCAACCAGGTGATCATCAATATAATCCTTAACCAGTTGATCATGAGTCTAACCCTGAACCATATGATCATCAATCCAACCCTGAACCATGTGATCATCAATGTAACCGTCAATCAGGTGATCATCAATATAACCCTTAACCAGGTGATCATGAGTCTAACCCTGAACCATATGATCATCAATCCAACCCTGAACCATGTGATCATCAATCTAATCGTGAACCAGGTGATTTTCAGTCTAATCTTGAACCATATGATCATCAATGCAACCCTGAACCATGTGATCATCAATCTAACCGTGAACCAGGTGATCATCAATATAACCCTTAACCAGGTGGTCATCAGTCTAATCCTGAACCATGTGATCATCAGGCAAATCCTGAACCATGTGATCATCAATGTAACCCTGAACCATGTGATCATCAATCTAACCGTGAACAAGGTGATCATCAGTCTAACCCTGAACCAGGTTATCATCAGTCCAATCCTTAACCATGTGATCATCAATCCAACCCTGAACCATGTGGTCATCAATCTAACCGTGAACCAGGTGATCATCAATATAACCCTTAACGAGGTGATCATCAGGCTAACCCTGAACCAGGTGATCATCAGTCTAATCCTGAACCATGTGATCATCAATCCAACCCTGAACCATGTGATCATCAATCTAACCGTGAACCAGGTGATCATCAATATAATCCTTAACGAGGTGATCATCAGGCTAACCCTGAACCAGGTGATCAACAGTCTAATCTTGAACAATGTGATCATCAATCCAACCCTGAACCTTGTGATCATCAATGTAACCATGAACCAGGAGATCATCAATATAACCCTTAACCAGGTGATCATGAGTCTAACCCTGAACCATATGATCAATAATCCAACCCTGAACCATGTGATCATCAATCTAACCGTGAACCAGGTGATAATCAATCTAACGTTGAACCAGGTGATCATCAGTCTAACCTCAATCTAACCCTGAACCATGTGATCATCAGTCCTATCCTGAACCATGTGATCATCAATCCAACCCTGAACCATGTGATCATCAATCTAACCGTGAACCAGGTGATCATCAATATAATCCTTAACGAGGTGATCATCAGGCTAACCCTGAACCAGGTGATCAACAGTCTAATCTTGAACAATGTGATCATCAATCCAACCCTGAACCTTGTGATCATCAATGTAACCATGAACCAGGAGATCATCAATATAACCCTTAACCAGGTGATCATGAGTCTAACCCTGAACCATATGATCAATAATCCAACCCTGAACCATGTGATCATCAATCTAACCGTGAACCAGGTGATAATCAATCTAACGTTGAACCAGGTGATCATCAGTCTAACCTCAATCTAACCCTGAACCATGTGAACATCAGTCCTATCCTGAACCATGTGATCATCAATCCAACCCTGAACCATGTGATCATCAATCTAACCGTGAACCAGGTGATCATCAATATAACCCTTAACCAGGTGATCATGAGTCTAACCCTGAACCATATGATCATCAATCCAACCCTGAACCAGGTGATCATCAATCTAACCATGAACAATGTGATCATCAATCCAACCCTGAACCATGTGATCATCAATGTAACCGTCAACCAGGTGATCATCAATATAATCCTTAACCAGTTGATCATGAGTCTAACCCTGAACCATATGATCATCAATCCAACCCTGAACCATGTGATCATCAATGTAACCGTGAACCAGGTGATCATCTATATAACCCTTAACCAGGTGATCATGAGTCTAACCCTGAACCATATGATCATCAATCCAACCCTGAACCATGTGATCATCAATCTAATCGTGAACCAGGTGATTTTCAGTCTAATCTTGAACCATGTGATCATCAATCTAACCGTGAACCAGGTGATCATCAATATAACCCTTAACCAGGTGGTCATCAGTCTAATCCTGAACCATGTGATCATCAGGCAAATCCTGAACCATGTGATCATCAATGTAACCCTGAACCATGTGATCATCAATCTAACCGTGAACAAGGTGATCATCAATATAACCATTAAACAGGTGATCATCAGTCTAACCCTGAACCAGGTTATCATCAGTCCAATCCTGAACCATGTGATCATCAATCCAACCCTGAACCATGTGATCATCAATCTAACCGTGAACCAGGTGATCATCAATATAACCCTTAACGAGGTGATCATCATGCTAACCCTGAACCAGGTGATCATCAGTCTAATCCTGAACCATGTGATCATCAATCCAACCCTGAACCATGTGATCATCAATCTAACCGTGAACCAGGTGAACATCAATAAAATCCTTAACGAGGTGATCATCAGGCTAACCCTGAACCAGGTGATCAACAGTCTAATCTTGAACAATGTGATCATCAATCCAACCCTGAACCTTGTGATCATCAATGTAACCATGAACCAGGAGATCATCAATATAACCCTTAACCAGGTGATCATGAGTCTAACCCTGAACCATATGATCAATAATCCAACCCTGAACCATGTGATCATCAATCTAACCGTGAACCAGGTGATAATCAATCTAACGTTGAACCAGGTGATCATCAGTCTAACCTCAATCTAACCCTGAACCATGTGATCATCAATCTAGTCCTGGACCATGTGATCATCAATCTAACCGTGAACAAAGTGATCATCAATGAAACCTTAAACAGGAGATCATCAGTCTAACCCTGAATCAGGTGATCATCAGTCCTATCCTGAACCATGTGATCATCAATCCAACCCTGAACCATGTGATCATCAATCTAACCGTGAACCAGGTGATCATCAATATAACCCTTAACGAGGTGATCATCAGGCTAACCCTGAACCATATGATCATCAATCCAACCCTGAACCATGTGATCATCAATGTAACCGTCAATCAGGTGATCATCAATATAACCCTTAACCAGGTGATCATGAGTCTAACCCTGAACCATATGATCATCAATCCAACCCTGAACCAGGTGATCATCAATCTAACCATGAACAATGTGATCATCAATCCAACCCTGAACCATGTGATCATCAATGTAACCGTCAACCAGGTGATCATCAATATAATCCTTAACCAGTTGATCATGAGTCTAACCCTGAACCATATGATCATCAATCCAACCCTGAACCATGTGATCATCAATCTAACCGTGAACCAGGTGATCATCAATATAACCCTTAACCAGGTGGTCATTAGTCTAATCCTGAACCATGTGATCATCAGGCAAATCCTGAACCATGTGATCATCAGGCAAATCCTGAACCATGTGATCATCAATGTAACCCTGAACCATGTGATCATCAATCTAACCGTGAACAAGGTGATCATCAATATAACCCTTAAACAGGTGATCATCAATCCAACCCTGAACCATGTGATCATCAATCTAACCGTGAACCAGGTGATCATCAATATAACCCTTAACGAGGTGATCATCAGGCTAACCCTGAACCAGGTGATCATCAGTCTAATCCTGAACCATGTGATCATCAATCCAACCCTGAACCATGTGATCATCAATCTAACCGTGAACCAGGTGATCATCAATAAAATCCTTAACGAGGTGATCATCAGGCTAACCCTGAACCAGGTGATCAACAGTCTAATCTTGAACAATGTGATCATCAATCCAACCCTGAACCTTGTGATCATCAATGTAACCATGAACCAGGAGATCATCAATATAACCCTTAACCAGGTGATCATGAGTCTAACCCTGAACCATATGATCAATAATCCAACCCTGAACCATGTGATCATCAATCTAACCGTGAACCAGGTGATAATCAATCTAACGTTGAACCAGGTGATCATCAGTCTAACCTCAATCTAACCCTGAACCATGTGATCATCAATCTAGTCCTGGACCATGTGATCATCAATCCAACCCTGAACCATGTGATCATCAATCTAACTGTGAACCAGGTGATCATCAATATAACCGTGAACAAAGTGATCATCAATGAAACCCTTAAACAGGAGATCATCAGTGTAACCCTGAACCAGGTGATCAGTCCTATCCTGAACCATGTGATCATCAATCCAACCCTGAACCATATGATCATCAATCCAACCCTGAACCATGTGATCATCAATGTAACCCTGAACCAGGTGATCATTTGTCTAATCCTGAACCATGTGATCATCAATGTAACCGTCAACCAGGTGATCATCAATATAACCCTTAACCAGGTGATCATGAGTCTAACCCTGAACCATATGATCATCAATCCAACCCTGAACCATGTGATCATCAATGTAACCGTGAACCAGGTGATCATGAGTCTAACCCTGAACCATATGATCATCAATCCAACCCTGAACCATGTGATCATCAGGCGAATCCTGAACCATGTGATCATCAATGTAACCCTGAACCATGTGATCATCAATCTAACCGTGAACAAGGTGATCATCAAAATAACCCTTAAACAGGTGATCATCAGTCCAATCCTGAACCATGTGATCATCAGGCAAATCCTGAACCATGTGATCATCAATCCAACCCTGAACCATGTGCTCATCAATATAACCCTTAACCAGGTGATCATGAGTCTAACCCTAAACCTTATGATCATCAATCTAACCCTGAACCATGTGTTCATCTATCTAACCATGAACCAGGTGAACATCAGTCTAACCCTGAACCATGTGATCATCAATGTAACCGTCAACCAGGTGATCATCAATATAATCCTTAACCAGTTGATCATGAGTCTAACCCTGAACCATATGATCATCAATCCAACCCTGAACCATGTGATCATCAATGTAACCGTCAATCAGGTGATCATCAATATAACCCTTAACCAGGTGATCATGAGTCTAACCCTGAACCATATGATCATCAATCCAACCCTGAACCATGTGATCATCAATGTAACCATGAACCAGGTGATCATCTATATAACCCTTAACCAGGTGATCATGAGTCTAACCCTGAACCATATGATCATCAATCCAACCCTGAACCATGTGATCATCAACCTAATCGTGAACCAGGTGATTTTCAGTCTAATCTTGAACCATATGATCATCAATCCAACCCTGAACCATGTGATCATCAATCTAACCGTGAACCAGGTGATCATCAATATAACCCTTAACCAGGTGATCATGAATATAATCCTTAACGAGGTGATCATCAGGCTAACCCTGAACCATGTGATCAACAGTCTAATCCTGAACCATGTGATCATCAGGCAAATCCTGAACCATGTGATCATCAATGTAACCCTGAACCATGTGATCATCAATCTAACCGTGAACAAGGTGATCATCAATATAACCCTTAAACAGGTGATCATCAGTCTAACCCTGAACCAGGTTATCATCAGTCCAATCCTGAACCATGTGATCATCAATCCAACCCTGAACCATGTGATCATCAATCTAACCGTGAACCAGGTGATCATCAATATAACCCTTAACGAGGTGATAATCAGGCTAACCCTGAACCAGGTGAGCAACAGTCTAATCTTGAACAATGTGATCATCAATCCAACCCTGAACCTTGTGATCATCAATGTAACCATGAACCAGGAGATCATCAATATAACCCTTAACCAGGTGATCATGAGTCTAACCCTGAACCATATGATCAATAATCCAACCCTGAACCATGTGATCATCAATCTAACCGTGAACCAGGTGATAATCAATCTAACGTTGAACCAGGTGATCATCAGTCTAACCTCAATCTAACCCTGAACCATGTGATCATCAATCTAGTCCTGGACCATGTGATCATCAATCTAACCGTGAACAAAGTGATCATCAATGAAACCCTTAAACAGGAGATCATCAGTCTAACTCTGAACCAGGTGATCATCAGTCCTATCCTGAACCATGTGATCATCAATCCAACCCTGAACCATGTGATCATCAATCTAACCGTGAACCAGGTGATCATCAATATAACCCTAAACGAGGTGATCATCAGGCTAACCCTGAACCATGTGATCATCAGTCTAACCCTGAACCATGTGATCATCAATCCAACCCTGGACCATGTGATCATCAATCTAACCGTGAACAAGGTGATGATCAATATAACCCTTAAACAGGTGATCATCAGTCTAACCCTGAACCATATGATCATCAATCCAACCCTGAACCATGTGATCATCAATGTAACCGTCAACCAGGTGATCATCTATATAACTCTTAACCAGGTGATCATGAGTCTAACCCTGAACCATATGATCATCAATCGAACCCTGAAACATTTGATCATCAATGTAACCGTCAACCAGGTGATCTTGAATTTAACCCTTAACCAGGTGATCATGAGTCTAACCCTGAACCATATGATCATCAATCCAACCCTGAACCATGTGATCATCAATCTACCCGTGAACCAGGTGATCATCAATCTAACCTTGAACCAGGTGTTTCTCAGTCTAATCTTGAACCATATGATCATCAATCAAACCCTGAACCATGTGATCATCAATCTAACCGTGAACCAGGTGATCATCAATATAACCCTTAACCAGGTGATCATCAGTCTAACCCTGAACCATGTGATCATCAGGCAAATCCTGAACCCTGTGATCATCAATGTAACCCTGAACCATGTAATCATCAATCTAACCGTAAACAAGGTGATCATCAATATAACCCTTAAACAGGTGATCATCAATCTAACCCTGAACCAGGTGATCATCAGTCCAATCCTGAACCATGTGATGATCAATCCAACCCTGAACCATGTGATCATCAATCTAACCCTGAACAATGTGATCATCAGTCTAACCCTGAACCATGTGATCATCAATCCAACCCTGGACCATGTGATCATCAATCTAACCGTGAACAAGGTGATCATCAATATAACCCAGAACAATGTGATCATCAATCTAACCATGAACCAGGTGAACATCAGTCTAACCCTGAACCATGTGATCATCAATCTAACCCTGAACCATATGATCATCAGTCTAATCCTGAACCATGTGATCATCAATCCAACCCTGGACCATGTGATCATCAATCCAACCCTGAACAAGGTGATCATCAAAATAACCCTTAAACAGGTGATCATCAGTCTAACCCTGAACCAGGTGATCATCAGTCCAATCCTGAACCATGTGATCATAAATTGCAACCCAGATCCATGTGATCATCAATCAAACCGTGAACCAGGTAATCATCAATATAACCCTTAACCAGGTGATCATCAGTCTAACCCTGAACCAGGTGATCATCAGTCTAACCCTGAACCAGGTGATCATCAGTCTAACCCTGAACCAGGTGATCATCAGTCTAACCCTGAACCATATGATCATCAATCCAACCCTGAACCATGTGATCATCAATGTAACCGTCAACCAGGAGATCATCTATATAACTCTTAACCAGGTGATCATGAGTCTAACCCTGAACCATATGATCATCAATCGAACCCTGAAACATTTGATCATCAATGTAACCGTCAACCAGGTGATCTTGAATTTAACCCTTAACCAGGTGATCATGAGTCTAACCCTGAACCATATGATCATCAATCCAACCCTGAACCATGTGATCATCAATCTACCCGTGAACCAGGTGATCATCAATCTAACCTTGAACCAGGTGTTTCTCAGTCTAATCTTGAACCATATGATCATCAATCAAACCCTGAACCATGTGATCATCAATCTAACCGTGAACCAGGTGATCATCAATATAACCCTTAACCAGGTGATCATCAGTCTAACCCTGAACCATGTGATCATCAGGCAAATCCTGAACCCTGTGATCATCAATGTAACCCTGAACCATGTGATCATCAATCTAACCGTAAACAAGGTGATCATCAATATAACCCTTAAACAGGTGATCATCAGTCTAACCCTGAACCAGGTGATCATCAGTCCAATCCTGAACCATGTGATGATCAATCCAACCCTGAACCATGTGATCATCAATCTAACCCTGAACAATGTGATCATCAGTCTAACCCTGAACCATGTGATCATCAATCCAACCCTGGACCATGTGATCATCAATCTAACCGTGAACAAGGTGATCATCAATATAACCCAGAACAATGTGATCATCAATCTAACCATGAACCAGTTGAACATCAGTCTAACCCTGAACCATGTGATCATCAATCTAACCCTGAACCATATGATCATCAGTCTAATCCTGAACCATGTGATCATCAATCCAACCCTGGACCATGTGATCATCAATCCAACCCTGAACAAGGTGATCATCAAAATAACCCTTAAACAGGTGATCATCAGTCTAACCCTGAACCAGGTGATCATCAGTCCAATCCTGAACCATGTGATCATAAATTGCAACCCAGATCCATGTGATCATCAATCAAACCGTGAACCAGGTGATCATCAATATAACCCTTAACCAGGTGATCATCAGTCTAACCCTGAACCAGGTGATCATCAGTGTAACCCTGAACCAGGTGATCATCAGGCAAATCCTGAACCATGTGATCATCAGGCAAATCTTGAACCATGTGATCATCAATGTAACCCTGAACCATGTGATCATCAATCTAACCGTGAACAAGGTGATCATCAATATAACCCTTAAACAGGTGATCATCAGTCCAATCCTGAACCATGTGATCATCAGGCAAATCCTGAACCATGTGATCATCAATCCAACCCTGAACCATGTGCTCATCAATATAACCCTTAACCAGGTGATCATGAGTCTAACCCTGAACCATATGATCATCAATCTAACCCTGAACCATGTGTTCATCTATGTAACCATGAACCAGGTGAACATCAGTCTAACCGTGAACAAGGTGATCATCAATATAACCCTTAAACAGGTGATCATCAGTCTAACCCTGAACCATGTGATCATCAATGTAACCGTGAACCAGGTGATCATCTATATAACCCTAAACCAGGTGATCATGAGTCTAACCCTGAACCATATGATCATCAATCCAACCCTGAACCAGGTGATCATCAATCTAACCATGAACAATGTGATCATCAATCCAACCCTGAACCATGTGATCATCAATGTAACCGTCAACCAGGTGATCATCAATATAATCCTTAACCAGTTTATCATGAGTCTAACCCTGAACCATATGATCATCAATCCAACCCTGAACCATGTGATCATCAATGTAACCGTCAATCAGGTGATCATCAATATAACCCTTAACCAGGTGATCATGAGTCTAACCCTGAACCATATGATCATCAATCCAACCCTGAACCATGTGATCATATATGTAACCGTGAACCAGGTGATCATCTATATAACCCTTAACCAGGTGATCATGAGTCTAACCCTGAACCATATGATCATCAATCCAACCCTGAACCATGTGATCATCAATGTAACCCTGAACCATGTGATCATCAATCTAACCGTAAACAAGGTGATCATCAATATAACCCTTAAACAGGTGATCATCAGTCTAACCCTGAACCAGTTGATCATCAGTCCAATCCTGAACCATGTGATGATCAATCCAACCCTGAACCATGTGATCATCAATCTAACCCTGAACAATGTGATCATCAGTCTAACCCTGAACCATGTGATCATCAATCCAACCCTGGACCATGTGATCATCAATCTAACCGTGAACAAGGTGATCATCAATATAACCCAGAACAATGTGATCATCAATCTAACCATGAACCAGGTGAACATCAGTCTAACCCTGAACCATGTGATCATCAATCTAACCCTGAACCATATGATCATCAGTCTAATCCTGAACCATGTGATCATCAATCCAACCCTGGACCATGTGATCATCAATCCAACCCTGAACAAGGTGATCATCAAAATAACCCTTAAACAGGTGATCATCAGTCTAACCCTGAACCAGGTGATCATCAGTCCAATCCTGAACCATGTGATCATAAATTGCAACCCAGATCCATGTGATCATCAATCAAACCGTGAACCAGGTAATCATCAATATAACCCTTAACCAGGTGATCATCAGTCTAACCCTGAACCAGGTGATCATCAGTCTAACCCTGAACCAGGTGATCATCAGTCTAACCCTGAACCAGGTGATCATCAGTCTAACCCTGAACCATATGATCATCAATCCAACCCTGAACCATGTGATCATCAATGTAACCGTCAACCAGGAGATCATCTATATAACTCTTAACCAGGTGATCATGAGTCTAACCCTGAACCATATGATCATCAATCGAACCCTGAAACATTTGATCATCAATGTAACCGTCAACCAGGTGATCTTGAATTTAACCCTTAACCAGGTGATCATGAGTCTAACCCTGAACCATATGATCATCAATCCAACCCTGAACCATGTGATCATCAATCTACCCGTGAACCAGGTGATCATCAATCTAACCTTGAACCAGGTGTTTCTCAGTCTAATCTTGAACCATATGATCATCAATCAAACCCTGAACCATGTGATCATCAATCTAACCGTGAACCAGGTGATCATCAATATAACCCTTAACCAGGTGATCATCAGTCTAACCCTGAACCATGTGATCATCAGGCAAATCCTGAACCCTGTGATCATCAATGTAACCCTGAACCATGTGATCATCAATCTAACCGTAAACAAGGTGATCATCAATATAACCCTTAAACAGGTGATCATCAGTCTAACCCTGAACCAGGTGATCATCAGTCAAATCCTGAACCATGTGATGATCAATCCAACCCTGAACCATGTGATCATCAATCTAACCCTGAACAATGTGATCATCAGTCTAACCCTGAACCATGTGATCATCAATCCAACCCTGGACCATGTGATCATCAATCTAACCGTGAACAAGGTGATCATCAATATAACCCAGAACAATGTGATCATCAATCTAACCATGAACCAGGTGAACATCAGTCTAACCCTGAACCATGTGATCATCAATCTAACCCTGAACCATATGATCATCAGTCTAATCCTGAACCATGTGATCATCAATCCAACCCTGGACCATGTGATCATCAATCCAACCCTGAACAAGGTGATCATCAAAATAACCCTTAAACAGGTGATCATCAGTCTAACCCTGAACCAGGTGATCATCAGTCCAATCCTGAACCATGTGATCATAAATTGCAACCCAGATCCATGTGATCATCAATCAAACCGTGAACCAGGTGATCATCAATATAACCCTTAACCAGGTGATCATCAGTCTAACCCTGAACCAGGTGATCATCAGTGTAACCCTGAACCAGGTGATCATCAGGCAAATCCTGAACCATGTGATCATCAGGCAAATCTTGAACCATGTGATCATCAATGTAACCCTGAACCATGTGATCATCAATCTAACCGTGAACAAGGTGATCATCAATATAACCCTTAAACAGGTGATCATCAGTCCAATCCTGAACCATGTGATCATCAGGCAAATCCTGAACCATGTGATCATCAATCCAACCCTGAACCATGTGCTCATCAATATAACCCTTAACCAGGTGATCATGAGTCTAACCCTGAACCATATGATCATCAATCTAACCCTGAACCATGTGTTCATCTATGTAACCATGAACCAGGTGAACATCAGTCTAACCGTGAACAAGGTGATCATCAATATAACCCTTAAACAGGTGATCATCAGTCTAACCCTGAACCATGTGATCATCAATGTAACCGTGAACCAGGTGAACATCAGTCTAACCCTGAACCATGTGATCATCAATCTAACCCTGAACCATATGATCATCAGTCTAATCCTGAACCATGTGATCATCAATCCAACCCTGGACCATGTGATCATCAATCCAACCCTGAACAAGGTGATCATCAAAATAACCCTTAAACAGGTGATCATCAGTCTAACCCTGAACCAGGTGATCATCAGTCCAATCCTGAACCATGTGATCATAAATTGCAACCCAGATCCATGTGATCATCAATCAAACCGTGAACCAGGTGATCATCAATATAACCCTTAACCAGGTGATCATCAGTCTAACCCTGAACCAGGTGATCATCAGTGTAACCCTGAACCAGGTGATCATCAGGCAAATCCTGAACCATGTGATCATCAGGCAAATCTTGAACCATGTGATCATCAATGTAACCCTGAACCATGTGATCATCAATCTAACCGTGAACAAGGTGATCATCAATATAACCCTTAAACAGGTGATCATCAGTCCAATCCTGAACCATGTGATCATCAGGCAAATCCTGAACCATGTGATCATCAATCCAACCCTGAACCATGTGCTCATCAATATAACCCTTAACCAGGTGATCATGAGTCTAACCCTGAACCATATGATCATCAATCTAACCCTGAACCATGTGTTCATCTATGTAACCATGAACCAGGTGAACATCAGTCTAACCGTGAACAAGGTGATCATCAATATAACCCTTAAACAGGTGATCATCAGTCTAACCCTGAACCATGTGATCATCAATGTAACCGTGAACCAGGTGATCATCTATATAACCCTAAACCAGGTGATCATGAGTCTAACCCTGAACCATATGATCATCAATCCAACCCTGAACCAGGTGATCATCAATCTAACCATGAACAATGTGATCATCAATCCAACCCTGAACCATGTGATCATCAATGTAACCGTCAACCAGGTGATCATCAATATAATCCTTAACCAGTTTATCATGAGTCTAACCCTGAACCATATGATCATCAATCCAACCCTGAACCATGTGATCATCAATGTAACCGTCAATCAGGTGATCATCAATATAACCCTTAACCAGGTGATCATGAGTCTAACCCTGAACCATATGATCATCAATCCAACCCTGAACCATGTGATCATATATGTAACCGTGAACCAGGTGATCATCTATATAACCCTTAACCAGGTGATCATGAGTCTAACCCTGAACCATATGATCATCAATCCAACCCTGAACCATGTGATCATCAATGTAACCCTGAACCATGTGATCATCAATCTAACCGTAAACAAGGTGATCATCAATATAACCCTTAAACAGGTGATCATCAGTCTAACCCTGAACCAGTTGATCATCAGTCCAATCCTGAACCATGTGATGATCAATCCAACCCTGAACCATGTGATCATCAATCTAACCCTGAACAATGTGATCATCAGTCTAACCCTGAACCATGTGATCATCAATCCAACCCTGGACCATGTGATCATCAATCTAACCGTGAACAAGGTGATCATCAATATAACCCAGAACAATGTGATCATCAATCTAACCATGAACCAGGTGAACATCAGTCTAACCCTGAACCATGTGATCATCAATCTAACCCTGAACCATATGATCATCAGTCTAATCCTGAACCATGTGATCATCAATCCAACCCTGGACCATGTGATCATCAATCCAACCCTGAACAAGGTGATCATCAAAATAACCCTTAAACAGGTGATCATCAGTCTAACCCTGAACCAGGTGATCATCAGTCCAATCCTGAACCATGTGATCATAAATTGCAACCCAGATCCATGTGATCATCAATCAAACCGTGAACCAGGTAATCATCAATATAACCCTTAACCAGGTGATCATCAGTCTAACCCTGAACCAGGTGATCATCAGTCTAACCCTGAACCAGGTGATCATCAGTCTAACCCTGAACCAGGTGATCATCAGTCTAACCCTGAACCATATGATCATCAATCCAACCCTGAACCATGTGATCATCAATGTAACCGTCAACCAGGAGATCATCTATATAACTCTTAACCAGGTGATCATGAGTCTAACCCTGAACCATATGATCATCAATCGAACCCTGAAACATTTGATCATCAATGTAACCGTCAACCAGGTGATCTTGAATTTAACCCTTAACCAGGTGATCATGAGTCTAACCCTGAACCATATGATCATCAATCCAACCCTGAACCATGTGATCATCAATCTACCCGTGAACCAGGTGATCATCAATCTAACCTTGAACCAGGTGTTTCTCAGTCTAATCTTGAACCATATGATCATCAATCAAACCCTGAACCATGTGATCATCAATCTAACCGTGAACCAGGTGATCATCAATATAACCCTTAACCAGGTGATCATCAGTCTAACCCTGAACCATGTGATCATCAGGCAAATCCTGAACCCTGTGATCATCAATGTAACCCTGAACCATGTGATCATCAATCTAACCGTAAACAAGGTGATCATCAATATAACCCTTAAACAGGTGATCATCAGTCTAACCCTGAACCAGGTGATCATCAGTCAAATCCTGAACCATGTGATGATCAATCCAACCCTGAACCATGTGATCATCAATCTAACCCTGAACAATGTGATCATCAGTCTAACCCTGAACCATGTGATCATCAATCCAACCCTGGACCATGTGATCATCAATCTAACCGTGAACAAGGTGATCATCAATATAACCCAGAACAATGTGATCATCAATCTAACCATGAACCAGGTGAACATCAGTCTAACCCTGAACCATGTGATCATCAATCTAACCCTGAACCATATGATCATCAGTCTAATCCTGAACCATGTGATCATCAATCCAACCCTGGACCATGTGATCATCAATCCAACCCTGAACAAGGTGATCATCAAAATAACCCTTAAACAGGTGATCATCAGTCTAACCCTGAACCAGGTGATCATCAGTCCAATCCTGAACCATGTGATCATAAATTGCAACCCAGATCCATGTGATCATCAATCAAACCGTGAACCAGGTGATCATCAATATAACCCTTAACCAGGTGATCATCAGTCTAACCCTGAACCAGGTGATCATCAGTGTAACCCTGAACCAGGTGATCATCAGGCAAATCCTGAACCATGTGATCATCAGGCAAATCTTGAACCATGTGATCATCAATGTAACCCTGAACCATGTGATCATCAATCTAACCGTGAACAAGGTGATCATCAATATAACCCTTAAACAGGTGATCATCAGTCCAATCCTGAACCATGTGATCATCAGGCAAATCCTGAACCATGTGATCATCAATCCAACCCTGAACCATGTGCTCATCAATATAACCCTTAACCAGGTGATCATGAGTCTAACCCTGAACCATATGATCATCAATCTAACCCTGAACCATGTGTTCATCTATGTAACCATGAACCAGGTGAACATCAGTCTAACCGTGAACAAGGTGATCATCAATATAACCCTTAAACAGGTGATCATCAGTCTAACCCTGAACCATGTGATCATCAATGTAACCGTGAACCAGGTGAACATCAGTCTAACCCTGAACCATGTGATCATCAATCTAACCCTGAACCATATGATCATCAGTCTAATCCTGAACCATGTGATCATCAATCCAACCCTGGACCATGTGATCATCAATCCAACCCTGAACAAGGTGATCATCAAAATAACCCTTAAACAGGTGATCATCAGTCTAACCCTGAACCAGGTGATCATCAGTCCAATCCTGAACCATGTGATCATAAATTGCAACCCAGATCCATGTGATCATCAATCAAACCGTGAACCAGGTGATCATCAATATAACCCTTAACCAGGTGATCATCAGTCTAACCCTGAACCAGGTGATCATCAGTGTAACCCTGAACCAGGTGATCATCAGGCAAATCCTGAACCATGTGATCATCAGGCAAATCTTGAACCATGTGATCATCAATGTAACCCTGAACCATGTGATCATCAATCTAACCGTGAACAAGGTGATCATCAATATAACCCTTAAACAGGTGATCATCAGTCCAATCCTGAACCATGTGATCATCAGGCAAATCCTGAACCATGTGATCATCAATCCAACCCTGAACCATGTGCTCATCAATATAACCCTTAACCAGGTGATCATGAGTCTAACCCTGAACCATATGATCATCAATCTAACCCTGAACCATGTGTTCATCTATGTAACCATGAACCAGGTGAACATCAGTCTAACCGTGAACAAGGTGATCATCAATATAACCCTTAAACAGGTGATCATCAGTCTAACCCTGAACCATGTGATCATCAATGTAACCGTGAACCAGGTGATCATCTATATAACCCTAAACCAGGTGATCATGAGTCTAACCCTGAACCATATGATCATCAATCCAACCCTGAACCAGGTGATCATCAATCTAACCATGAACAATGTGATCATCAATCCAACCCTGAACCATGTGATCATCAATGTAACCGTCAACCAGGTGATCATCAATATAATCCTTAACCAGTTTATCATGAGTCTAACCCTGAACCATATGATCATCAATCCAACCCTGAACCATGTGATCATCAATGTAACCGTCAATCAGGTGATCATCAATATAACCCTTAACCAGGTGATCATGAGTCTAACCCTGAACCATATGATCATCAATCCAACCCTGAACCATGTGATCATATATGTAACCGTGAACCAGGTGATCATCTATATAACCCTTAACCAGGTGATCATGAGTCTAACCCTGAACCATATGATCATCAATCCAACCCTGAACCATGTGATCATCAATGTAACCCTGAACCATGTGATCATCAATCTAACCGTAAACAAGGTGATCATCAATATAACCCTTAAACAGGTGATCATCAGTCTAACCCTGAACCAGTTGATCATCAGTCCAATCCTGAACCATGTGATGATCAATCCAACCCTGAACCATGTGATCATCAATCTAACCCTGAACAATGTGATCATCAGTCTAACCCTGAACCATGTGATCATCAATCCAACCCTGGACCATGTGATCATCAATCTAACCGTGAACAAGGTGATCATCAATATAACCCAGAACAATGTGATCATCAATCTAACCATGAACCAGGTGAACATCAGTCTAACCCTGAACCATGTGATCATCAATCTAACCCTGAACCATATGATCATCAGTCTAATCCTGAACCATGTGATCATCAATCCAACCCTGGACCATGTGATCATCAATCCAACCCTGAACAAGGTGATCATCAAAATAACCCTTAAACAGGTGATCATCAGTCTAACCCTGAACCAGGTGATCATCAGTCCAATCCTGAACCATGTGATCATAAATTGCAACCCAGATCCATGTGATCATCAATCAAACCGTGAACCAGGTAATCATCAATATAACCCTTAACCAGGTGATCATCAGTCTAACCCTGAACCAGGTGATCATCAGTCTAACCCTGAACCAGGTGATCATCAGTCTAACCCTGAACCAGGTGATCATCAGTCTAACCCTGAACCATATGATCATCAATCCAACCCTGAACCATGTGATCATCAATGTAACCGTCAACCAGGAGATCATCTATATAACTCTTAACCAGGTGATCATGAGTCTAACCCTGAACCATATGATCATCAATCGAAACCTGAAACATTTGATCATCAATGTAACCGTCAACCAGGTGATCTTGAATTTAACCCTTAACCAGGTGATCATGAGTCTAACCCTGAACCATATGATCATCAATCCAACCCTGAACCATGTGATCATCAATCTACCCGTGAACCAGGTGATCATCAATCTAACCTTGAACCAGGTGTTTCTCAGTCTAATCTTGAACCATATGATCATCAATCAAACCCTGAACCATGTGATCATCAATCTAACCGTGAACCAGGTGATCATCAATATAACCCTTAACCAGGTGATCATCAGTCTAACCCTGAACCATGTGATCATCAGGCAAATCCTGAACCCTGTGATCATCAATGTAACCCTGAACCATGTGATCATCAATCTAACCGTAAACAAGGTGATCATCAATATAACCCTTAAACAGGTGATCATCAGTCTAACCCTGAACCAGGTGATCATCAGTCCAATCCTGAACCATGTGATGATCAATCCAACCCTGAACCATGTGATCATCAATCTAACCCTGAACAATGTGATCATCAGTCTAACCCTGAACCATGTGATCATCAATCCAACCCTGGACCATGTGATCATCAATCTAACCGTGAACAAGGTGATCATCAATATAACCCAGAACAATGTGATCATCAATCTAACCATGAACCAGGTGAACATCAGTCTAACCCTGAACCATGTGATCATCAATCTAACCCTGAACCATATGATCATCAGTCTAATCCTGAACCATGTGATCATCAATCCAACCCTGGACCATGTGATCATCAATCCAACCCTGAACAAGGTGATCATCAAAATAACCCTTAAACAGGTGATCATCAGTCTAACCCTGAACCAGGTGATCATCAGTCCAATCCTGAACCATGTGATCATAAATTGCAACCCAGATCCATGTGATCATCAATCAAACCGTGAACCAGGTGATCATCAATATAACCCTTAACCAGGTGATCATCAGTCTAACCCTGAACCAGGTGATTATCAGTGTAACCCTGAACCAGGTGATCATCAGGCAAATCCTGAACCATGTGATCATCAGGCAAATCTTGAACCATGTGATCATCAATGTAACCCTGAACCATGTGATCATCAATCTAACCGTGAACAAGGTGATCATCAATATAACCCTTAAACAGGTGATCATCAGTCCAATCCTGAACCATGTGATCATCAGGCAAATCCTGAACCATGTGATCATCAATCCAACCCTGAACCATGTGCTCATCAATATAACCCTTAACCAGGTGATCATGAGTCTAACCCTGAACCATATGATCATCAATCTAACCCTGAACCATGTGTTCATCTATGTAACCATGAACCAGGTGAACATCAGTCTAACCGTGAACAAGGTGATCATCAATATAACCCTTAAACAGGTGATCATCAGTCTAACCCTGAACCATGTGATCATCAATGTAACCGTGAACCAGGTGATCATCTATATAACCCTAAACCAGGTGATCATGAGTCTAACCCTGAACCATATGATCATCAATCCAACCCTGAACCAGGTGATCATCAATCTAACCATGAACAATGTGATCATCAATCCAACCCTGAACCATGTGATCATCAATGTAACCGTCAACCAGGTGATCATCAATATAATCCTTAACCAGTTTATCATGAGTCTAACCCTGAACCATATGATCATCAATCCAACCCTGAACCATGTGATCATCAATGTAACGGTCAATCAGGTGATCATCAATATAACCCTTAACCAGGTGATCATGAGTCTAACCCTGAACCATATGATCATCAATCCAACCCTGAACCATGTGATCATATATGTAACCGTGAACCAGGTGATCATCTATATAACCCTTAACCAGGTGATCATGAGTCTAACCCTGAACCATATGATCATCAATCCAACCCTGAACCATGTGATCATGAATCTAATCGTGAACCAGGTGATTTTGAGTCTAATCTTGAACCATATGATCATCAATCCAACCCTGAACCAGGTGATCATCAATATAACCCTTTACGAGGTGATCATCCGGCTAACCCTGAACCAGGTGATCATCAGTCTAATCCTGAACCATGTGATCATCAATCCAACCCTGAACCATGTGATCATCAATCTAACCGTGAACCAGGTGATCATCAATATAATCCTTAACGAGGTGATCATCAGGCTAACCCTGAACCAGGTGATCAACAGTCTAATCTTGAACAATGTGATCATCAATCCAACCCTGAACCTTGTGATCATCAATGTAACCATGAACCAGGAGATCATCAATATAACCCTTAACCAGGTGATCATGAGTCTAACCCTGAACCATATGATCAATAATCCAACCCTGAACCATGTGATCATCAATCTAACCGTGAACCAGGTGATAATCAGTCTAACTTCAATCTAACCCTGAACCATGTGATCATCAATCTAGTCCTGGACCATGTGATCATCAATCTAACCGTGAACAAAGTGATCATCAATGAAACCCTTAAACAGGAGATCATCAGTCTAACCCTGAACCAGGTGATCATCAGTCCTATCCTGAACCATGTGATCATCAATCCAACCCTGAACCATGTGATCATCAATCTAACCGTGAACCAGGTGATCATCAATATAACCCTTAACGAGGTGATCATCAGGCTAACCCTGAACCAGGTGATCATCAGTCTAATCCTGAACCATGTGATCATCAATCCAACCCTGAACCATGTGATCATCAATCTAACCGTGAACCAGGTGATCATCATTATAACCGTGAACAAAGTGATCATCAATGAAACCCTTAAACAGGAGATCATCAGTGTAACCCTGAACCAGGTGATCATCAGTCCTATCCTGAACCAGGTGATCATCAATCCAACCCTGAACCATATGATCATCAATCCAACCCTGAACCATGTGATCATCAATGTAACCCTGAACCAGGTGATCATTTGTCTAATCCTGAACCATGTGATCATCAATGTAACCGTCAACCAGGTGATCATCAATATAACCCTTAACCAGGTGATCATGAGTCTAACCCTGAACCATATGATCATCAATCCAACCCTGAACCATGTGATCATCAATGTAACCGTGAACCAGGTGATCATGAGTCTAACCCTGAACCATATGATCGTCAATCCAACCCTGAACCATTTGATCATCAATGTAACCGTCAACCAGGTGATCATGAGTCTAAACCTGAACCATATGATCATCAATCCAACCCTGAACCATGTGATCATCAATATAATCCTTAACCAGTTGATCATGAGTCTAACCCTGAACCATATGATCATCAATCCAACTCTGAACCATGTGATCATCAATGTAACCGTCAATCAGGTGATCATCAATATAACCCTTAACCAGGTGATCATGAGTCTAACCCTAAACCATATGATCATCAATCCAACCCTGAACCATGTGATCATCAATGTAACCGTGAACCAGGTGATCATCTATATAACCCTTAACCAGGTGATCATGAGTCTAACCCTGAACCATATGATCATCAATCCAACCCTGAACCATGTGATCATCAATCTAATCGTGAACCAGGTGATTTTCAGTCTAATCTTGAACCATATGATCATCAATCCAACCCTGAACCATGTGATCATCAATCTAACCGTGAACCAGGTGATCATCAATATAACCCTTAACCAGGTGGTCATCAGTCTAATCCTGAACCAGGTGATCATCAATGTAACCCTGAACCATGTGATCATCAATCTAACCGTGAACAAGGTGATCATCAATATGACCCTTAAACAGGTGATCATCAGTCTAACCCTGAACCAGGTGATCATCAGTCCAATCCTGAACCATGTGATCATCAATCCAACCCTGAACCATGTGATCATCAATCTAACCGTGAACCAGGTGATCATCAATATAACCCTTAATGAGGTGACCATCAGGCTAACCCTGAACCATGTGATCATCAGTCTAATCCTGAACCATGTGATCATCAATCCAACCCTGAACCATGTGATCATCAATCTAACCGTGAACCAGGTGATCATCAATATAACCGTGAACAAAGTGATCATCAATGAAACCCTTAAACAGGAGGTCATCAGTGTAACCCTGAACCACGTGATCATCATTCCTATCCTGAACCATGTGATCATCAATCCAACCCTGAACCATATGATCATCAATCCAACCCTGAACCATGTGATCATCAATGTAACCCTGAACCAGGTGATCATTTGTCTACTCCTGAACCATATGATCATCAATGTAACCGTCAACCAGGTGATCATCAATATAACCCTTAACCAGGTGATCATGAGTCTAACCCTGAACCATATGATCATCAATCCAACCCTGAACCATGTGATCATCAATGTAACCGTGAACCAGGTGATCATGAGTCTAACCCTGAACCATATGATCATCAATCCAACCCTGAACCATTTGATCATCAATGTAACCGTCAACCAGGTGATCATGAGTCTAACCCTGAACCATATGATCATCAATCCAACCCTGAACCATGTGATCATCAGGCGAATCCTGAACCATGTGATCATCAATGTAACCCTGAACCATGTGATCATCAATCTAACCGTGAACAAGGTGATCATCAATATAACCCTTAAACAGGAGATCATCAGTCTAACCCTGAACCAGGTAATCATCAGTCCTATCCTGAACCATGTGATCATCAATCCAACCTTGAACCATGTGATCATCAATCTAACCGTGAACCAGGTGATCATCAATATAATCCTTAACGAGGTGATCATCAGGCTAACCCTGAACCAGGTGATCAACAGTCTAATCTTGAACAATGTGATCATCAATCCAACCCTGAACTTTGTGATCATCAATGTAACCATGAACCAGGAGATCATCAATATAACCCTTAACCAGGTGATCATGAGTCTAACCCTGAACCATATGATCAATAATCCAACCCTGAACCATGTGATCATCAATCTAACCGTGAACCAGGTGATAATCAATCTAACGTTGAACCAGGTGATCATCAGTCTAACCCTGAACCATATGATCATCAATCCAACCCTGAACCATGTGATCATCAATGTAACCGTGAACCAGGTGATCATCTATATAACCCTTAACCAGGTGATCATGAGTTTAACCCTGAACCATATGATCATCAATCCAACCCTGAACCATGTGATCATCAATCTAATCGTGAACCAGGTGATTTTCAGTCTAATCTTGAACCATATGATCATCAATCCAACCCTGAACCATTTGATCATCAATGCAACCGTCAACCAGGTGATCATGAGTCTAACCCTGAACCATATGATCATCAATCCAACCCTGAACCATGTGATCATCAGGCGAATCCTGAACCATGTGATCATCAATGTAACCCTGAACCATGTGATCATCAAACTAACCGTGAACAAGGTGATCATCAATATAACCCTTAAACAGGAGATCATCAGTCTAACCCTGAACCAGGTGATCATCAGTCCTATCCTGAACCATGTGATCATCAATCCAACCCTGAACCATGTGATCATCAATCTAACCGTGAACCAGGTGATCAACAGTCTAATCTTGAACAATGTGATCATCAATCCAACCCTGAACCTAGTGATCATCAATGTAACCATGAACCAGGAGATCATCAATCTAACGTTGAACCAGGTGATCATCAGTCTAACCTCAATCTAACCCTGAACCATGTGATCATCAATCTAGTCCTGGACCATGTGATCATCAATTTAACCGTGAACAAAGTGATCATCAATGAAACCCTTAAACAGGAGATCATCAGTCTAACCCTGAACCATATGATCAATAATCCAACCCTGAACCATGTGATCATCAATCTAACCGTGAACCAGGTGATAATCAATCTAACGTTGAACCAGGTGATCATCAGTCTAACCTCAATCTAACCCTGAACCATGTGATCATCAATCTAGTCCTGGACCATGTGATCATCAATTTAACCGTGAACAAAGTGATCATCAATGAAACCCTTAAACAGGAGATCATCAGTCTAACCCTGAACCATGTGATCATCAATCTAACCGTGAACCAGGTGATCATCAATATAACCGTGAACAAAGTGATCATCAATGAAACCCTTAAACAGGAGATCATCAGTGTAACCCTGAACCAGGTGATCGTCAGTCCTATCCTGAACCATGTGATCATCAATCCAACCCTGAACCATATGATCATCAATCCAACCCTGAACCATGTGATCATCAATGTAACCCTGAACCAGGTGATCATTTGTCTAATCCTGAACCATGTGATCATCAATGTAACCGTCAACCAGGTGATCATCAATATAACCCTTAACCAGGTGATGATGAGTCTAACCCTGAACCATATGATCATCAATCCAACCTTGAACCATATGATCATCAATGTAACCGTGAACCAGGTGATCATGAGTCTAACCCTGAACCATATGATCATCAATCCAACCCTGAACCATTTGATCATCAATGTAACCGTCAACCAGGTGATCATGAGTCTAACCCTGAACCATATGATCATCAATCCAACCCTGAACCATGTGATCATCAGGCGAATCCTGAACCATGTGATCATCAATGTAACCCTGAACCATGTGATCATCAATCTAACCGTGAACAAGGTGATCATCAATATAACCCTTAAACAGGAGATCATCAGTCTAACCCTGAACCAGGTAATCATCAGTCCTATCCTGAACCATGTGATCATCAATCCAACCTTGAACCATGTGATCATCAATCTAACCGTGAACCAGGTGATCATCAATATAATCCTTAACGAGGTGATCATCAGGCTAACCCTGAACCAGGTGATCAACAGTCTAATCTTGAACAATGTGATCATCAATCCAACCCTGAACTTTGTGATCATCAATGTAACCATGAACCAGGAGATCATCAATATAACCCTTAACCAGGTGATCATGAGTCTAACCCTGAACCATATGATCAATAATCCAACCCTGAACCATGTGATCATCAATCTAACCGTGAACCAGGTGATAATCAATCTAACGTTGAACCAGGTGATCATCAGTCTAACCTCAATCTAACCCTGAACCATGTGATCATCAATCTAGTCCTGGACCATGTGATCATCAATCTAACCGTGAACAAAGTGATCATCAATGAAACCCTTAAACAGGAGATCATCAGTCCTATCCTGAACCATGTGATCATCAATCCAACCCTGAACCATGTGATCATCAATCTAACCGTGAACCAGGTGATCATCAATATAACCCTTAAGGAGGTGATCATCAGGCTAACCCTGAACCATGTGATCATCAATCCAACCCTGAACCATGTGATCATCAATCTAACCGTGAACCAGGTGATAATCAATATAACCGTGAACAAAGTGATCATCAATGAAACCCTTAAACAGGAGATCATCAGTGTAACCCTGAACCAGGTGATCATCAGTCCTATCCTGAACCATGTGATCATCAATCCAACCCTGAATCATATGATCATCAATCCAACCCTGAACCATGTGATCATCAATGTAACCCTGAACCAGGTGATCATTTGCCTAATCCTGAACCATGTGAACATCAATGTAACCGTCAACCAGGTGATCATCAATATAACCCTTAACCAGGTGATCATGAGTCTAACCCTGAACCATATGATCATCAATCCAACCCTGAACCATGTGATCATCAATGTAACCGTGAACCAGGTGATCATGAGTCTAACCTCAATCTAACCCTGAACCATGTGATCATCAATCTAGTCCTGGACCATGTGATCATCAATCTAACCATGAACAAAGTGATCATCAATGTAATCGTGAACCATGTGATCATCAATGTAACCGTGAACCGGGTGATCATCAATATAACCCTTAACCAGGTGATCATCAGTCTAACCCTGAACCAGGTGATCATCAGTCTAATCCTGAACCATGTGATCATCAATCCAACCCTGGACCATGTGATCATCAATCTAACCGTGAAAAAGGTGATCATCAATATAACCCTTAAACAGGTGATCATCAGTCAAACCCTGAACCAGGTGATCATCAGTCCAATCATGGACCATGTGATCATCAATCCAACCCTAAACCATTTGATCATCAATCTAACCGTGAACCAGGTGATCATCAATATAATCCTTAACTAGGTGATCATGAGTCTAACCCTGAACCAGGTGATCATCAGTCTAATCCTGAACCATGTGATCATCAATCCAATCCTGGACCATGTGATCATCAATCCAACCCTGGACCATGTGATCATCAGTCTAACCCTAAACCATATGATCATCAATCCAACCCTGAACCATGTGATCATCAATGTAACCGTGAACCAGGTGATCATGAGTCTAACCCTGAACAATGTGATCATCAATGTAACCGTGAACCAGGTGATCATGAGTCTAACCCTGAACCATATGATCATCAATCCAACCCTGAACCATTTGATCATCAATGTAACCGTCAACCAGGTGATCATGAGTCTAACCCTGAACCATGTGATCATCAATCTAACCGTGAAGAAAGTGATCATCAATATAACCCTTAAACAGGAGATCATCAGGCTAACACTGAACCAGGTGATCATCAGTCTAATCCAGAACCATGTGATCATCAATCCAACCCTGAACCATGTGATCATCAATCTAACCGTGAACCAGGTGATCATCAATATAATCGTGAACAAAGTGATCATCAATGAAACCCTTAAACAGGAGATCATCAGTGTAACCCTGAACCAGGTGATCATCAGTCCTATCCTGAACCATGTGATCATCAATCCAACCCTGAACCATATGATCATCAATCCAACCCTGAACCATGTGATCATCAATCTAACCATGAACCAGGTGATAATCAATCTAACGTTGAACCAGGTGATCATCAGTCTAACCTCAATCTAACCCTGAACCATGTGATCATCAATCTAGTCCTGGACCATGTGATCATCAATCTAACCATGAACAAAGTGATCATCAATGTAATCGTGAACCATGTGATCATCAATGTAACCGTGAACCAGGTGATCATCAATATAACCCTTAACCAGGTGATCATCAGTCTAACCCTGAACCAGGTGATCATCAGTCTAATCCTGAACCATGTGATCATCAATCCAACCCTGGACCATGTGATCATCAATCTAACCGTGAAAAAGGTGATCATCAATATAACCCTTAAACAGGTGATCATCAGTCAAACCCTGAACCAGGTGATCATCAGTCCAATCATGGACCATGTGATCATCAATCCAACCCTAAACCATTTGATCATCAATCTAACCGTGAACCAGGTGATCATCAATATAATCCTTAACTAGGTGATCATGAGTCTAACCCTGAACCAGGTGATCATCAGTCTAATCCTGAACCATGTGATCATCAATCCAATCCTGGACCATGTGATCATCAATCCAACCCTGGACCATGTGATCATCAGTCTAACCCTAAACCATATGATCATCAATCCAACCCTGAACCATGTGATCATCAATGTAACCGTGAACCAGGTGATCATGAGTCTAACCCTGAACAATGTGATCATCAATGTAACCGTGAACCAGGTGATCATGAGTCTAACCCTGAACCATATGATCATCAATCCAACCCTGAACCATTTGATCATCAATGTAACCGTCAACCAGGTGATCATGAGTCTAACCCTGAACCATGTGATCATCAATCTAACCGTGAAGAAAGTGATCATCAATATAACCCTTAAACAGGAGATCATCAGGCTAACACTGAACCAGGTGATCATCAGTCTAATCCAGAACCATGTGATCATCAATCCAACCCTGAACCATGTGATCATCAATCTAACCGTGAACCAGGTGATCATCAATATAATCGTGAACAAAGTGATCATCAATGAAACCCTTAAACAGGAGATCATCAGTGTAACCCTGAACCAGGTGATCATCAGTCCTATCCTGAACCATGTGATCATCAATCCAACCCTGAACCATATGATCATCAATCCAACCCTGAACCATGTGATCATCAATGTAACCCTTAACCAGGTGATCATGAGTCTAACCCTGAACCATATGATCATCAATCCAACCCTGAACCATGTGATCATCAATGTAACCGTGAACCAGGTGATCATGAGTCTAACCCTGAACCATATGATCATCAATCCAACCCTGAACCATTTGATCATCAATGTAACCGTCAACCACGTGATCATGAGTCTAACCCTGAACCATGTGATCATCAATCTAACCGTGAACAAAGTGATCATCAATATAACCCTTAAACAGGAGATCATCAGTCTAACCCTGAACCAGGTGATCAAAAGTCCTATCCTGAACCATGTGATCATCAATCCAAACCTGAACCATGTGATCATCAATCTAACCGTGAACCAGGTGATCATCAATATAACCCTTAACGAGGTGATCATCAGGCTAACCCTGAACCAGGTGATCATCAGTCTAATCCTGAACCATGTGATCATCAATCCAACCCTGAACCATGTGATCATCAATGTAACCGTCAACCAGGTGATCATCAATATAATCCTTAACCAGTTGATCATGAGTCTAACCCTGAACCATATGATCATCAATCCAACCCTGAACCATGTGATCATCAATGTAACCGTCAATCAGGTGATCATCAATATAACCCTTAACCAGGTGATCATGAGTCTAACCCTGAACCATATGATCATCAATCCAACCCTGAACCATGTGATCATCAATGTAACCGTGAACCAGGTGATCATCTATATAACCCTTAACCAGGTGATCATGAGTCTAACCCTGAACCATATGATCATCAATCCAACCCTGAACCATGTGATAATCAATCTAATCGTGAACCAGGTGATTTTCAGTCTAATCTTGAACCATATGATCATCAATCCAACCCTGAACCATGTGATCATCAATCTAACCGTGAACCAGGTGATCATCAATATAACCCTTAACCAGGTGGTCATCAGTCTAATCCTGAACCATGTGATCATCAGGCAAATCCTGAACCATGTGATCATCAATGTAACCCTGAACCATGTCATCATCAATCTAACCGTGAACAAGGTGATCATCAATATAACCCTTAAACAGGTGATCATCAGTCTAACCCTGAACCAGGTGATCATCAGTCCAATCCTGAACCATGTGATCATCAATCCAACACTGAACCATGTGATCATCAATCTAACCGTGAACCAGGTGATCATCAATAAAACCCTTAACGTGGTGATCAACAGGCTAACCCTGAACCAGGTGATCATCAGTCTAATCCTGAACCATGTGATCATCAATCCAACCCTAAACCATGTGATCATCAATCTAACCGTGAACCAGGTGATCATCAATATAATCCTTAACGAGGTGATCATCAGGCTAACCCTGAACCAGGTGATCCAAAGTCTAATCTTGAACAATGTGATCATCAATCCAACCCTGAACCTTGTGATCATCAATGTAACCATGAACCAGGTGATCATCAATATAACCCTTAACCAGGTGATCATGAGTCTAACCCTGAACCATATGATCAATAATCCAACCCTGAACCATGTGATCATCAATCTAACCATGAACCAGGTGATAATCAATCTAACGTTGAACCAGGTGATCATCAGTCTAACCTCAATCTAACCCTGAACCATGTGATCATCAATCTAGTCCTGGACCATGTGATCATCAATCTAACCATGAACAAAGTGATCATCAATGTAATCGTGAACCATGTGATCATCAATGTAACCGTGAACCAGGTGATCATCAATATAACCCTTAACCAGGTGATCATCAGTCTAACCCTGAACCAGGTGATCATCAGTCTAATCCTGAACCATGTGATCATCAATCCAACCCTGGACCATGTGATCATCAATCTAACCGTGAAAAAGGTGATCATCAATATAACCCTTAAACAGGTGATCATCAGTCAAACCCTGAACCAGGTGATCATCAGTCCAATCATGGACCATGTGATCATCAATCCAACCCTAAACCATTTGATCATCAATCTAACCGTGAACCAGGTGATCATCAATATAATCCTTAACTAGGTGATCATGAGTCTAACCCTGAACCAGGTGATCATCAGTCTAATCCTGAACCATGTGATCATCAATCCAATCCTGGACCATGTGATCATCAATCCAACCCTGGACCATGTGATCATCAGTCTAACCCTAAACCATATGATCATCAATCCAACCCTGAACCATGTGATCATCAATGTAACCGTGAACCAGGTGATCATGAGTCTAACCCTGAACAATGTGATCATCAATGTAACCGTGAACCAGGTGATCATGAGTCTAACCCTGAACCATATGATCATCAATCCAACCCTGAACCATTTGATCATCAATGTAACCGTCAACCAGGTGATCATGAGTCTAACCCTGAACCATGTGATCATCAATCTAACCGTGAAGAAAGTGATCATCAATATAACCCTTAAACAGGAGATCATCAGGCTAACACTGAACCAGGTGATCATCAGTCTAATCCAGAACCATGTGATCATCAATCCAACCCTGAACCATGTGATCATCAATCTAACCGTGAACCAGGTGATCATCAATATAATCGTGAACAAAGTGATCATCAATGAAACCCTTAAACAGGAGATCATCAGTGTAACCCTGAACCAGGTGATCATCAGTCCTATCCTGAACCATGTGATCATCAATCCAACCCTGAACCATATGATCATCAATCCAACCCTGAACCATGTGATCATCAATGTAACCCTGAACCAGGTGATCATTTGTCTAATCCTGAACCATGTGATCATCAATGTAACCGTCAACCAGGTGATCATCAATATAACCCTTAAACAGGAGATCATCAGTCTAACCCTGAACCAGGTGATCATCAGTCCTATCCTGAACCATGTGATCATCAATCCAACCCTGAACCATGTGATCATCAATCTAACCGTGAACCAGGTGATCATCAATATAATCCTTAACGAGGTGATCATCAGGCTAACCCTGAACCAGGTGATCAATAGTCTAATCTTGAACAATGTGATCATCAATCCAACCCTGAACCTTGTGATCATCAATGTAACCATGAACCAGGAGATCATTAATATAACCCTTAACCAGGTGATCATGAGTCCAACCCTGAACCATATGATCAATAATCCAACCCTGAACCATGTGATCATCAATTAACCGTGAACCAGGTGATAATCAATCTAACGTTGAACCAGGTGATCATCAGTCTAACCTCAATCTAACCCTGAACCATGTGATCATCAATCTAGTCCTGAACCATGTGATCATCAATCTAACCGTGAACAAAGTGATCATCAATGAAACCCTTAAACAGGAGATCATCAGTCTAACCCTGAACCAGGTGATCATCAGTCTAATCCTGAACCATGTGATCATCAATCTAACCGTGAACCAGGTGATCATCAATATAATCCTTAACGAGGTGATCATCAGGCTAACCCTGAACCAGGTGATCAACAGTCTAATCTTGAACAATGTGATAATCAATCCAACCCTGAACCTTGTGATCATCAATGTAACCATGAACCAGGAGATCATCAATATAACCCTTAACCAGGTGATCATGAGTCTAACCCTGAACCATATGATCAATAATCCAACCCTGAACCATGTGATCATCAATCTAACCGTGAACCAGGTGATAATCAATCTAATGTTGAACCAGGTGATCATCAGTCTAGTCCTGGACCATGTGATCATCAATCTAACCGTGAACAAAGTGATCATCAATGAAACCCGTAAACAGGAGATCATCAGTCTAACCCTGAACCATGTGATCATCAATCCAACCCTGAACCATGTGATCATCAATCTAACCGTGAACCAGGTGATAATCAATATAACCGTGAACAAAGTGATCATCAATGAAACCCTTAAACAGGAGATCATCAGTGTAACCCTGAACCAGGTGATCATCAGTCCAACCCTGAATCATATGATCATCAATCCAACCCTGAACCATGTGATCATCAATGTAACCCTGAACCAGGTGATCATTTGTCTAATCCTGAACCATGTGATCATCAATGTAACCGTCAACCAGGTGATCATCAATATAACCCTTAACCAGGTGATCATGAGTCTAACCCTGAACCATATGATCATCAATCCAACCCTGAACCATTTGATCATCAATGTAACCGTGAACCAGGTGATCATGAGTCTAACCCTGAACCATATGATCATCAATCCAACCCTGAACCATTTGATCATAAATGTAACCGTGAACAAGGTGATCATCAATATAACCCTTAACGAGGTGATCATCAGGCTAACCCTGAACCAGGTGATCATCAGTCTAATCCTGAACCATGTGATCATCAATCCAACCCTGAACCATGTGATCATCAATCTAACCGTGAACCAGGTGATCATCAATATAATCCTTAACGAGGTGATCATCAGGCTAACCCTGAACCAGGTGATCAACAGTCTAATCTTGAACAATGTGATCATCAATCTAACCCTGAACCTTGTGATCATCAATGTAACCATGAACCAGGAGATCATCAATATAACCCTTAACCAGGTGATCATGAGTCTAACCCTGAACCATATGATCAATAATCCAACCCTGAACCATGTGATCATCAATCTAACCGTGAACCAGGTGATAATCAATCTAACGTTGAACCAGGTGATCATCAGTCTAGTCCTGGACCATGTGATCATCAATCTAACCGTGAACAAAGTGATCATCAATGAAACCCTTAAACAGGAGATCATCAGTCTAACCCTGAACCAGGTGCTCATCAGTCCTATCCTGAACCATGTGATCATCAATCCAACCCTGAACCATGTGATCATCAATCTAACCGTGAACCAGGTGATCATCAATATAACCCTTAACGAGGTGATCATCAGGCTAACCCTGAACCAGGTGATCATCAGTCTAATCCTGAACCATGTGATCATCAATCCAACCCTGAACCATGTGATCATCAATCTAACCGTGAACCAGGTGATCATCAATATAACCATGAACAAAGTGATCATCAATGAAACCCTTAAACAGGAGATCATCAGTGTAACCCTGAACCAGGTGATCATCAGTCCTATCCTGAACCATGTGATCATCAATCCAACCCTGAACCATATGATCATCAATCCAATCCTGAACCATGTGATCATCAATGTAACCCTGAACCAGGTGATCATTTGTCTAATCCTGAACCATGTGATCATCAATGTAACCGTCAACCAGGTGATAATCAATATAACCCTTAACCAGGTGATCATGAGTCTAACCCTGAACCATATGATCATCAATCCAACCCTGAACCATGTGATCATCAATGTAACCGTGAACCAGGTGATCATGAGTCTAACCCTGAACCATATGATCATCAATCCAACCCTGAACCATTTGATCATCAATGTAACCGTCAACCAGGTGATCATGAGTCTAACCCTGAACCATATGATCATCAATCCAACCCTGAACCATGTGATCATCAGGCGAATCCTGAACCATGTGATCATCAATGTAACCCTGAACCAAGTGATCATCAATCTAACCGTGAACAAGGTGATCATCAATATAACCCTTAAACAGGAGATCATCAGTCTAACCCTGAACCAGGTGATCATCAGTCCTATCCTGAACCATGTGATCATCAATCCAACCCTGAACCATGTGATCATCAATCTAACCGTGAACCAGGTGATCATCAATATAATCCTTAACGAGGTGATCATCAGGCTAACCCTGAACCAGGTGATCAACAGTCTAATCTTGAACAATGTGATCATCAATCCAACCCTGAACCTTGTGATCATCAATGTAACCATGAACCAGGAGATCATCAATATAACCCTTAACCAGGTGATCATGAGTCTAACCCTGAACCATATGATCAATAATCCAACCCTGAACCATGTGATCATCAATCTAACCGTGAACCAGGTGATAATCAATCTAACGTTGAACCAGGTGATCATCAGTCTAGTCCTGGACCATGTGATCATCAATCTAACCGTGAACAAAGTGATCATCAATGAAACCCTTAAACAGGATATCATCAGTCTAACCCTGAACCAGGTGCTCATCAGTCCTATCCTGAACCATGTGATCATCAATCCAACCCTGAACCATGTGATCATCAATCTAACCGTGAACCAGGTGATAATCAATATAACCGTGAACAAAGTGATCATCAATGAAACCCTTAAACAGGAGATCATCAGTGTAACCCTGAACCAGGTGATCATCAGTCCTATCCTGAACCATGTGATCATCAATCCAACCCTGAATCATATGATCATCAATCCAACCCTGAACCATGTGATCATCAATGTAACCCTGAACCAGGTGATCATTTGTCTAATCCTGAACCATGTGATCATCAATGTAACCGTCAACCAGGTGATCATCAATATAACCCTTAACCAGGTGATCATGAGACTAACCCTGAACCATATGATCATCAATCCAACCCTGAACCATTTGATCATCAATGTAACCGTGAACCAGGTGATCATGAGTCTAACCCTGAACCATATGATCATCAATCCAACCCTGAACCATTTGATCATCAATGTAACCGTCAACCAGGTGATCATGAGTCTAACCCTGAACCATGTGATCATCAATCTAACCGTGAACAAGGTGATCATCAATATAACCCTTAAACAGGAGATCATCAGTCTAACCCTGAACCAGGTGATCATAAGTCCTATCCTGAACCATGTGATCATCAATCCAAACCTGAACCATGTGATCATCAATCTAACCGTGAACCAGGTGATCATCAATATAACCCTTAACGAGGTGATCATCAGGCTAACCCTGAACCAGGTGATCATCAGTCTAATCCTGAACCATGTGATCATCAATCCAACCCTGAACCATGTGATCATCAATGTAACCGTCAACCAGGTGATCATCAATATAATCCTTAACCAGTTGATCATGAGTCTAACCCTGAACCATATGATCATCAATCCAACCCTGAACCATGTGATCATCAATGTAACCGTCAATCAGGTGATCATCAATATAACCCTTAACCAGGTGATCATGAGTCTAACCCTGAACCATATGATCATCAATCCAACCCTAAACCATGTGATCATCAATGTAACCGTGAACCAGGTGATCATCTATATAACCCTTAACCAGGTGATCATGAGTCTAACCCTGAACCATATGATCATCAATCCAACCCTGAACCATGTGATCATCAATCTAATCGTGAACCAGGTGATTTTCAGTCTAATCTTGAACCATATGATCATCAATCCAACCCTGAACTATGTGATCATCAATCTAACCGTGAACCAGGTGATAATCAATATAACCCTTAACCAGGTGGTCATCAGTCTAATCCTGAACCATGTGATCATCAGGCAAATCCTGAACCATGTGATCATCAATGTAACCCTGAACCATGTGATCATCAGTCTAACCCTGAACCAGGTGATCATCAGTCCAATCCTGAACCATGTGATCATCAGTCTAATCCTGAACCATGTGATCATCAATCCAACCCTGGACCATGTGATCATCAATATAATCCTTAACGAGGTGATCATCAGGCTAACCCTGAACCAGGTGATCCAAAGTCTAATCTTGAACAATGTGATCATCAATCCAACCCTGAACCTTGTGATCATCAATGTAACCATGAACCAGGTGATCATCAATATAACCCTTAACCAGGTGATCATGAGTCTAACCCTGAACCATATGATCAATAATCCAACCCTGAACCATGTGATCATCAATCTAACCATGAACCAGGTGATAATCAATCTAACGTTGAACCAGGTGATCATCAGTCTAACCTCAATCTAACCCTGAACCATGTGATCATCAATCTAGTCCTGGACCATGTGATCATCAATCTAACCATGAACAAAGTGATCATCAATGAAACCCTTAAACAGGTGATCATCAGTCTAACCCTGAACCAGGTGATCATCAGTCCAATCCTGAACCATGTGATCATCAATCCAACCCTGGACCATGTGATCATCAGTGCAATCCTGAACCAGGTGATCATCAATATAACCCTTAACCAGGTGATCATCAGTCTAACCCTGAACCAGGTGATCATCAGTCTAATCCTGAACCATGTGATCATCAATCCAACCCTGGACCATGTGATCATCAATCTAACCGTGAACAAGGTGATCATCAATATAACCCTTAAACAGGTGATCATCAGTCAAACCCTGAACCAGGTGATCATCAGTCCAATCATGGACCATGTGATCATCAATCCAACCCTAAACCATTTGATCATCAATCTAACCGTGAACCAGGTGATCATCAATATAATCCTTAACCAGGTGATCATGAGTCTAACCCTGAACCAGGTGATCATCAGTCTAATCCTTAACATTGTGATTATCAATCCAATCCTGGACCATGTGATCATCAATCCAACCCTGGACCATGTGATCATCAATCTAACCGTGAACAAGGTGATCATCAATAAAACCCTTAAACAGGTGATCATCAGTCTAACCCTAAACTAGGTGATCATCAATCCAATCCTGAACCATGTGATCATTAATCCAACCCAGAACCATTTGATCGTCAATCTAACCCTGAACCATGTGATCATCAATCTAACCATGAACCAGGTGAACATCAGTCTAACCATGAACCATGTGATCATCAATCTAACCCTGAACCATGTGATCATCAATCTAATCCTGGACCATGTGATTATCAATCTAACCGTGAACAAAGTGATCATCAATGTAACCCTTAAACAGGTGATCATCAGTCTAACCCTGAACCAGGTGATCATCAGTCCAATCCTGAACCATGTGATCATCAATCCAACCCTGAACCATGTGATCATCAATCTAACCCTGAACCATGTGATCATCAATCTAACCCTGAACCATGTGATCATCAATCCAACCCTGAACCATGTGATCATCAATCTAACCCTGAACAATGTGATCATCAGTCTAACCCTGAGCCATGTGATCATCAATCCAACCCTGGACCATGTGATCATCAATCTAACCGTGAACAAGGTGATCATCAATATAACCCTTAAACAGGTGATCATCAGTCCAATCCTGAACCATGTGATCATCAGTCCAATCCTGAACCATGTGATCATCAATCTAACCGTGAACCAGGTGATCATCAATATAACCCTTAACGAAGTGATCATCAGGCTAACCCTGAACCAAGTGATCATCAGTCTAATCCTGAACCATGTGATCATCAATCCAACCCTGAACCATGTGATCATCAATGTAACCGTCAACCAGGTGATCATCAATATAACCCTTAACCAGGTGATCATGAGTCTAACCCTGAACTATATGATCATCAATCCAACCCTGAACCATGTGATCATCAATGTAACCGTGAACCAGGTGATCATCTATATAACCCTTAACCAAGTGATCATTAGTCTAACCCTGAACCATATGATCATCAATTCAACCCTGAACCATGTGAACATCAATGTAACCCTGAACCATGTGATCATAAATCTAACCGTGAACAAGGTGATCATCAATGTAACCCTTAAACAGGTGATCATCAATGTAACCCTGAACCAGGTGATCATCAGTCCAATCCTGAACCAAGTGATCATCAATCCAACCCTGGACCATTTGATCATCAGTGCAATTCTGAACCATGTGATCATCAATCCAACCCTGGACCATGTGATAATCAGTCTAACCCTGAACCAGGTGATCATCAGTCTAACCCTGAACCATGTGGTCATCAATCCAACCCTGAACCATCTGATCATCAATCTAACCCTGAACAATGTGATCATCAGTCTAACCCTGAACCATGTGATCATCAATCCAACCCTGGACAATGTGATCATCAATCTAACCGTGAACAAGGTGATCATCAATATAACCCTTAAACAGGTGATCATCAGTCATACCCTGAATCAGGTGATCATCAGTCCAATCCTGAACCAAGTGATCATCAATCCAACCCTGGACCATGTGATCATCAGTGCAATTCTGAACCATGTGATCATCAATCCAACCCTGGACCATGTGATCATCAATGTAACCGTGAACCATGTGGTCATCAATGTAACCGTGAACCAGGTGATCATCAGTCTAACCCTGAACCAGGTGATCATCAGTCTAATCCTGAACCATGTGATCATCAATCCAATCCTGGACCATGTGATCATCAATCCAACCCTGGACCATGTTATCATCAATCTAACTGTAAACAGGGTGATCATCAATATAACCCTTAAACAGGTGATCATCAGTCTAACCCTGAACCAGGTGATCATCAATCCAACCCTGAACCATGTGATCATCAATCTAACCCTGAACCAGGTGATCATCAGTCTAACCCTGAACCATGTGATCATCAATCCAACCCTGAACCATCTGATCATCAATCTAACCCTGAACAATGTGATCATCAGTCTAACCCTGAACCATGTGATCATCAATCCAACCCTGGACCATGTGATCATCAATCTAACCGTGAACAAGGTGATCATCAATATAACCCTTAAACAGGTGATCATCAGTCTAACCCTGAACCAGGTGATCATCAGTCCAATCCTGAACCATGTGATCATCAATCCAACCCTGAATCATGTGATCATCAATCTAACCGTGAACCAGGTGATCATCAATATAACACTTAACGAAGTGATCATCAGTCTAATCCTGAACCATGTGATCATCAATCCAACCCTGAACCATGTGATCATCAATGTAACCTTCAACCAGGTGATCATCAATATAACCCTTAACCAGGTGATCATGAGTCTAACCCTGAACCATATGATCTTCAATCCAACCCTGAAACATTTTGACATCAATGTAACCGTGAACCAGGTGATCATCAATATAACCCTTAACGAAGTGATCACCAGGCTAACCCTGAACCAGGTGATCATCAGTCTAATCCTGAACCATGTGATCATCAATGTAACCGTCAACCAGGTGATCATGAGTCTAACCCTGAACCATATGATCATCAATCCAATCCTGAACCATGTGATCATCAGGCAAATCCTGAACCATGTGATCATCAATGTAACCCTGAACCATGTGATCATCAATCCAACCCTGAACCAGGTGATCATCAATCTAACCATGAACCATGTGATCATCAATCTAACCATGAACCATGTGATCATCAGTCCAACCCTGAACCATGTGATCATCAATCTAACCCTGAACCAGGTGATCATCAGTCTAACCCTGAACCATGTGATCATCAATCCAACCCTGAACTATTTGATCATCAATCTAACCCTGAACCATGTGATCATCAATCCAACCCTGGACCATGTGATCATCAATCTAACCGTGAACAAGGTGATCATCAATATAACCCTTAAACAGGTGATCATCAGTCAAACCCTGAACCAGGTGATCATCAGTCCAATCATGGACCATGTGATCATCAATCCAACCCTAAACCATTTGATCATCAATCTAACCGTGAACCAGGTGATCATCAATATAATCCTTAACCAGGTGATCATGAGTCTAACCCTGAACCAGGTGATCATCAGTCTAAATCTTAACCATGTGATTATCAATCCAATCCTGGACCATGTGATCATCAATCCAACCCTGGACCATGTGATCATCAATCTAACCGTGAACAAGGTGATCATCAATAAAACCCTTAAACAGGTGATCATCAGTCTAACCCTAAACTAGGTGATCATCAATCCAATCCTGAACCATGTGATCATTAATCCAACCCAGAACCATTTGATCGTCAATCTAACCCTGAACCATGTGATCATCAATCTAACCATGAACCAGGTGAACATCAGTCTAACCATGAACCATGTGATCATCAATCTAACCCTGAACCATGTGATCATCAATCTAATCCTGGACCATGTGATTATCAATCTAACCGTGAACAAAGTGATCATCAATGTAACCCTTAAACAGGTGATCATCAGTCTAACCCTGAACCAGGTGATCATCAGTCCAATCCTGAACCATGTGATCATCAATCCAACCCTGAACCATGTGATCATCAATCTAACCCTGAACCATGTGATCATCAATCTAACCCTGAACCATGTGATCATCAATCCAACCCTGAACCATGTGATCATCAATCTAACCCTGAACAATGTGATCATCAGTCTAACCCTGAGCCATGTGATCATCAATCCAACCCTGGACCATGTGATCATCAATCTAACCGTGAACAAGGTGATCATCAATATAACCCTTAAACAGGTGATCATCAGTCCAATCCTGAACCATGTGATCATCATTCCAATCCTGAACCATGTGATCATCAATCTAACCGTGAACCAGGTGATCATCAATATAACCCTTAACGAAGTGATCATCAGGCTAACCCTGAACCAAGTGATCATCAGTCTAATCCTGAACCATGTGATCATCAATCCAACCCTGAACCATGTGATCATCAATGTAACCGTCAACCAGGTGATCATCAATATAACCCTTAACCAGGTGATCATGAGTCTAACCCTGAACTATATGATCATCAATCCAACCCTGAACCATGTGATCATCAATGTAACCGTGAACCAGGTGATCATCTATATAACCCTTAACCAAGTGATCATTAGTCTAACCCTGAACCATATGATCATCAATTCAACCCTGAACCATGTGAACATCAATGTAACCCTGAACCATGTGATCATAAATCTAACCGTGAACAAGGTGATCATCAATGTAACCCTTAAACAGGTGATCATCAATGTAACCCTGAACCAGGTGATCATCAGTCCAATCCTGAACCAAGTGATCATCAATCCAACCCTGGACCATTTGATCATCAGTGCAATTCTGAACCATGTGATCATCAATCCAACCCTGGACCATGTGATCATCAGTCTAACCCTGAACCAGGTGATCATCAGTCTAACCCTGAACCATGTGGTCATCAATCCAACCCTGAACCATCTGATCATCAATCTAACCCTGAACAATGTGATCATCAGTCTAACCCTGAACCATGTGATCATCAATCCAACCCTGGACAATGTGATCATCAATCTAACCGTGAACAAGGTGATCATCAATATAACCCTTAAACAGGTGATCATCAGTCATACCCTGAATCAGGTGATCATCAGTCCAATCCTGAACCAAGTGATCATCAATCCAACCCTGGACCATGTGATCATCAGTGCAATTCTGAACCATGTGATCATCAATCCAACCCTGGACCATGTGATCATCAATGTAACCGTGAACCATGTGGTCATCAATGTAACCGTGAACCAGGTGATCATCAATATAACCCTTAACCAGGTGATCATCAGTCTAACCCTGAACCAGGTGATCATCAGTCTAATCCTGAACCATGTGATCATCAATCCAATCCTGGACCATGTGATCATCAATCCAACCCTGGACCATGTTATCATCAATCTAACTGTAAACAGGGTGATCATCAATATAACCCTTAAACAGGTGATCATCAGTCTAACCCTGAACCAGGTGATCATCAATCCAACCCTGAACCATGTGATCATCAATCCAACCCTGAACCATGTGATCATCAATCTAACCCTGAACCAGGTGATCATCAGTCTAACCCTGAACCATGTGATCATCAATCCAACCCTGAACCATCTGATCATCAATCTAACCCTGAACAATGTGATCATCAGTCTAACCCTGAACCATGTGATCATCAATCCAACCCTGGACCATGTGATCATCAATCTAACCGTGAACAAGGTGATCATCAATATAACCCTTAAACAGGTGATCATCAGTCTAACCCTGAACCAGGTGATCATCAGTCCAATCCTGAACCATGTGATCATCAATCCAACCCTGAATCATGTGATCATCAATCTAACCGTGAACCAGGTGATCATCAATATAACACTTAACGAAGTGATCATCAGTCTAATCCTGAACCATGTGATCATCAATCCAACCCTGAACCATGTGATCATCAATGTAACCTTCAACCAGGTGATCATCAATATAACCCTTAACCAGGTGATCATGAGTCTAACCCTGAACCATATGATCTTCAATCCAACCCTGAAACATTTTGACATCAATGTAACCGTGAACCAGGTGATCATCAATATAACCCTTAACGAAGTGATCACCAGGCTAACCCTGAACCAGGTGATCATCAGTCTAATCCTGAACCATGTGATCATCAATGTAACCGTCAACCAGGTGATCATGAGTCTAACCCTGAACCATATGATCATCAATCCAATCCTGAACCATGTGATCATCAGGCAAATCCTGAACCATGTGATCATCAATGTAACCCTGAACCATGTGATCATCAATCCAACCCTGAACCAGGTGATCATCAATCTAACCATGAACCATGTGATCATCAATCTAACCATGAACCATGTGATCATCAGTCCAACCCTGAACCATGTGATCATCAATCTAACCCTGAACCAGGTGATCATCAGTCTAACCCTGAACCATGTGATCATCAATCCAACCCTGAACTATTTGATCATCAATCTAACCCTGAACCATGTGATCATCAATCCAACCCTGGACCATGTGATCATCAATCTAACCGTGAACAAGGTGATCATCAATGTAACCCCTTAAACAGGTGATCATCAGTCTAACCCTGAACCAGGTGATCATCAGTCTAATCCTGAACCATGTGATCATCAATCCAACCCTGAACCATATGATCATCAATCCAACCCTGAACCATGTGATCATCAATCTAACCGTGAACCAGGTGATCATCAATATAACCCTTAACCAGGTGATCATCAGTCAAATCTTTAACCATGTGATCATCAGGCAAATCCTGAACCATGTGATCATCACTGTAACCCTGAACCAATGTGATCATCAATCTAACCGTGATCAAGGTGATCATAAATAAAACCCTTAAACAGGTGATCATCAGTCTAACCTTAACCAGGTGATCATCAGTCCAATCCTGATCCATGTGATCATCAATCTAACCCTGAACCAGGTGATCATCAGTCTAACCCTGAACCATGTGATCATCAATCCAACCCTGAACCATGTGATCATCAATCTAACCCTGAACAATGTGATCATCAGTCTAACCCTGAACCATGTGATCATCAATCCATCCCTGGACCATGTGATCATGAATCCAACCCTGAACCATGTGATCATCAATGTAACCGTGAACCAGGTGATCATCTATATAACCCTTAACCAGGTGATCATGAGTCTAACCCTGAACCAAATGATCATCAATCCAACCCTGAACCATTTGATCATCAATCCAACCCTGAACCAGGTGATCATCAATCTAACCGTGAACCAGGTGATCATCAATATAACCCTTAACCAGGTGATCATCAGTCTAATCCTGAACCATGTGATCATCAGGCAAATCCTGAACCATGTGATCATCAATCTAACCGTGAACAAGGTGATCATCAATATAACCCTTAAACAGGTGATCATCAATATAACCCTTAACGAAGTGATCATCAGGCTAACCCTGAACCAGGTGATCATTTGTCTAATCCTGAACCATGTGATCATCAATCCAACCCTGAACCATGTGATCATCAATGTAACCGTCAACCAGGTGATCATCAATATAACGCTTAACCAGGTGATCATGAGTCTAACCCTGAACCATATGATCATCAATCCAACCCTGAACCATGTGATAATCAATGTAACCGTGAACCAGGTGATCATCTATATAAACCTTAACCAGGTGATCATCAGTCTAACCCTGAACCAGGTGATCATCAGTCCTATCCTAAACCATGTGATCATCAATCCAACCCTGAACCATGTGATCATCAATCTAACCGTGAACCAGGTGATCATCAATATAACCCTTAACGAGGTGATCATCAGGCTAACCCTGAACCAGGTGATCATCAGTCTAATCCTGAACCATGTGATCATCAATCCAACCCTGAACCATGTGATCATCAATCTAACCGTGAACCAGGTGATCATCAATATAACCGTGAACAAAGTGATCATCAATGAAACCCTTAAACAGGAGATCATCAGTGTAACCCTGAACCAGGTGATCATCAGTCCTATCCTGAACCATGTGATCATCAATCCAACCCTGAACCATATGATCATCAATCCAACCCTGAACCATGTGATCATCAATGTAACCCTGAACCAGGTGATCATTTGTCTAATCCTGAACCATGTGATCATCAATGTAACCGTCAACCAGGTGATCATGAGTCTAACCCTGAACCATATGATCATCAATCCAACCCTGAACCATGTGATCATCAATGTAACCGTGAACCAGGTGATCATGAGGTTAACCCTGAACCATATGATCATCAATCCAACCCTGAACCATTTGATCATCAATGTAACCGTCAACCAGGTGATCATGAGTCTAACCCTGAACCATATGATCATCAATCCAACCCTGAACCATGTGATCATCAGGCGAATCCTGAACCATGTGATCATCAATGTAACCCTGAACCAGGTGATCATCAATATAACCCTTAACGAGGTGATCATCAGGCTAACTCTGAACCAGGTGATCAACAGTCTAATCTTGAACAATGTGATCATCAATCCAACCCTGAACCTTGTGATCATCAATGTAACCATGAACCAGGAGATCATCAATATAACCCTTAACCAGGTGATCATGAGTCTAACCCTGAACCATATGATCAATAATCCAACCCTGAACCATGTGATCATCAATCTAACCGTGAACCAGGTGATAATCAATCTAACGTTGAACCAGGTGATCATCAGTCTAACCTCAATCTAACCCTGAACCATGTGATCATCAATCTAGTCCTGGACCATGTGATCATCAATCTAACCGTGAACCAGGTGATAATCAATATAACCGTGAACAAAGTGATCATCAATTAAACCCTTAAACAGGAGATCATCAGTGTAACCCTGAACCAGGTGATCATCAGTCCTATCCTGAACCATGTGATCATCAATCCAACCCTGAATCATATGATCATCAATCCAACCCTGAACCATGTGATCATCAATGTAACCCTGAACCAGGTGATCATTTGTCTAATCCTGAACCATGTGATCATCAATGTAACCGTCAACCAGGTGATCATCAATATAACCCTTAACCAGGTGATCATGAGTCTAACCCTGAACCATATGATCATCAATCCAACCCTGAACCATTTGATCATCAATGTAACCGTGAACCAGGTGATTATGAGTCTAACCCTGAACCATATGATCATCAATCCAACCCTGAACCATTTGATCATCAATGTAACCGTCAACCAGGTGATCATGAGTCTAACCCTGAACCATGTGATCATCAATCTATCCGTGAACAAGGTGATCATCAATATAACCCTTAAACAGGAGATCATCAGTCTAACCCTGAACCAGGTGATCATAAGTCCTATCCTGAACCATGTGATCATCAATCCAAACCTGAACCATGTGATCATCAATCTAACCGTGAACCAGGTGATCATCAATATAACCCTTAACGAGGTGATCATCAGGCTAACCCTGAACCAGGTGATCATCAGTCTAATCCTGAACCATGTGATCATCAATCCAACCCTGAACTATGTGATCATCAATGTAACCGTCAACCAGGTGATCATCAATATAATCCTTAACCAGTTGATCATGAGTCTAACCCTGAACCATATGATCATCAATCCAACCCTGAACCATGTGATCATCAATGTAACCGTCAATCAGGTGATCATCAATATAACCCTTAACCAGGTGATCATGAGTCTAACCCTGAACCATATGATCATCAATCCAACCCTGAACCATGTGATCATCAATGTAACCGTGAACCAGGTGATCATCTATATAACCCTTAACCAGGTGATCATGAGTCTAACCCTGAACCATATGATCATCAATCCAACCCTGAACCATGTGATCATCAATCTAACCGTGAACCAGGTGATCATCAATATAACCCTTAACCAGGTGGTCATCAGTCTAATCCTGAACCATGAGATCATCATGCAAATCCTGAACCATGTGATCATCAATGTAACCCTGAACCATGTGATCATCAGTCTAACCCTGAACCAGGTGATCATCAGTCCAATCCTGAACCATGTGATCATCAATCCAACCCTGAACCATGTGATCATCAATCTAACCGTGAACCAGGTGATCATCAATATAACCCTTAACGAGGTGATCAACAGGCTAACCCTGAACCAGGTGATCATCAGTCTAATCCTGAACCATGTGATCATCTATCCAACCCTAAACCATGTGATCATCAATCTAACCGTGAACCAGGTGATCATCAATATAATCCTTAACGAGGTGATCATCAGGCTAACCCTGAACCAGGTGATCCAAAGTCTAATCTTGAACAATGTGATCATCAATCCAACCCTGAACCTTGTGATCATCAATGTAACCATGAACCAGGTGATCATCAATATAACCCTTAACGAGGTGATCATCAGGCTAACTCTGAACCAGGTGATCAACAGTCTAATCTTGAACAATGTGATCATCAATCCAACCCTGAACCTTGTGATCATCAATGTAACCATGAACCAGGAGATCATCAATATAACCCTTAACCAGGTGATCATGAGTCTAACCCTGAACCATATGATCAATAATCCAACCCTGAACCATGTGATCATCAATCTAACCGTGAACCAGGTGATAATCAATCTAACGTTGAACCAGGTGATCATCAGTCTAACCTCAATCTAACCCTGAACCATGTGATCATCAATCTAGTCCTGGACCATGTGATCATCAATCTAACCGTGAACCAGGTGATAATCAATATAACCGTGAACAAAGTGATCATCAATGAAACCCTTAAACAGGAGATCATCAGTGTAACCCTGAACCAGGTGATCATCAGTCCTATCCTGAACCATGTGATCATCAATCCAACCCTGAATCATATGATCATCAATCCAACCCTGAACCATGTGATCATCAATGTAACCCTGAACCAGGTGATCATTTGTCTAATCCTGAACCATGTGATCATCAATGTAACCGTGAACCATGTGGTCATCAATGTAACCGTGAACCAGGTGATCATCAATATAACCCTTAACCAGGTGATCATCAGTCTAACCCTGAACCAGGTGATCATCAGTCTAATCCTGAACCATGTGATCATCAATCCAATCCTGGACCATGTGATCATCAATCCAACCCTGGACCATGTTATCATCAATCTAACTGTAAACAGGGTGATCATCAATATAACCCTTAAACAGGTGATCATCAGTCTAACCCTGAACCAGGTGATCATCAATCCAACCCTGAACCATGTGATCATCAATCTAACCCTGAACCAGGTGATCATCAGTCTAACCCTGAACCATGTGATCATCAATCCAACCCTGAACCATCTGATCATCAATCTAACCCTGAACAATGTGATCATCAGTCTAACCCTGAACCATGTGATCATCAATCCAACCCTGGACCATGTGATCATCAATCTAACCGTGAACAAGGTGATCATCAATATAACCCTTAAACAGGTGATCATCAGTCTAACCCTGAACCAGGTGATCATCAGTCCAATCCTGAACCATGTGATCATCAATCCAACCCTGAATCATGTGATCATCAATCTAACCGTGAACCAGGTGATCATCAATATAACACTTAACGAAGTGATCATCAGTCTAATCCTGAACCATGTGATCATCAATCCAACCCTGAACCATGTGATCATCAATGTAACCTTCAACCAGGTGATCATCAATATAACCCTTAACCAGGTGATCATGAGTCTAACCCTGAACCATATGATCTTCAATCCAACCCTGAAACATTTTGACATCAATGTAACCGTGAACCAGGTGATCATCAATATAACCCTTAACGAAGTGATCACCAGGCTAACCCTGAACCAGGTGATCATCAGTCTAATCCTGAACCATGTGATCATCAATGTAACCGTCAACCAGGTGATCATGAGTCTAACCCTGAACCATATGATCATCAATCCAATCCTGAACCATGTGATCATCAGGCAAATCCTGAACCATGTGATCATCAATGTAACCCTGAACCATGTGATCATCAATCCAACCCTGAACCAGGTGATCATCAATCTAACCATGAACCATGTGATCATCAATCTAACCATGAACCATGTGATCATCAGTCCAACCCTGAACCATGTGATCATCAATCTAACCCTGAACCAGGTGATCATCAGTCTAACCCTGAACCATGTGATCATCAATCCAACCCTGAACTATTTGATCATCAATCTAACCCTGAACCATGTGATCATCAATCCAACCCTGGACCATGTGATCATCAATCTAACCGTGAACAAGGTGATCATCAATGTAACCCCTTAAACAGGTGATCATCAGTCTAACCCTGAACCAGGTGATCATCAGTCTAATCCTGAACCATGTGATCATCAATCCAACCCTGAACCATATGATCATCAATCCAACCCTGAACCATGTGATCATCAATCTAACCGTGAACCAGGTGATCATCAATATAACCCTTAACCAGGTGATCATCAGTCAAATCTTTAACCATGTGATCATCAGGCAAATCCTGAACCATGTGATCATCACTGTAACCCTGAACCAATGTGATCATCAATCTAACCGTGATCAAGGTGATCATAAATAAAACCCTTAAACAGGTGATCATCAGTCTAACCTTAACCAGGTGATCATCAGTCCAATCCTGATCCATGTGATCATCAATCTAACCCTGAACCAGGTGATCATCAGTCTAACCCTGAACCATGTGATCATCAATCCAACCCTGAACCATGTGATCATCAATCTAACCCTGAACAATGTGATCATCAGTCTAACCCTGAACCATGTGATCATCAATCCATCCCTGGACCATGTGATCATGAATCCAACCCTGAACCATGTGATCATCAATGTAACCGTGAACCAGGTGATCATCTATATAACCCTTAACCAGGTGATCATGAGTCTAACCCTGAACCAAATGATCATCAATCCAACCCTGAACCATTTGATCATCAATCCAACCCTGAACCAGGTGATCATCAATCTAACCGTGAACCAGGTGATCATCAATATAACCCTTAACCAGGTGATCATCAGTCTAATCCTGAACCATGTGATCATCAGGCAAATCCTGAACCATGTGATCATCAATCTAACCGTGAACAAGGTGATCATCAATATAACCCTTAAACAGGTGATCATCAATATAACCCTTAACGAAGTGATCATCAGGCTAACCCTGAACCAGGTGATCATTTGTCTAATCCTGAACCATGTGATCATCAATCCAACCCTGAACCATGTGATCATCAATGTAACCGTCAACCAGGTGATCATCAATATAACGCTTAACCAGGTGATCATGAGTCTAACCCTGAACCATATGATCATCAATCCAACCCTGAACCATGTGATAATCAATGTAACCGTGAACCAGGTGATCATCTATATAAACCTTAACCAGGTGATCATCAGTCTAACCCTGAACCAGGTGATCATCAGTCCTATCCTAAACCATGTGATCATCAATCCAACCCTGAACCATGTGATCATCAATCTAACCGTGAACCAGGTGATCATCAATATAACCCTTAACGAGGTGATCATCAGGCTAACCCTGAACCAGGTGATCATCAGTCTAATCCTGAACCATGTGATCATCAATCCAACCCTGAACCATGTGATCATCAATCTAACCGTGAACCAGGTGATCATCAATATAACCGTGAACAAAGTGATCATCAATGAAACCCTTAAACAGGAGATCATCAGTGTAACCCTGAACCAGGTGATCATCAGTCCTATCCTGAACCATGTGATCATCAATCCAACCCTGAACCATATGATCATCAATCCAACCCTGAACCATGTGATCATCAATGTAACCCTGAACCAGGTGATCATTTGTCTAATCCTGAACCATGTGATCATCAATGTAACCGTCAACCAGGTGATCATGAGTCTAACCCTGAACCATATGATCATCAATCCAACCCTGAACCATGTGATCATCAATGTAACCGTGAACCAGGTGATCATGAGTCTAACCCTGAACCATATGATCATCAATCCAACCCTGAACCATTTGATCATCAATGTAACCGTCAACCAGGTGATCATGAGTCTAACCCTGAACCATATGATCATCAATCCAACCCTGAACCATGTGATCATCAGGCGAATCCTGAACCATGTGATCATCAATGTAACCCTGAACCATGTGATCATCAATCTAACCGTGAACAAGGTGATCATCAATATAACCCTTAAACAGGAGATCATCAGTCTAACCCTGAACCAGGTGATCATCAGTCCTATCCTGAACCATGTGATCATCAATCCAACCCTGAACCATGTGATCATCAATCTAACCGTGAACCAGGTGATCATCAATATAACCCTTAACGAGGTGATCATCAGGCTAACTCTGAACCAGGTGATCAACAGTCTAATCTTGAACAATGTGATCATCAATCCAACCCTGAACCTTGTGATCATCAATGTAACCATGAACCAGGAGATCATCAATATAACCCTTAACCAGGTGATCATGAGTCTAACCCTGAACCATATGATCAATAATCCAACCCTGAACCATGTGATCATCAATCTAACCGTGAACCAGGTGATAATCAATCTAACGTTGAACCAGGTGATCATCAGTCTAACCTCAATCTAACCCTGAACCATGTGATCATCAATCTAGTCCTGGACCATGTGATCATCAATCTAACCGTGAACCAGGTGATAATCAATATAACCGTGAACAAAGTGATCATCAATGAAACCCTTAAACAGGAGATCATCAGTGTAACCCTGAACCAGGTGATCATCAGTCCTATCCTGAACCATGTGATCATCAATCCAACCCTGAATCATATGATCATCAATCCAACCCTGAACCATGTGATCATCAATGTAACCCTGAACCAGGTGATCATTTGTCTAATCCTGAACCATGTGATCATCAATGTAACCGTCAACCAGGTGATCATCAATATAACCCTTAACCAGGTGATCATGAGTCTAACCCTGAACCATATGATCATCAATCCAACCCTGAACCATTTGATCATCAATGTAACCGTGAACCAGGTGATTATGAGTCTAACCCTGAACCATATGATCATCAATCCAACCCTGAACCATTTGATCATCAATGTAACCGTCAACCAGGTGATCATGAGTCTAACCCTGAACCATGTGATCATCAATCTATCCGTGAACAAGGTGATCATCAATATAACCCTTAAACAGGAGATCATCAGTCTAACCCTGAACCAGGTGATCATAAGTCCTATCCTGAACCATGTGATCATCAATCCAAACCTGAACCATGTGATCATCAATCTAACCGTGAACCAGGTGATCATCAATATAACCCTTAACGAGGTGATCATCAGGCTAACCCTGAACCAGGTGATCATCAGTCTAATCCTGAACCATGTGATCATCAATCCAACCCTGAACTATGTGATCATCAATGTAACCGTCAACCAGGTGATCATCAATATAATCCTTAACCAGTTGATCATGAGTCTAACCCTGAACCATATGATCATCAATCCAACCCTGAACCATGTGATCATCAATGTAACCGTCAATCAGGTGATCATCAATATAACCCTTAACCAGGTGATCATGAGTCTAACCCTGAACCATATGATCATCAATCCAACCCTGAACCATGTGATCATCAATGTAACCGTGAACCAGGTGATCATCTATATAACCCTTAACCAGGTGATCATGAGTCTAACCCTGAACCATATGATCATCAATCCAACCCTGAACCATGTGATCATCAATCTAACCGTGAACCAGGTGATCATCAATATAACCCTTAACCAGGTGGTCATCAGTCTAATCCTGAACCATGAGATCATCATGCAAATCCTGAACCATGTGATCATCAATGTAACCCTGAACCATGTGATCATCAGTCTAACCCTGAACCAGGTGATCATCAGTCCAATCCTGAACCATGTGATCATCAATCCAACCCTGAACCATGTGATCATCAATCTAACCGTGAACCAGGTGATCATCAATATAACCCTTAACGAGGTGATCAACAGGCTAACCCTGAACCAGGTGATCATCAGTCTAATCCTGAACCATGTGATCATCTATCCAACCCTAAACCATGTGATCATCAATCTAACCGTGAACCAGGTGATCATCAATATAATCCTTAACGAGGTGATCATCAGGCTAACCCTGAACCAGGTGATCCAAAGTCTAATCTTGAACAATGTGATCATCAATCCAACCCTGAACCTTGTGATCATCAATGTAACCATGAACCAGGTGATCATCAATATAACCCTTAACGAGGTGATCATCAGGCTAACTCTGAACCAGGTGATCAACAGTCTAATCTTGAACAATGTGATCATCAATCCAACCCTGAACCTTGTGATCATCAATGTAACCATGAACCAGGAGATCATCAATATAACCCTTAACCAGGTGATCATGAGTCTAACCCTGAACCATATGATCAATAATCCAACCCTGAACCATGTGATCATCAATCTAACCGTGAACCAGGTGATAATCAATCTAACGTTGAACCAGGTGATCATCAGTCTAACCTCAATCTAACCCTGAACCATGTGATCATCAATCTAGTCCTGGACCATGTGATCATCAATCTAACCGTGAACCAGGTGATAATCAATATAACCGTGAACAAAGTGATCATCAATGAAACCCTTAAACAGGAGATCATCAGTGTAACCCTGAACCAGGTGATCATCAGTCCTATCCTGAACCATGTGATCATCAATCCAACCCTGAATCATATAAGATAAGATAAGATAAAAGACCTTTATTGTCCCACAGTGGGGAAATTTGTGCGATCGTGGCAGCAGGGGGGGCGGTCAAACATAAATAGTTAAATAATATACATACATATTAACATCTGCAACATATGAAATTTACATATTCACATATTGGAAACATATTAACATATATCATATTATCCGAATGTACATTATATTTACACACCAAAAAAAGAATATACACTACAGGCTGGTTTTTACACTGCTCATCCGGAGTTAGAACGTTGTGTTCTTTGAGTTTGGTGAGTTGTTGTAGTTCCCTGAGTTCTTTGAGTGGTCTGCTGGGAGGACGGCTGGTTGTACAGTCTGACAGCCGTGGGCAGGAAGGACCTGCGATAGCGTTCCCTCACGCATCTCGGGTGAAGCAACCTATCGCTGAAGGAGCTCTCCAGTGATGTCAGTGTGCCCTGTAGAGGGTGGGAGTGGTTCTTCATCATTGATGACAGCTTGTTTGTCATCCTCCTCTCCACCACCACCCCCACTGAGTCCAGGGAGCATCCTAGGACAGAACCCGCCTTCTTAATCAGCCTGTCCAGTCTCTTCCTGTCGGCCGCAGTGATGCTGCTGCCCCAGCAGACCACCCCATGAAAAATAGCTGAGGCTACAACCGTGTCATAAAAGGTCTTTAGGAGTGACCCCCGCACTCCAAAAGACCTCAGCCTCCTGAGCAGATAGAGTCTGCTCTGACCCTTTTTATAAAGTGAGTGACTGTTGGTGCTCCAGTCCAGTTTATTGTTGAGGTGAACACCCAGGTACTTGTACGAGGACACCACCTCAATGTCCGTACCCTGGATCTTCACCGGTGTAACCGGGCAGCGTGATCGCCTGCGGAAATCCACCACCAGCTCCTTGGTTTTACCCGCGTTGATCTGGAGGCGGTTCCGCTGGCACCAGTCCACAAAGTCCTGGGTCAGTTCTCTGTACTCTCTATCGTCCCCATCGGTGATGAGGCCGACGATTGCAGAGTCGTCAGAGAACTTCTGCAGGTGACATGTGGGGGAGTTGTAGGAAAAGTCTGCAGTATACAGGGTGAACAGGAACGGAGCCAGAACCGTTCCCTGAGGTGCCCCTGTGCTGCAGACAACTGTGTTCGACACACAGTCCCGGGTCCTCACGAACTGCAGACGATTGGTCAAATAGTCCAATATCCAGTCCGTAAGGTGGTGGTCCAGCCCAGTGATCTCCAGTTTGTCCCTCAACAGTGCTGGTTGTATCGTATTGAAAGCACTGGAGAAATCAAAAAACAAGATTCTCACAGTGCTCCCAGGCCTCTCCAAGTGGGACAGTGCTCGGTCTAGGAGGAAAATGACGGCGTCATCCACCCCGATGGCAGGTTGGTAAGCGAACTGGAGTGGGTCCAGTGATGGGCTCACCAGGGGGCGGAGATGACAGAGGACCAAACGCTCCAGGGTCTTCATCAGGTGAGACGTTAGTGCCACCGGCCTGTAACTGTTTAGGTCCTTGGGATGCGGGATCTTGGGCACGGGAACCAAGCAGGACGTTTTCCACAGCTGTGGAACCCTTCCCAGCTTCAGGCTCATGTTGAACATGTGTCCAACAATCCCACACAGCTGGTCTGCGCAGGATTTCAGGAGCCTGGAGCTGATGCCGTCTGGACCCGCAGCCTTCCTCGTCTTGATCCTCCGGAGCTGGTTTCTCACCTGGGACTCAGTGAGGGACAGGGTGGAGCAGGGGGACTGTGTGCTGGGGGGTGTGGGTGAGGGGGGTGGGTTGAAGAGGTGAACTGTAGGGGGTGGTTGTAATATGACCTGAGCAGTCGGGGGTGGCCGTGAGCTGATTGTTGTAGAGGGGGAGGGGGAGGAGCTGTGGTGGTGTTGGAGAGGGGCAGGGGTAGGGTGGGAGGAGGAGGAGGGGGCTACAGCGTGGAGGGCTGGGCTGGGGGGGGGCGTGGATGCCTGATCAAATCTATTGAAAAATTTGTTTAGGTCATCTGCCCACTTCTGGTCCCCAGTGACCTGGCGGTCGGGTCCTTTATGGCCTGAGATGGTCTTCAGGCCCCTCCACACCTCGCTGACGTTATTCTGCTGCAGCTGGTCCTCCATCTTCCTCCTGTACATATTCTTCCCCTCTCTGATTTTCCTCCTCAGCTCCCTCTGGACAGCCTTCAGCTCGTCCTTGTTTCCAGACTTAAAGGCCCTTTTCTTCTCCTTAAGAAGGACCTTAATGTCCGGGGTGATCCAGGGTTTGTTGTTGGGATAACACCGTACGGTCCTGGTGGGTACGGTGTTATCCACACAGAAGTTAATGTAATCTGTGACGGTGTTTGTGAGACCGTCAATGTCCTCCCCATGAGAGTCACAGAATAAATCCCACTCTGTTCTGTGGAAACAGTCCTTCAAAGCATCTTCTGCCTCGTCGGACCATCTCCTCACAGTGCGGGACACAGCTGGTTGCCTTTCCACAAGAGGCTTGTAGACGGGCAGGAGATGAACCAGGTTGTGGTCTGCTCTTCCCAGGGGGGGGAGGGGTGATGATATGTATGCCTCCTTGGTGTTGGCATAGCACAGGTCCAGTATTTTACTGTCTCTGGTGAAACAAGTAACATACTGGGTGAAGGTGGGCAGAGTGGAGGACGGGGGGGCGTGATTAAAGTCCCCAGAGATGAGGATGAGGGCCTGTGGGTGCTGTGTCTGCAGCCTGCTCGTTAGGGAGAGGAGGACGTCGCAGGCTGCGTCCGCGTCGGCAGAGGGGGGGACATACGCAGCTATCACAATGGCGTGTGAGAACTCCCGCGGCAGATAGTACGGCCGCACGCCGACCGCCAACAGTTCTATGTCCCGGCAGCAGTGCCGCTCCTTCACAGTGATGTGTCCAGGGTTACACCACTGATCATTCACGAACACTGCCAGCCCTCCTCCTTTCCTCTTTCCGGTCTCCCTCGTCCTGTCCGCCCGCACCAGATTGAACCCGTCCAGATGAACGGCCGTGTCTGGAATCGCCGCGCTCAGCCACGTCTCCGTAAACACCATGAGGCTACACTCGCGGAAGTCCCTCTGATGCCGGGTCACCGCCGCCAGCTCATCCATCTTGTTGGGGAGAGATCGTACGTTCCCCATGATGATGGACGGGAGGACAGGTCTGAATTTCCTCCTCCTGGCCCGGCGTGCAACTCCGGCACGTTTCCCCCGCTTCCTCCTCCTCAGCTCCCGGGGGATGTCGGGTTTCTCCTGGGGCAGCACCGCGTTGCTACGGAGCGCCAACAGCTGATCCCTACTGTAAACAATAGGGCCCTGGCTGCGTATGGGGTCCACAGACACGGTCGTGACCAGTGTAAAAAACAGCATGAAGACCAACGCATGTACAACAAACTTGGTCTCCATGGCACACTACTTAGTTACTTTAAAAAAATTGAAAAGAAAGAGGTAAGAAAAAAAAACAGTTAGAAAGAGGAAACAAGACCGGTGTGGGAGAGCTGCCGTAATCAGTCGCCACTAGTGCAGCGCCATCTTGAATAAATGTGACCATGTGATCATCAATCCAAACCTGAACCATGTGATCATCAATCCAACCCTGAACCATGTGATCATCAATGTAACCCTGAACCAGGTGATCATTTGTCTAATCCTGAACCATGTGATCATCAATGTAACCGTCAACCAGGTGATCATCAATATAACCCTTAACCAGGTGATCATGAGTCTAACCCTGAACCATATGATCATCAATCCAACCCTGAACCATTTGATCATCAATGTAACCGTGAACCAGGTGATTATGAGTCTAACCCTGAACCATATGATCATCAATCCAACCCTGAACCATTTGATCATCAATGTAACCGTCAACCAGGTGATCATGAGTCTAACCCTGAACCATGTGATCATCAATCTATCCGTGAACAAGGTGATCATCAATTTAACCCTTAAACAGGAGATCATCAGTCTAACCCTGAACCAGGTGATCATAAGTCCTATCCTGAACCATGTGATCATCAATCCAAACCTGAACCATGTGATCATCAATCTAACCGTGAACCAGGTGATCATCAATATAACCCTTAACGAGGTGATCATCAGGCTAACCCTGAACCAGGTGATCATCAGTCTAATCCTGAACCATGTGATCATCAATCCAACCCTGAACTATGTGATCATCAATGTAACCGTCAACCAGGTGATCATCAATATAATCCTTAACCAGTTGATCATGAGTCTAACCCTGAACCATATGATCATCAATCCAACCCTGAACCATGTGATCATCAATGTAACCGTCAATCAGGTGATCATCAATATAACCCTTAACCAGGTGATCATGAGTCTAACCCTGAACCATATGATCATCAATCCAACCCTGAACCATGTGATCATCAATGTAACCGTGAACCAGGTGATCATCTATATAACCCTTAACCAGGTGATCATGAGTCTAACCCTGAACCATATGATCATCAATCCAACCCTGAACCATGTGATCATCAATCTAACCGTGAACCAGGTGATCATCAATATAACCCTTAACCAGGTGGTCATCAGTCTAATCCTGAACCATGAGATCATCATGCAAATCCTGAACCATGTGATCATCAATGTAACCCTGAACCATGTGATCATCAGTCTAACCCTGAACCAGGTGATCATCAGTCCAATCCTGAACCATGTGATCATCAATCCAACCCTGAACCATGTGATCATCAATCTAACCGTGAACCAGGTGATCATCAATATAACCCTTAACGAGGTGATCAACAGGCTAACCCTGAACCAGGTGATCATCAGTCTAATCCTGAACCATGTGATCATCTATCCAACCCTAAACCATGTGATCATCAATCTAACCGTGAACCAGGTGATCATCAATATAATCCTTAACGAGGTGATCATCAGGCTAACCCTGAACCAGGTGATCCAAAGTCTAATCTTGAACAATGTGATCATCAATCCAACCCTGAACCTTGTGATCATCAATGTAACCATGAACCAGGTGATCATCAATATAACCCTTAACCAGGTGATCATGAGTCTAACCCTGAACCATATGATCAATAATCCAACCCTGAACCATGTGATCATCAATCTAACCATGAACCAGGTGATAATCAATCTAACGTTGAACCAGGTGATCATCAGTCTAACCTCAATCTAACCCTGAACCATGTGATCATCAATCTAGTCCTGGACCATGTGATCATCAATCTAACCATGAACAAAGTGATCATCAATGAAACCCTTAAACAGGTGATCATCAGTCTAACCCTGAACCAGGTGATCATCAGTCCAATCCTGAACCATGTGATCATCAATCCAACCCTGGACCATGTGATCATCAGTGCAATCCTGAACCATGTGATCATCAATCCAACCCTGGACCATGTGATCATCAATGTAACCGTGAACCATGTGATCATCAATGTAACCGTGAACCAGGTGATCATCAATATAACCCTTAACCAGGTGATCATCAGTCTAACCATGAACCAGGTGATCATCAGTCTAATCCTGAACCATGTGATCATCAATCCAACCCTGGACCATGTGATCATCAATCTAACCGTGAACAAGGTGATCATCAATATAACCCTTAAACAGGTGATCATCAGTCAAACCCTGAACCAGGTGATCATCAGTCCAATCATGGACCATGTGATCATCAATCCAACCCTAAACCATTTGATCATCAATCTAACCGTGAACCAGGTGATCATCAATATAATCCTTAACCAGGTGATCATGAGTATAACCCTGAACCAGGTGATCATCAGTCTAATCCTGAACCATGTGATCATCAATCCAATCCTGGACCATGTGATCATCAATCCAACCCTGGACCATGTGATCATCAATCTAACCGTGAACAAGGTGATCATCAATAAAACCCTAAACTAGGTGATCATCAATCCAATCCTGAACCATTTGATCGTCAATCTAACCCTGAACCATGTGATCATCAATCTAACCATGAACCAGGTGAACATCAGTCTAACCATGAACCATGTGATCATCAATCTAACCCGGAACATGTGATCATCAATCTAATCCTGGACCATGTGATTATCAATCTAACCGTGAACAAAGTGATCATCAATGTAACCCTTAAACAGGTGATCATCAGTCTAACCCTGAACCAGGTGATCATCAGTCCAATCCTGAACCATGTGATCATCAATCCAACCCTGGACCATTTGATCATCAGTCTAATCCTGAACCATGTGATCATCAGGCAAATCCTGAACCATGTGATCATCAATGTAACCCTGAACCATGTGATCATCAATCTAACCGTGAACAAGGTGATCATCAATATAACCCTTAAACAGGTGATCATCAGTCTAACCCTGAACCAGGTGATCATCAGTCCAATCCTGAACCATGTGATCATCAATCCAACCCTGAACCATGTGATCATCAATCTAACCCTGAACCATGTGATCATCAATCCAACCCTGAACCATGTGATCATCAATCTAACCCTGAACAATGTGATCATCAGTCTAACCCTGAGCCATGTGATCATCAATCCAACCCTGGACCATGTGATCATCAATCTAACCGTGAACAAGGTGATCATCAATATAAACCTTAAACAGGTGATCATCAGTCCAATCCTGAACCATGTGATCATCAGTCCAATCCTGAACCATGTGATCATCAATCTAACCGTGAACCAGGTGATCATCAATATAACCCTTAAACAGGAGATCATCAGTCTAACCCTGAACCAGGTGATCATCAGTCTAATCCTGAACCATGTGATCATCAATCCAACCCTGAACCATGTGATCATCAATGTAACCGTCAACCAGGTGATCATCAATATAATCCTTAACCAGTTGATCATGAGTCTAACCCTGAACCATATGATCATCAATCCAACCCTGAACCATGTGATCATCAATGTAACCGTCAATCAGGTGATCATCAATATAACCCTTAACCAGGTGATCATGAGTCTAACCCTGAACCATATGATCATCAATCCAACCCTGAACCATGTGATCATCAATGTAACCGTGAACCAGGTGATCATCTATATAACCCTTAACCAGGTGATCATGAGTCTAACCCTGAACCATATGATCATCAATCCAACCCTGAACCATGTGATCATCAATCTAATCGTGAACCAGGTGATTTTCAGTCTAATCTTGAACCATATGATCATCAATCCAACCCTGAACTATGTGATCATCAATCTAATCGTGAACCAGGTGATAATCAATATAACCCTTAACCAGGTGGTCATCAGTCTAATCCTGAACCATGTGATCATCAGGCAAATCCTGAACCATGTGATCAGCAATGTAACCCTGAACCAGGTGATCATCAGTCCAATCCTGAACCATGTGATCATCAATCTAACCGTGAACCAGGTGATCATCAATATAACCCTTAACGAGGTGATCAACAGGCTAACCCTGAACCATGTGATCATCAGTCTAATCCTGAACCATGTGATCATCAATCCAACCCTGGACCATGTGATCATCAATATAATCCTTAACGAGGTGATCATCAGGCTAACCCTGAACCAGGTGATCCAAAGTCTAATCTTGAACAATGTGATCATCAATCCAACCCTGAACCTTGTGATCATCAATGTAACCATGAACCAGGTGATCATCAATATAACCCTTAACCAGGTGATCATGAGTCTAACCCTGAACCATATGATCAATAATCCAACCCTGAACCACGTGATCATCAATCTAACCATGAACCAGGTGATAATCAATCTAACGTTGAACCAGGTGATCATCAGTCTAACCTCAATCTAACCCTGAACCATGTGATCATCAATCTAGTCCTGGACCATGTGATCATCAATCTAACCATGAACAAAGTGATCATCAATGAAACCCTTAAACAGGTGATCATCAGTCTAACCCTGAACCAGGTGATCATCAGTCCAATCCTGAACCATGTGATCATCAATCCAACCCTGGACCATGTGATCATCAGTGCAATCCTGAACCAGGTGATCATCAATATAACCCTTAACCAGGTGATCATCAGTCTAACCCTGAACCAGGTGATCATCAGTCTAATCCTGAACCATGTGATCATCAATCCAACCCTGGACCATGTGATCATCAATCTAACCGTGAACAAGGTGATCATCAATATAACCCTTAAACAGGTGATCATCAGTCAAACCCTGAACCAGGTGATCATCAGTCCAATCATGGACCATGTGATCATCAATCCAACCCTAAACCATTTGATCATCAATCTAACCGTGAACCAGGTGATCATCAATATAATCCTTAACCAGGTGATCATGAGTCTAACCCTGAACCAGGTGATCATCAGTCTAATCCTGAACCATGTGATTATCAATCCAAACCTGGACCATGTGATCATCAATCCAACCCTGGACCATGTGATCATCAATCTAACCATGAACAAGGTGATCATCAATAAAACCCTTAAACAGGTGATCATCAGTCTAACCCTAAACTAGGTGATCATCAATCCAATCCTGAACCATGTGATCATTAATCCAACCCAGAACCATTTGATCGTCAATCTAACCCTGAACCATGTGATCATCAATCTAACCATGAACCAGGTGAACATCAGTCTAACCATGAACCATGTGATCATCAATCTAACCCTGAACCATGTGATCATCAATCTAATCCTGGACCATGTGATTATCAATCTAACCGTGAACAAAGTGATCATCAATGTAACCCTTAAACAGGTGATCATCAGTCTAACCCTGAACCAGGTGATCATCAGTCCAATCCTGAACCATGTGATCATCAATCCAACCCTGGACCATTTGATCATCAGTCTAATCCTGAACCAAGTGATCATCAGGCAAATCCTGAACCATGTGATCATCAATGTAACCCTGAACCATGTGATCATCAATCTAACCGTGAACAAGGTGATCATCAATATAACCCTTAAACAGGTGATCATCAGTCTAACCCTGAACCAGGTGATCATCAGTCCAATCCTGAACCATGTGATCATCAATCTAACCCTGAACCATGTGATCATCAATCCAACCCTGAACCATGTGATCATCAATCTAACCCTGAACAATGTGATCATTAGTCTAACCCTGAGCCATGTGATCATCAATCCAACCCTGAACCATGTGATCATCAATCTAACCGTGAACAAGGTGATCATCAATATAACCCTTAAACAGGTGATCATCAGTCCAATCCTGAACCATGTGATCATCAGTCCAATCCTGAACCATGTGATCATCAATCTAACCGTGAACCAGGTGATCATCAATATAACCCTTAACGAAGTGATCATCAGGCTAACCCTGAACCAGGTGATCATCAGTCTAATCCTGAACCATGTGATCATCAATCCAACCCTGAACCATGTGATCATCAATGTAACCGTCAACCAGGTGATCATCAATATAACCCTTAACCAGGTGATCATGAGTCTAACCCTGAACTATATGATCATCAATCCAACCCTGAACCATGTGATCATCAATGTAACCGTGAACCAGGTGATCATCTATATAACCCTTAACCAGGTGATCATTAGTCTAACCCTGAACCATATGATCATCAATTCAACCCTGAACCATGTGAACATCAGGCAAATCCTGAACCATGTGATCATCAATGTAACCCTGAACCATGTGATCATAAATCTAACCGTGAACAAGGTGATCATCAATGTAACCCTTAAACAGGTGATCATCAGTCTAACCCTGAACCAGGTGATCATCAGTCCAATCCTGAACCAAGTGATCATCAATCCAACCCTGGACCATGTGATCATCAGTGCAATTCTGAACCATGTGATCATCAATCCAACCCTGGACCATGTGATAATCAATCTAACCCTGAACCAGGTGATCATCAGTCTAACCCTGAACCATGTGGTCATCAATCCAACCCTGAACCATCTGATCATCAATCTAACCCTGAACAATGTGATCATCAGTCTAACCCTGAACCATGTGATCATCAATCCAACCCTGGACAATGTGATCATCAATCTAACCGTGAACAAGGTGATCATCAATATAACCCTTAAACAGGTGATCATCAGTCATACCCTGAATCAGGTGATCATCAGTCCAATCCTGAACCAAGTGATCATCAATCCAACCCTGGACCATGTGATCATCAGTGCAATTCTGAACCATGTGATCATCAATCCAACCCTGGACCATGTGATCATCAATGTAACCGTGAACCATGTGATCATCAATGTAACCGTGAACCAGGTGATCATCAATATAACCCTTAACCAGGTGATCATCAGTCTAACCCTGAACCAGGTGATCATCAGTCTAATCCTGAACCATGTGATCATCAATCTAACCCTGAACCAGGTGATCATCAGTCTAACCCTGAACCATGTGATCATCAATCCAACCCTGAACCATCTGATCATCAATCTAACCCTGAACAATGTGATCATCAGTCTAACCCTGAACCATGTGATCATCAATCCAACCCTGGACCATGTGATCATCAATCTAACCGTGAACAAGGTGATCATCAATATAACCCTTAAACAGGTGATCATCAGTCTAACCCTGAACCAGGTGATCATCAGTCTAATCCTGAACCATGTGATCATCAATCCAACCCTGAACCATGTGATCATCAATGTAACCTTCAACCAGGTGATCATCAATATAACCCTTAACCAGGTGATCATGAGTCTAACCCTGAACCATATGATCATCAATCCAACCCTGAAACATTTTGACATCAATGTAACCGTGAACCAGGTGATCATCAATATAACCCTTAACGAAGTGATCACCAGGCTAACCCTGAACCAGGTGATCATCAGTCTAATCCTGAACCATGTGATCATCAATGTAACCGTCAACCAGGTGATCATGAGTCTAACCCTGAACCATATGATCATCAATCCAATCCTGAACCATGTGATCATCAGGCAAATCCTGAACCATGTGATCATCAATGTAACCCTGAACCATGTGATCATCAATCCAACCCTGAACCAGGTGATCATCAATCTAACCATGAACCATGTGATCATCAATCTAACCATGAACCATGTGATCATCAGTCCAACCCTGAACCATGTGATCATCAATCTAACCCTGAACCAGGTGATCATCAGTCTAACCCTGAACCATGTGATCATCAATCCAACCCTGAACTATTTGATCATCAATCTAACCCTGAACAATGTGATCATCAGTCTAACCCTGAACCATGTGATCATCAATCCAACCCTGGACCATGTGATCATCAATCTAACCGTGAACAAGGTGATCATCAATATAACCCCTTAAACAGGTGATCATCAGTCTAACCCTGAACCAGGTAATCATCAGTCTAATCCTGAACCATGTGATCATCAATCCAACCCTGAACCATATGATCATCAATCCAACCCTGAACCATGTGATCATCAATCTAACCGTGAACCAGGTGATCATCAATATAACCCTTAACCAGGTGATCATCAGTCAAATCTTTAACCATGTGATCATCAGGCAAATCCTGAACCATGTGATCATCACTGTAACCCTGAACCATGTGATCATCAATCTAACCGTGATCAAGGTGATCATAAATAAAACCCTTAAACAGGTGATCATCGGTCTAACCTTAACCAGGTGATCATCAGTCCAATCCTGATCCATGTGATCATCAATCTAACCCTGAACCAGGTGATCATCAGTCTAACCCTGAACCATGTGATCATCAATCCAACCCTGAACCATGTGATCATCAATCTAACCCTGAACAATGTGATCATCAGTCTAACCCTGAACCATGTGATCATCAATCCATCCCTGGACCATGTGATCATGAATCCAACCCTGAACCATGTGATCATCAATGTAACCGTGAACCAGGTGATCATCTATATAACCCTTAACCAGGTGATCATGAGTCTAACCCTGAATCAATTGATCATCAATCCAACCCTGAACCATGTCATCATCAATCTAACCGTGAACCAGGTGATCATCAATCTAACCTTGAACCATGTGATCATCAATCTAACCGTGAACCAGGTGATCATCAATATAACCCTTAACCAGGTGATCATCAGTCTAATCCTGAACCATGTGATCATCAGGCAAATCCTGAACCATGTGATCATCAATCTAACCGTGAACAAGGTGATCATCAATATAACCCTTAAACAGGTGATCATCAATATAACCCTTAACGAAGTGATCATCAGGCTAACCCTGAACCAGGTGATCATTTGTCTAATCCTGAACCATGTGATCATCAATCCAACCCTGAACCATGTGATCATCAATGTAACCGTCAACCAGGTGATCATCAATATAACGCTTAACCAGGTGATCATGAGTCTAACCCTGAACCATATGATCATCAATCCAACCCTGAACCATGTGATAATCAATGTAACCGTGAACCAGGTGATCATCTATATAAACCTTAACCAGGTGATCATCAGTCCTATCCTGAACCATGTGATCATCAATCCAACCCTGAACCATGTGATCATCAATCCAACCCTGAACCATGTGATCATCAATCTAACCGTGAACCAGGTGATCATCAATATAACCCTTAACGAGGTGATCATCAGGCTAACCCTGAACCAGGTGATCATCAGTCTAATCCTGAACCATGTGATCATCAATCCAACCCTGAACCATGTGATCATCAATCTAACCGTGAACAAAGTGATCATCAATGAAACCCTTAAACAGGAGATCATCAGTGTAACCCTGAACCAGGTGATCATCAATCCAACCCTGAACCATGTGATCATCAATGTAACCCTGAACCAGGTGATCATTTGTCTAATCCTGAACCATGTGATCATCAATGTAACCGTCAACCAGGTGATCATCAATATAACCCTTAACCAGGTGATCATGAGTCTAACCCTGAACCATATGATCATCAATCCAACCCTGAACCATGTGATCATCAATGTAACCGTGAACCAGGTGATCATGAGTCTATCCCTGAACCATATGATCATCAATCCAACCCTGAACCATTTGATCATCAATGTAACCGTCAACCAGGTGATCATGAGTCCAGCCCTGAACAATATGATCATCAATCCAACCCTGAACCATGTGATCATCAATGTAACGCTGAACCATGTGATCATCAATCTAACCGTGAACAAGGTGATCATCAATATAACCCTTAAACAGGAGATCATCAGTCTAACCCTGAACCAGGTGATCATCAGTCCTATCCTGAACCATGTGATCATCAATCCAACCCTGAACCATGTGATCATCAATCTAACCGTGAACCAGGTGATCATCAATATAACCGTGAACAAAGTGATCATCAATGAAACCCTTAAACAGGAGATCATCAGTGTAACCCTGAACCAGGTGATCATCAGTCCTATCCTGAACCATGTGATCATCAATGTAACCCTGAACCAGGTGATCATTTGTCTAATCCTGAACCATGTGATCATCAATGTAACCGTCAACCAGGTGATCATCAATATAACCCTTAACCAGGTGATCATGAGTCTAACCCTGAACCATATGATCATCAATCCAACCCTGAACCATGTGATCATCAATCTAACCGTGAACCAGGTGATCATCAATATAACCCTTAACGAGGTGATCATCAGGCTAACCCTGAACCAGGTGATCATCAGTCTAATCCTGAACCATGTGATCATCAATCCAACCCTGAACCATGTGATCATCAATCTAACCGTGAACCAGGTGATCATCAATATAACCGTGAACAAAGTGATCATCAATGAAACCCTTAAACAGGAGATCATCAGTGTAACCCTGAACCAGGTGATCATCAGTCCTATCCTGAACCATGTGATCATCAATCCAACCCTGAACCATATGATCATCAATCCAACCCTGAACCATGTGATCATCAATGTAACCCTGAACCAGGTGATCATTTGTCTAATCCTGAACCATGTGATCATCAATGTAACCGTCAACCAGGTGATCATCAATATAACCCTTAACCAGGTGATCATGAGTCTAACCCTGAACCATATGATCATCAATCCAACCCTGAACCATGTGATCATCAATGTAACCGTGAACCAGGTGATCATGAGTCTAACCCTGAACCATATGATCATCAATCCAACCCTGAACCATTTGATCATCAATGTAACCGTCAACCAGGTGATCATGAGTCTAACCCTGAACCATATGATCATCAATCCAACCCTGAACCATGTGATCATCAGGCGAATCCTGAACCATGTGATCATCAATGTAACCCTGAACCATGTGATCATCAATCTAACCGTGAACAAGGTGATCATCAATATAACCCTTAAACAGGAGATCATCATTCTAACCCTGAACCAGGTGATCATCAGTCCTATCCTGAACCATGTGATCATCAATCCAACCCTGAACCATGTGATCATCAATCTAACCGTGAACCAGGTGATCATCAATATAATCCTTAACGAGGTGATCATCAGGCTAACCCTGAACCAGGTGATCAACAATCTAATCTTGAACAATGTGATCATCAATCCAACCCTGAACCTTGTGATCATCAATGTAACCATGAACCAGGAGATCATCAATATAACCCTTAACCAGGTGATCATGAGTCTAACCCTGAACCATATGATCAATAATCCAACCCTGAACCATGTGATCATCAATCTAACCGTGAACCAGGTGATAATCAATCTAACGTTGAACCAGGTGATCATCAGTCTAACCTCAATCTAACCCTGAACCATGTGATCATCAATCTAGTCCTGGACCATGTGATCATCAATCTAACCGTGAACAAAGTGATCATCAATGAAACCCTTAAACAGGAGATCATCAGTCTAACCCTGAACCAGGTGATCATCAGTCTAATCCTGAACCATGTGATCATCAATCCAACCCTGAACCATGTGATCATTTATCTAACCATGAACCAGGTGATAATCAATATAACCGTGAACAAAGTGATCATCAATGAAACCCTTAAACAGGAGATCATCAGTGTAACCCTGAACCAGGTGATCATCAGTCCTATCCTGAACCATGTGATCATCAATCCAACCCTGAATCATATGATCATCAATCCAACCCTGAACCATGTGATCATCAATGTAACCGTGAACCAGGTGATTATGAGTCTAACCCTGAACCATATGATCATCAATCCAACCCTGAACCATTTGATCATCAATGTAACCGTGAACCAGGTGATTATGAGTCTAACCCTGAACCATATGATCATCAATCCAACCCTGAACCATTTGATCATCAATGTAACCGTGAACCAGGTGATTATGAGTCTAACCCTGAACCATATGATCATCAATGTAACCGTCAACCAGGTGATCATGAGTCTAACCCTGAACCATGTGATCATCAATCTAACCGTGAACAAGGTGATCATCAATATAACCCTTAACGAGGTGATCATCAGGCTAACCCTGAACCAGGTGATCATCAGTCTAATCCTGAACCATGTGATCATCAATCCAACCCTGAACTATGTGATCATCAATGTAACCGTCAACCAGGTGATCATCAATATAATCCTTAACCAGTTGATCATGAGTCTAACCCTGAACCATATGATCATCAATCCAACCCTGAACCATGTGATCATCAATGTAACCGTCAATCAGGTGATCATCAATATAACCCTTAACCAGGTGATCATGAGTCTAACCCTGAACCATATGATCATCAATCCAACCCTGAACCATGTGATCATCAATGTAACCGTGAACCAGGTGATCATCTATATAACCCTTAACCAGGTGATCATGAGTCTAACCCTGAACCATATGATCATCAATCCAACCCTGAACCATGTGATCATCAATCTAATCGTGAACCAGGTGATTTTCAGTCTAATCTTGAACCATATGATCATCAATCCAACCCTGAACCATGTGATCATCAATCTAACCGTGAACCAGGTGATCATCAATATAACCCTTAACCAGGTGGTCATCAGTCTAATCCTGAACCATGAGATCATCATGCAAATCCTGAACCATGTGATCATCAATGTAACCCTGAACCATGTGATCATCAGTCTAACCCTGAACCAGGTGATTATCAATCCAATCCTGAACCATGTGATCATCAATCCAACCCTGAACCATGTGATCATCAATCTAACCGTGAACCAGGTGATCATCAATATAACCCTTAACGAGGTGATCAACAGGCTAACCCTGAACCAGGTGATCATCAGTCTAATCCTGAACCATGTGATCATCTATCCAACCCTAAACCATGTGATCATCAATCTAACCGTGAACCAGGTGATCATCAATATAATCCTTAACGAGGTGATCATCAGGCTAACCCTGAACCAGGTGATCCAAAGTCTAATCTTGAACAATGTGATCATCAATCCAACCCTGAACCTTGTGATCATCAATGTAACCATGAACCAGGTGATCATCAATATAACCCTTAACCAGGTGATCATGAGTCTAACCCTGAACCATATGATCAATAATCCAACCCTGAACCATGTGATCATCAATCTAACCATGAACCAGGTGATAATCAATCTAACGTTGAACCAGGTGATCATCAGTCTAACCTCAATCTAACCCTGAACCATGTGATCATCAATCTAGTCCTGGACCATGTGATCATCAATCTAACCATGAACAAAGTGATCATCAATGAAACCCTTAAACAGGTGATCATCAGTCTAACCCTGAACCAGGTGATCATCAGTCCAATCCTGAACCATGTGATCATCAATCTAACCCTGGACCATGTGATCATCAGTGCAATCCTGAACCATGTGATCATCAATCCAACCCTGGACCATGTGATCATCAATGTAACCGTGAACCATGTGATCATCAATGTAACCGTGAACCAGGTGATCATCAATATAACCCTTAACCAGGTGATCATCAGTCTAACCATGAACCAGGTGATCATCAGTCTAATCCTGAACCATGTGATCATCAATCCAACCCTAGACCATGTGATCATCAATCTAACCGTGAACAAGGTGATCATCAATATAACCCTTAAACAGGTGATCATCAGTCAAACCCTGAACCAGGTGATCATCAGTCCAATCATGGACCATGTGATCATCAATCCAACCCTAAACCATTTGATCATCAATCTAACCGTGAACCAGGTGATCATCAATATAATCCTTAACCAGGTGATCATGAGTATAACCCTGAACCAGGTGATCATCAGTCTAATCCTGAACCATGTGATCATCAATCCAATCCTGGACCATGTGATCATCAATCCAACCCTGGACCATGTGATCATCAATCTAACCGTGAACAAGGTGATCATCAATAAAACCCTTAAACAGGTGATCATCAGTCTAACCCTAAACTAGGTGATCATCAATCCAATCCTGAACCATGTGATCATTAATCCAACCCAGAACCATTTGATCGTCAATCTAACCCTGAACCATGTGATCATCAATCTAACCATGAACCAGGTGAACATCAGTCTAACCATGAACCATGTGATCATCAATCTAACCCGGAACATGTGATCATCAATCTAATCCTGGACCATGTGATTATCAATCTAACCGTGAACAAAGTGATCATCAATGTAACCCTTAAACAGGTGATCATCAGTCTAACCCTGAACCAGGTGATCATCAGTCCAATCCTGAACCATGTGATCATCAATCCAACCCTGGACCATTTGATCATCAGTCTAATCCTGAACCATGTGATCATCAGGCAAATCCTGAACCATGTGATCATCAATGTAACCCTGAACCATGTGATCATCAATCTAACCGTGAACAAGGTGATCATCAATATAACCCTTAAACAGGTGATCATCAGTCTAACCCTGAACCAGGTGATCATCAGTCCAATCCTGAACCATGTGATCATCAATCCAACCCTGGACCATTTGATCATCAGTCTAATCCTGAACCATGTGATCATCAATCTAACCCTGAACCATGTGATCATCAATCCAACCCTGAACCATGTGATCATCAATCTAACCCTGAACAATGTGATCATCAGTCTAACCCTGAGCCATGTGATCATCAATCCAACCCTGGACCACGTGATCATCAATCTAACCGTGAACAAGGTGATCATCAATATAAACCTTAAACAGGTGATCATCAGTCCAATCCTGAACCATGTGATCATCAGTCCAATCCTGAACCATGTGATCATCAATCTAACCGTGAACCAGGTGATCATCAATATAACCCTTAACGAAGTGATCATCAGGCTAACCCTGAACCAGGTGATCATCAGTCTAATCCTGAACCATGTGATCATCAATCCAACCCGTAACCATGTGATCATCAATGTAACCGTCATCCAGGTGATCATCAATATAACCCTTAACCAGGTGATCATGAGTCTAACCCTGAACTATATGATCATCAATCCAACCCTGAACCATGTGATCATTAATGTAACCGTGAACCAGGTGATCATCTATATAACCCTTAACCAGGTGATCATTAGTCTAACCCTGAACCATATGATCATCAATCCAACCCTGGAACATTTGATCATCAATGTAACCGTGAACCAGGTGATCATCAATATAACCCTTAACGAAGTGATCACCAGGCTAACCCTGAACCAGGTGATCATCAATCTAACCATGAACCATGTGATCATCAATCCAACCCTGAACCATGTGATCATCAATGTAACCGTCAACCAGGTGATCATGAGTCTAACCCTGAACCATATGATCTTCAATCCAACCCTGAACCATGTGAACATCAGGCAAATCCTGAACCATGTGATCATCAATGTAACCCTGAACCATGTGATCATAAATCTAACCGTGAACAAGGTGATCATCAATGTAACCCTTAAACAGGTGATCATCAGTCTAACCCTGAACCAGGTGATCATCAATCCAACCCCGGACCATGTGATCATCAGTGCAATTCTGAACCATGTGATCATCAATCCAACCCTGGACCATGTGATCATCAATCTAACCATGAACCAGGTGATCATCAGTCTAACCCTGAACCATGTGATCATCAATCCAAACCTGAACCATCTGATCATCAATCTAACCCTGAACAATGTGATCATCAGTCTAACCCTGAACCATGTGATCATCAATCCAACCCTGGACAATGTGATCATCAATCTAACCGTGAACAAGGTGATCATCAATATAACCCTTAAACAGGTGATCATCAGTCTAACCCTGAACCAGGTGATCATCAGTCCATTCCTGAACCAAGTGATCATCAATCCAACCCTGGACCATGTGATCATCAGTGCAATTCTGAACCATGTGATCATCAATCCAACCCTGGACCATGTGATCATCAATGTAACCGTGAACCATGTGATCATCAATGTAACCGTGAACCAGGTGATCATCAATATAACCCTTAACCAGGTGATCATCAGTCTAACCCTGAACCAGGTGATCATCAGTCTAATCCTGAACCATGTGATCATCAATCCAATCCTGGACCATGTGATCATCAATCCAACCCTGGACCATGTTATCATCAATCTAACTGTGAACAAGGTGATCATCAATATAACCCTTAAACAGGTGATCATCAGTCTAACCCTGAACCAGGTGATCATCAATCCAACCCTGAACCATGTGATCATCAATCTAACCCTGAACCAGGTGATCATCAGTCTAACCCTGAACCATGTGATCATCAATCCAACCCTGAACCATCTGATCATCAATCTAAGCCTGAACAATGTGATCATCAGTCAAACCCTGAACCATGTGATCATCAATCCAACCCTGGACCATGTGATCATCAATCTAACCGTGAACAGGGTGATCATCAATATAACCCTTAAACAGGTGATCATCAGTCTAACCCTGAACCAGGTGATCATCAGTCCAATCCTGAACCATGTGATCATCAATCCAACCCTGAACCATGTGATCATCAATCTAACCGTGAACCAGGTGATCATCAATGTAACCGTCAACCAGGTGATCATCAATATAACCCTTAACCAGGTGATCATGAGTCTAACCCTGAACCATATGATCATCAATCCAACCCTGAACCATGTGATCATCAATGTAACCGTGAACCAGGTGATTATCTATATAACCCTTAACCAGGTGATCATGAGTCTAACCCTGAACCATATGATCATCAATCCAACCCTGAAACATTTTGACATCAATGTAACCGTGAACCAGGTGATCATCAATATAACCCTTAACGAAGTGATCACCAGGCTAACCCTGAACCAGGTGATCATCAGTCTAATCCTGAACCATGTGATCATCAATGTAACCGTCAACCAGGTGATCATGAGTCTAACCCTGAACCATATGATCATCAATCCAATCCTGAACCATGTGATCATCAGGCAAATCCTGATTCATGTGATCATCAATGTAACCCTGAACCATGTGATCATCAATCCAACCCTGAACCAGGTGATCATCAATCTAACCATGAACCATGTGATCATCAATCTAACCATGAACCATGTGATCATCAGTCCAACCCTGAACCATGTGATCATCAATCTAACCCTGAACCAGGTGATCATCAATATAACCCCTTAAACAGGTGATCATCAGTCTAACCCTGAACCAGGTGATCATCAGTCTAATCCTGAACCATGTGATCATCAATCCAACCCTGAACCATATGATCATCAATCTAACCGTGAACCAGGTGATCATCAATCTAACCTTGAACCAGGTGATTCTCAGTCTAATCTTGAACCGTATGATCATCAATCCAACCCTGAACCATGTGATCATCAATCTAACCGTGAACCAGGTGATCATCAATATAACCCTTAACCAGGTGATCATCAGTCAAATCTTTAACCATGTGATCATCAGGCAAATCCTTAACCATGTGATCATCACTGTAACCCTGAACCATGTGATCATCAATCTAACCGTGATCAAGGTGATCATAAATATAACCCTTAAACAGGTGATCATCAGTCTAACCTTAACCAGGTGATCATCAGTCCAATCCTGAACCATGTGATCATCAATCTAACCCTGAACCAGGTGATCATCAGTCTAACCCTGAACCATGTGATCATCAATCCAACCCTGAACCATGTGATCATCAATCTAACCCTGAACAATGTGATCATCAGTCTAACCCTGAACCATGTGATCATCAATCCATCCCTGGACCATGTGATCATGAATCCAACCCTGAACCATGTGATCATGAATCCAACCCTGAACCATGTGATCATCAATGTAACCGTGAACCAGGTGATCATCTATATAACCCTTAACCAGGTGATCATGAGTCTAACCCTGAACCAAATGATCATCAATCCAACCCTGAACCATGTGATCATCAATCTAACCGTGAACCAGGTGATCATCAATCTAACCTTGAACCAGGTGTTTCTCAGTCTAATCTTGAACCATTTGATCATCAATCCAACCCTGAACCATGTGACCATCAATCTAACCGTGAACCAGGTGATCATCAATATAACCCTTAACCAGGTGATCATCAGCCTAATCCTGAACCATGTGATCATCAGGCAAATCCTGAACCATGTGATCATCAATGTAACCCTGAACCATGTGATCATCAATCTAACCGTGAACAAGCTGATCATCAATATAACCCTGAACCAGGTGATCATCAGTCCAATCCTGAACCATGTGATCATCATTCCAACCCTGAACCATGTGATCATCAATCTAACCCTGAACCAGGTGATCATCAGTCTAACCCTGAACCATGTGATCATCAATCCAACCCTGGACCATGTGATCATCAATCTAACCGTGAACAAGGTGATCATCAAGATAACCCTTAAACAGGTGATCATCAATATAACCCTTAACGAAGTGATCATCAGGCTAACCCTGAACCAGGTGATCATTTTTCTAATCCTGAACCATGTGATCATCAATCCAACCCTGAACCATGTGATCATCAATGTAACCGTCAACCAGGTGATCATCAATATAACGCTTAACCAGGTGATCATGAGTCTAACCCTGAACCATATGATCATCAATCCAACCCTGAACCATGTGATAATCAATGTAACCGTGAACCAGGTGATCATCTATATAACCCTTAACCAGGTGATCATGAGTCTAACCCTGAACCATATGATCATCAATCCAACCCTGAACCATTTGATCATCAATGTAACCGTGAACCAGGTGATCATCAATATAACCCTTAACAAAGTGATCATCAGGCTAACCCTGAACCAGGTGATCATCAGTCTAATCCTGAACCATGTGATCATCAATCCAACCTGAACCATGTGATCATCAATGTAACCGTCAACCATGTGATCATGAGTCTAACCCTGAACCATATGATCATCAATCCAACCCTTAACCATGTGATCATCAATGTAACCCTGAACCATGTGATCATCAATCTAACCGTGAACAAGGTGATCATCAATATAACCCTTAAACAGGAGATCATCAGTCTAACCTTGAACCAGGTGATCATCAGTCCAATCCTGAACCATGTGATCATCAATCCAACCCTGAACCATGTGATCATCAATCTAACCGTGAACCAGGTGATCATCAATATAACCCTTAACGAGGTGATCATCAGGCTAACCCTGAACTTGGTGATCATCAGTCTAATCCTGAACCAGGTGATCATCAATCCAACCCTGGACCATGTGATCATCAATCTAACCGTGAACAAGGTGATCATCAATATAAACCTTAAACAGGTGATCATCAGTCCAATCCTGAACCATGTGATCATCAGTCCAATCCTGAACCATGTGATCATCAATCTAACCGTGAACCAGGTGATCATCAATATAACCCTTAACGAAGTGATCATCAGGCTAACCCTGAACCAGGTGATCATCAGTCTAATCCTGAACCATGTGATCATCAATCCAACCCTGAACCATGTGATCATCAATGTAACCGTCATCCAGGTGATCATCAATATAACCCTTAACCAGGTGATCATGAGTCTAACCCTGAACTATATGATCATCAATCCAACCCTGAACCATTTGATCATCAATGTAACCGTGAACAAGGTGATCATCTATATAACCCTTAACCAGGTGATCATTAGTCTAACCCTGAACCATATGATCATCAATCCAACCCTGAAACATTTGATCATCAATGTAACCGTGAACCAGGTGATCATCAATATAACCCTTAACGAAGTGATCACCAGGCTAACCCTGAACCAGGTGATCATCAATCTAACCATGAACCATGTGATCATCAATCCAACCCTGAACCATGTGATCATCAATGTAACCGTCAACCAGGTGATCATGAGTCTAACCCTGAACCATATGATCTTCAATCCAACCCTGAACCATGTGAACATCAGGCAAATCCTGAACCATGTGATCATCAATGTAACCCTGAACCATGTGATCATAAATCTAACCGTGAACAAGGTGATCATCAATGTAACCCTTAAACAGGTGATCATCAGTCTAACCCTGAACCAGGTGATCATCAGTCCAATCCTGAACCAAGTGATCATCAATCCAACCCTGGACCATGTGATCATCAGTGCAATTCTGAACCATGTGATCATCAATCCAACCCTGGACCATGTGATCATCAATCTAACCATGAACCAGGTGATCATCAGTCTAACCCTGAACCATGTGATCATCAATCCAAACCTGAACCATCTGATCATCAATCTAACCCTGAACAATGTGATCATCAGTCTAACCCTGAACCATGTGATCATCAATCCAACCCTGGACAATGTGATCATCAATCTAACCGTGAACAAGGTGATCATCAATATAACCCTTAAACAGGTGATCATCAGTCTAACCCTGAACCAGGTGATCATCAGTCCATTCCTGAACCAAGTGATCATCAATCCAACCCTGGACCATGTGATCATCAGTGCAATTCTGAACCATGTGATCATCAATCCAACCCTGGACCATGTGATCATCAATGTAACCGTGAACCATGTGATCATCAATGTAACCGTGAACCAGGTGATCATCAATATAACCCTTAACCAGGTGATCATCAGTCTAACCCTGAACCAGGTGATCATCAGTCTAATCCTGAACCATGTGATCATCAATCCAACCCTGGACCATGTTATCATCAATCTAACTGTGAACAAGGTGATCATCAATATAACCCTTAAACAGGTGATCATCAGTCTAACCCTGAACCAGGTGATCATCAATCCAACCCTGAACCATGTGATCATCAATCTAACCCTGAACCAGGTGATCATCAGTCTAACCCTGAACCATGTGATCATCAATCCAACCCTGAACCATCTGATCATCAATCTAAGCCTGAACAATGTGATCATCAGTCAAACCCTGAACCATGTGATCATCAATCCAACCCTGGACCATGTGATCATCAATCTAACCGTGAACAGGGTGATCATCAATATAACCCTTAAACAGGTGATCATCAGTCTAACCCTGAACCAGGTGATCATCAGTCCAATCCTGAACCATGTGATCATCAATCCAACCCTGAACCATGTGATCATCAATCTAACCGTGAACCAGGTGATCATCAATGTAACCGTCAACCAGGTGATCATCAATATAACCCTTAACCAGGTGATCATGAGTCTAACCCTGAACCATATGATCATCAATCCAACCCTGAACCATGTGATCATCAATGTAACCTTGAACCAGGTGATTATCTATATAACCCTTAACCAGGTGATCATGAGTCTAACCCTGAACCATATGATCATCAATCCAACCCTGAAACATTTTGACATCAATGTAACCGTGAACCAGGTGATCATCAATATAACCCTTAACGAAGTGATCACCAGGCTAACCCTGAACCAGGTTATCATCAGTCTAATCCTGAACCATGTGATCATCAATGTAACCGTCAACCAGGTGATCATGAGTCTAACCCTGAACCATATGATCATCAATCCAATCCTGAACCAGGTGATCATCAATCTAACCATGAACCATGTGATCATCAATCTAACCATGAACCATGTGATCATCAGTCCAACCCTGAACCATGTGATCATCAATCTAACCCTGAACCAGGTGATCATCAGTCTAACCCTGAACCATGTGATCATCAATCCAACCCTGAACCATTTGATCATCAATCTAACCCTGAACAATGTGATCATCAGTCTAACCCTGAACCATGTGATCATCAATCCAACCCTGGACCATGTGATCATCAATCTAACCGTGAACAAGGTGATCATCAATATAACCCCTTAAACAGGTGATCATCAGTCTAACCCTGAACCAGGTGATCATCAGTCTAATCCTGAACCATGTGATCATCAATCCAACCCTGAACCATATGATCATCAATCCAACCCTGAACCATGTGATCATCAATCTAACCGTGAACCAGGTGATCATCAATCTAACCTTGAACCAGGTGATTCTCAGTCTAATCTTGAACCGTATGATCATCAATCCAACCCTGAACCATGTGATCATCAATCTAACCGTGAACCAGGTGATCATCAATATAACCCTTAACCAGGTGATCATCAGTCAAATCTTAAACCATGTGATCATCAGGCAAATCCTTAACCATGTGATCATCACTGTAACCCTGAACCATGTGATCATCAATCTAACCGTGATCAAGGTGATCATAAATATAACCCTTAAACAGGTGATCATCAGTCTAACCTTAACCAGGTGATCATCAGTCCAATCCTGAACCATGTGATCATCAATCTAACCCTGAACCAGGTGATCATCAGTCTAACCCTGAACCATGTGATCATCAATCCAACCCTGAACCATGTGATCATCAATCTAACCCTGAACAATGTGATCATCAGTCTAACCCTGAACCATGTGATCATCAATCCATCCCTGGACCATGTGATCATGAATCCAACCCTGAACCATGTGATCATCAATGTAACCGTGAACCAGGTGATCATCTATATAACCCTTAACCAGGTGATCATGAGTCTAACCCTGAACCAAATGATCATCAATCCAACCCTGAACCATGTGATCATCAATCTAACCGTGAACCAGGTGATCATCAATCTAACCTTGAACCAGGTGTTTCTCAGTCTAATCTTGAACCATTTGATCATCAATCCAACCCTGAACCATGTGACCATCAATCTAACCGTGAACCAGGTGATCATCAATATAACCCTTAACCAGGTGATCATCAGTCTAATCCTGAACCATGTGATCATCAGGCAAATCCTGAACCATGTGATCATCAATGTAACCCTGAACCATGTGATCATCAATCTAACCGTGAACAAGCTGATCATCAATATAACCCTGAACCAGGTGATCATCAGTCCAATCCTGAACCATGTGATCATCATTCCAACCCTGAACCATGTGATCATCAATCTAACCCTGAACCAGGTGATCATCAGTCTAACCCTGAACCATGTGATCATCAATCCAACCCTGGACCATGTGATCATCAATCTAACCGTGAACAAGGTGATCATCAAGATAACCCTTAAACAGGTGATCATCAATATAACCCTTAACGAAGTGATAATCAGGCTAACCCTGAACCAGGTGATCATTTGTCTAATCCTGAACCATGTGATCATCAATCCAACCCTGAACCATGTGATCATCAATGTAACCGTCAACCAGGTGATCATCAATATAACGCTTAACCAGGTGATCATGAGTCTAATCCTGAACCATATGATCATCAATCCAACCCTGAACCATGTGATAATCAATGTAACCGTGAACCAGGTGATCATCTATATAACCCTTAACCAGGTGATCATGAGTCTAACCCTGAACCATATGATCATCAATCCAACCCTGAACCATTTGATTATCAATGTAACCGTGAACCAGGTGATCATCAATATAACCCTTAACGAAGTGATCATCAGGCTAACCCTGAACCAGGTGATCATCAGTCTAATCCTGAACCATGTGATCATCAATCCAACCCTGAACCATGTGATCATCAATGTAACCGTCAACCATGTTATCATGAGTCTAACCCTGAACCATATGATCATCAATCCAACCCTGAACCATGTGATCATCAATGTAACCCTGAACCATGTGATCATCAATCTAACCGTGAACAAGGTGATCATCAATATAACCCTTAACCAGGTGATCATGAGTCTAACCCTGAACCATATGATCATCAATCCAACCCTGAACCATTTGATCATCAATGTAACCGTGAACCAGGTGATCATCAATATAACCCTTAACAAAGTGATCATCAGGCTAACCCTGAACCAGGTGATCATCAGTCTAATCCTGAACCATGTGATCATCAATCCAACCCTGAACCATGTGATCATCAATGTAACCGTCAACCATGTGATCATGAGTCTAACCCTGAACCATATGATCATCAATCCAACCCTTAACCATGTGATCATCAATGTAACCCTGAACCATGTGATCATCAATCTAACCGTGAACAAGGTGATCATCAATATAACCCTTAAACAGGAGATCATCAGTCTAACCTTGAACCAGGTGATCATCAGTCCAATCCTGAACCATGTGATCATCAATCCAACCCTGAACCATGTGACCATCAATCTAACCGTGAACCAGGTGATCATCAATATAACCCTTAACGAGGTGATCATCAGGCTAACCCTGAATTTGGTGATCATCAGTCTAATCCTGAACCAGGTGATCATCAATCCAACCCTGAACCATGTGATCATCAATGTTACCCTTAACCAGGTGATCATGAGTCTAACCCTGAACCATATGTTCATCAATCCAACCCTGAACCATGTGATCATCAATGTAACCGTGAACCAGGTGATCATCTATATAACCCTTAACCAGGTGATCATGTGTCTAACCCTGAACCATATGATCATCAATGTAACCATGAACCATGTGATCATCAATATAACCCTTAACCAGGTGATCATCTGTCTAACCCTGAACCATGTGATCATCAATCCAACCCTGAACCATGTGATCATCAAACTAACCCTGAACAATGTGATCATCAGTCTAACCCTGAACCATGTGATCATCAATCCAACCCTGGACCATGTGATCATCAATCTAACCGTTAAGAAGGTGATCATCAATATAACCCTTAAACAGGTGATCATCAGTCTAACCCTGAACCAGGTGATCATCAGTCCAATCCTGAAACATGTCATCATCAATCCAACCCTGAACCATGTGATCATCAATCTAACCGTGAACCAGGTGATCATCAATATAACCCTTAACGACGTGATCATCAGGCTAACCCTGAACCAGGTGATCATTTGTCTAATCCTGAACCATGTGATCATCAATGTAACCGTCAACCAGGTGATCATCAATATAACCCTTAACCAGGTGATCATGAGTCTAACCCTGAACCATATGATCATCAATCAAACCCCTCAACCATGTGATCATCAATGTAACCGTGAACCAGGTAATCATATATATAACCCTTAACCAGGTAATCATGAGTCTAACCCTGAACCATATGATCATCAATCCAACCCTGAACCATTTGATCATCAATGTAACCGTGAACCAGGTGATCATCAATATAACCCTTAACGAAGTGATCATCAGGCTAACCCTGAACCAGGTGATCATCAGTCTAATCCTGAACCATATGATCATCAATCCAACACTGAAGCATGTGATCATCAGGAAAATCCTGAACCATGTGATCATCAATATAACCCTGAACCATGTGATCATCAATCTAACCGTGAACAAGGTGAACAACAATATAACCCTTAAACAGGAGATCATCAGACTAACCCTGAACCAGGTGATCATCAGTCCTATCCTGAACCATGTGATCATCAATCCAACCCAAAACCATGTGATCATCAATCTAACCGTGAACCAGGTGATCATCAATATAACCCTTAACGAGGTGATCATCAGTCTAATCCTGAACCATGTGATCATCAATCCAACCCTGAACCATGTGATCATCAATGTAACTGTCAACCAGGTGATCATCAATATAATCCTTAACCAGTTGATCATGAGTCTAACCCTGAACCATGTGATCATCAATGTAACCGTCAATCAGGTGATCATCAATATAACGCTTTACCAGGTGATCATGAATCTAACCCGGAACCATATGATCATCAATCCAACCGTGAACCATGTGATCATCAATGTAACCGTGAACCAGGTGATCATCTATATAACCCTTAACCAGGTGATCATCGGTCTAACCCTGAACCAGGTGATCATCAGTCCAATCCTGAACCATGTGATCATCATTCAGACCCTGAACCATGTGATCATCAATCTAACCCTGAACCAGGTGATCATCAGTCTAACCCTGAACCATGTGATCATCAATCCAACCCTGAACGATGTGATCATCAAACTAACCCTGAACAATGTGATCATCAGTCTAACCCTGAACCATGTGATCATCAATCCAACCCTGGACCATGTGATCATCAATCTAACCGTGAACAAGGTGAACATCAATATAACCCTTAAACAGGTGATCATCAGTCTAACCCTGAACCAGGTGATCATCAGTCCAATCCTGAACCATGTCATCATCAATCCAACCCTGAACCATGTGATCATCAATCTAACCGTGAACCAGGTGATCATCAATATAACCCTTAACGACGTGATCATCAGGCTAACCCTGAACCAGGTGATCATTTGTCTAATCCTGAAGCATGTGATCATCAATGTAACCGTCAACCAGGTGATCATCAATATAACCCTTAACCAGGTGATCATGAGTCTAACCCTGAACCATATGATCATCAATCCAACCCTGAACCATGTGATCATCAGTCTAATCCTGAACCATGTGATCATCAATGTAACCGTCAACCAGGTGATCATGAGTCTAACCCTGAACCATATGATCATCAATCCAACCCTGAACCATGTTATCATCAGGCAAATCCTGAACCATGTGATCATCAATGTAACCCTGAACCATGTGATCATCAATCTAACCGTGAACCAGGTGATCATCAATATAACCCTTAAACAGGAGATCATCAGTCTAACCCTGAACCAGGTGATCATCAGTCCTATCCTGAACCATGTGATCATCAATCCAACCCTGAACCATGTGATCATCAATCTAACCTTGAACCAGGTGATCATCAATATAACCCTTAACGAGGTGATCATCAGGCTAACCCTGAACCATGTGATCATCAATCCAACCCTGAACCATGTGATCATCAATGTAACCGTCAACCAGGTGATCATCAATATAACCCTTAACGACGTGATCATCAGGCTAACCCTGAACCAGGTGATCATTTGTCTAATCCTGAACCATGTGATCATCAATGTAACCGTCAACCAGGTGATCATCAATATAACCCTTAACCAGGTGATCATGAGTCTAACCCTGAACCATATGATCATCAATCCAACCCTCAACCATGTGATCATCAATGTAACCGTGAACCAGGTAATCATATATATAACCCTTAACCAGGTAATCATGAGTCTAACCCTGAACCATATGATCATCAATCCAACCCTGAACCATTTGATCATCAATGTAACCGTGAACCAGGTGATCATCAATATAACCCTTAACGAAGTGATCATCAGGCTAACCCTGAACCAGGTGATCATCAGTCTAATCCTGAACCATATGATCATCAATCCAACACTGAAGCATGTGATCATCAGGCAAATCCTGAACCATGTGATCATCAATATAACCCTGAACCATGTGATCATCAATCTAACCGTGAACAAGGTGAACAACAATATAACCCTTAAACAGGAGATCATCAGTCTAACCCTGAACCAGGTGATCATCAGTCCTATCCTGAACCATGTGATCATCAATCCAACCCAAAACCATGTGATCATCAATCTAACCGTGAACCAGGTGATCATCAATATAACCCTTAACGAGGTGATCATCAGTCTAATCCTGAACCATGTGATCATCAATCCAACCCTGAACCATGTGATCATCAATGTAACCGTCAACCAGGTGATCATCAATATAATCCTTAACCAGTTGATCATGAGTCTAACCCTGAACCATGTGATCATCAATGTAACCGTCAATCAGGTGATCATCAATATAACGCTTTACCAGGTGATCATGAATCTAACCCTGAACCATATGATCATCAATCCAACCGTGAACCATGTGATCATCAATGTAACCGTGAACCAGGTGATCATCTATATAACCCTTAACCAGGTGATCATCGGTCTAACCCTGAACCAGGTGATCATCAGTCCAATCCTGAACCATGTGATCATCATTCAGACCCTGAACCATGTGATCATCAATCTAACCCTGAACCAGGTGATCATCAGTCTAACCCTGAACCATGTGATCATCAATCCAACCCTGAACGATGTGATCATCAAACTAACCCTGAACAATGTGATCATCAGTCTAACCCTGAACCATGTGATCATCAATCCAACCCTGGACCATGTGATCATCAATGTAACCGTCAACCAGGTGATCATCAATATAATCCTTAACCAGTTGATCATGAGTCTAAGCCTGAACCATATGATCATCAATCCAACCGTGAACCATGTGATCATCAATGTAACCGTCAATCAGGTGATCATCAATATAACCCTTAACCAGGTGATCATGAGTCTAACCCTGAACCATATGACCATCAATCCAACCCTGAACCATGTGATCATCAATGTAACCCTGAACCATGTGATCATCAAACTAACCGTGAACCAGGTGATTCTCAGTCTAATCTTGAACCATATGATCATCAATCCAACCCTGAACCATGTGATCATCAATCTAACCGTGAACCAGGTGATCATCAATATAACCCTTAACCAGGTGGTCATCAGTCTAATCCTGAACCATGTGATCATCAGGCAAATCCTGAACCATGTGATCATCAATGTAACCCTAAACCATGTGGTCATCAATCTAACCGTGAACAAGGTGATCATCAATATAACCCTTAACCAGGTGATCATCAGTCTAACCCTGAACCAGGTGATCATCAGTCCAATCCTGAACCATGTGATCATCAATCCAACCCTGAACCATGTGATCATCAATCTAACCGTGAACCAGGTGATTATCAATATAACCCTTAACGAGGTTATCATCAGGCTAACCCTGAACCAGGTGATCATCAGTCTAATCCTGAACCATGTGATCATCAATCCAACCCTGAACCATGTGATCATCAATCTAACCGTGAACCAGGTGATCATCAATATAATCCTTAACCAGGTGATCATGAGTCTAACCCTGAACCATATGATCAATAATCCAACCTTGAACCATGTGATCATCAATCTAACCGTGAACCAGGTGATAATCATTCTAACGTTGAACCAGGTGATCATCAGTCTAACCTCAAACTAACCCTGAACCATGTGATCATCAATCTAGTCCTGGACCATGTGATCATCAGTCCAATCATGGACCATGTGATCATCAATCCAACCCTGAACCATTTGATCATCAATCTAACCGTGAACCAGGTGATCATCAATATAACCCTTAACCAGGTGATCATGAGTCTAACCCTGAACCAGGTGATCATCAGTCTAATCCTGAACCATGTGACAATCAATCCAATCCTGGACCATGTGATCATCAATCCAAGCCTGGACCATGTGATCATCAATCTAACCGTGAACAAGGTGATCATCAATAAAACCCTTAAACAGGTGATCATCAATCCAATCCTGAACCATGTGATCATTAATCCAACCCAGAACCATTTGATCGTCAATCTAACCCTGAACCATGTGATCATCAATCTAACCATGAACCAGGTGAACATCAGTCTAACCATGAACCATGTGATCATCAATCTAACCCTGAACCATGTGATCATCAATGTAATCCTGGACCATGTGATTATCAATCTAACCGTGAACAAAGTGATCATCAATGTAACCCTTAAACAGGTGATCATCAGTCTAACCCTGAACCAGGTGATCATCAGTCCTATCCTGAACCATGTGATCATCAATCCAACCCTGGACCATTTGATCATCAATCTAACCCTGAACCATGTGATCATCAATCTAACCGTGAACCAGGTGATCATCAATCTAACCCTGAACCAGGTGATCATCAGTCTAACCCTGAACAAGGTGATCATCAGTCTAATCCTGAATCATGTGTTCATCAATCCAACACTGGACCATGTGATCATCAATCTAACCGTGAACAAGGTGATCATCAATATAACCCTTAAACAGGTGATCATCAGTCTAAACCTGAACCAGGTGATCATCAGTCCAATCCTGAACCATGTGATCATCAATCCAACCCTGGACCTGTGATCATCAAAGTAACCGTGAACCATGTGATCATCAATGTAACCCTGAACAAGGTGATCATCAATATAACCCCCAAACAGGTAATCATCAGTGTAACCCTAAACTAGGTGATCATCAGTCTAATCCCGAACCATGTGATCATTAATCCAACCCTGAACCATTTAATCGTCAATCTAACCATGAACCATGTGATCATCAATATAACCATGAACCAGGTGAACATCAGTCTAACCATGAACCATGTGATCATCAATCTAACCCTGAACCATGTGATCATCAATCTAATCCTGGACCATGTGATCATCAATGTAACCGTGAACCATGTGATCATCAATGTAACCGTGAACCAGCTGATCATCAATATAACCCTTAACCAGGTGATCATCAGTCTAACCCTGAACCAGGTGATCATCAGTCTAATCCTGAACCATGTGATCATCAATCCAACCCTGAACAATGTGATCATCAATCTAACTGTGAACCAGGTGATCATCAATGTAACCATGAACCATGTGATCATCAATCCAACCCTGAACCATGTGATCATCAATCCAACCCTGAACAATGTGATCATCAGTCTAACCCTGAACCATGTGATCATCAGTCTAACCCTGGACCATGTGATTATCAATCCAACCCTGGACCATGTGATCATCAATCTAACCGTGACAAGGTGATCCTCAATATAACCCTTAAACAGGTGATCATCAGTCTAACCCTGAACCAGGTGATCATCAGTCCAATCCTGGACCATGTGATCATCAATCCATCCCTGGACCATGTGATCATCAATCTAACCGTGAACAAGGTGATCATAAATATAACCATGAACCAGGTGATCATCAATATAACCCTTAACGAGGTGATCATCAGTCCAATCCCGAACCGTGTGATCATTAATCCAACCCTGAACCATGTGATCATCAATCTAACCATGAACCAGGTGAACATCAGTCTAACCGTGAACAAGGTGATCATCAATATAACCCTTAAACAGGTGATCATCAGTCTAACCCTGAACCATGTGATCATCAGTCCTATCCTGAACCATGTGATCATCAATCCAACCCTGAACCATGTGATCATCAATCTAACCATGAACCAGGTGATCATCAATATAACCCTTAACGAGGTGATCATCAGTCTAATCCTGAACCAGGTGATCATCAATCCAACCCTGAACCATGTGATCATCAATGTAACCGTCAACCAGGTGATCATCAATATAATCCTTAACCAGTTGATCATGAGTCTAACCCTGAACCATGTGATCATCAATCCAACCGTGAACCATGTGATCATCAATGTAACCGTCAATCAGGTGATCATCAATATAACCCTTAACCAGGTGATCAAGAGTCTAACCCTGAACCATATGATCATCAATCCAACCCTGAACCATGTGATCATCAATGTAACCGTGAACCAGGTGATCATGAGTCTAACCCTGAACCATATGATCATCAATCCAACCCTGAACCATGTGATCATCAATCTAACCGTGAACCAGGTGATTCTCAGTCTAATCTTGAACCATATGATCATCAATCCAACCCTGAACCATGTGATCATCAATCTTACCGTGAACCAGGTGATCATCAATATAACCCTTAACCAGGTGATCATGAGTCTAACCCTGAACCAGGTGATCATCAATCCAATCCTGGACCATGTGATCATCAATCCAACCCTGGACCATGTGATCATCAATCTTACCGTGAACAAGGTGATCATCAATATAACCCTTAAACAGGTAATCATCAGTCTAACCCTAAACAAGGTGATCATCAGTCTAATCCTGAACCATGTGATCATCAATCCAACCCTGGACCATGTGATCATCAATCTAACCGTGAACAAGGTGATCATCAATATAACCCTTAAACAGGTGATCATCAGTCTAAGCCTGAACCAGGTGATCATCAGTCCAATCCTGAACCATGTGATCATCAATACAACCCTGAACCATGTGATCATGAATCTAACCGTGAGCCAGGTGATCTTCAATATAACCCTTAACCAGGTGATCATCAGTCTAACTCTGAACCAGGTGATCATCAATCCAACCCTGAACCATGTGATCATCAATCTAACCGTGAACCAGGTGATCATCAATATAACCTTCAACCAGGTGATCATCAGTCTAACCCTGAACCAGGTGATCATCAGTCTAATCCTGAACCATGTGATCATCAATCCAACCCTGAACCATGTGATCATCAATCTAACCGTGAACCAGGTGATCATCAATATAACCCTTAAGGAGGTGATCATCAGTCTAATCCTGAACCTTGTGATCATCAATCCAACCCTGAACCATGTGATCATCAATGTAACCGTCAACCAGGTGATCATCAATATAATCCTTAACCAGTTGATCATGAGTCTAACCCTGAACCATGTGATCATCAATCCAACCGTGAACCATGTGATCATCAATGTAACTGTCAATCAGGTGATCATCAATATAACCCTTAACCAGGTGATCATGAGTCTAACCCTGAACCATATGATCATCAATCCAACCCTGAACCATGTGATCATCAATGTAACCGTGAACCAGGTGATCATCTATATAACCCTGAACCATGTGATCATCAATCTAACCGTGAACCAGGTGATTCTCAGTCTAATCTTGAACCATATGATCATCAATCCAACCCTGAACCATGTGATCATCAATCTAACCGTGAACCAGGTGATCATCAATATAACCCTTAACCAGGTGGTCATCAGTGTAATCCTGAACCATGTGATCATCAGGCAAATCCTGAACCATGTGATCATCAATCCAACCCTGAACCATGTGATCATCAATGTAACCGTCAACCAGGTGATCATGAGTCTAACCCTGAACCATATGATCATCAATCCAACCCTGAACCATGTGATCATCAGGCAAATCCTGAACCATGTGATCATCAATGTAACCCTGAACCATGTGATCATCAATCTAACCGTGAACAAGGTGATTATCAATATAACCCTTAAACAGGAGATCATCAGTCTAACCCTGAACCAGGTGATCATCAGTCCTATCCTGAACCATGTGATCATCAATCTAACCGTGAACCAGGTGATCATCAATATAACCCTTAACGAGGTGATCATCAGTCTAATCCTGAACCATGTGATCATCAATCCAACCCTGAACCATGTGATCATCAATGTAACCGTCAACCAGGTGATCATCAATATAATCCTTAACCAGTTGATCATGAGTCTAACCCTGAACCATGTGATCATCAATCCAACCGTGAACCATGTGATCATCAATGTAACCGTCAATCAGGTGATCATCAATATAACCCTTAACCAGGTGATCATGAGTCTAATCCTGAACCATATGATCATCAATCCAACCCTGAACCATGTGATCATCAATGTAACCGTGAACCAGGTGATCATCTATATAACCCTTAACCAGGTGATCATGAGTCTAACCCTGAACCATATGATCATCAATCCAACCCTGAACCATGTGATCATCAATCTAACCGTGAACCAGGTGATTCTCAGTCTAATCTTGAACCATATGATCATCAATCCAACCCTGAACCATGTGATCATCAATCTAACCGTGAACCAGGTGATCATCAATTAAACCCTTAACCAGGTGGTCATCAGTGTAATCCTGAACCATGTGATCATCAGACAAATCCTGAACCATGTGATCATCATTGTAACCCTGAACCATGTGATCATCAATCTAACCGTGAACAAGGTGATCATCAGTCCAATCCTGAACCATGTGATCATCAATCCAACCCAGAACCATGTGATCATCAATCTAACCGTGAACCAGGTGATCATCAATATAACCCTTAACGAGGTGATCATCAGGCTAACCCTGAACCAGGTGATCATCAGTCTAATCCTGAACCATGTGATCATCAATCAACCCTGAACCATGTGATCATCAATCTAACCGTGGACCAGGTGATCATCAATATAATCCTTAACGAGGTGATCATCAGGCTAACCCTGAACCAGGTGATCAACAGTCTAATCTTGAACAATGTGATCATCAATCCAACCCTGAACCATGTGATCATCAATGTAACCATGAACCAGGTGATCATCAGTATAACCCTTAACCAGGTGATCATGAGTCTAACCCTGAACCATATGATCAATAATCCAACCCTGAACCATGTGATCATCAATCTAACCGTGAACCAGGTGATAATCAATCTAACGTTGAACCAGGTGATCATCGGTCTAACCTCAATCTAACCCTGAACCATGTGATCATCAATCTACTCCTGGACCATGTGATCATCAATCTAACCGTGAACAAAGTGATCATCAATGTAACCCTTAAACAGGTGATCATCAGTCTAACCCTGAACCAGGTGATCATCAGTGCAATCCTGAACCATGTTATCATCAATCCAACCCTGGACCATGTGATCATCAATCTAACCATGAACCAGGTGAACATCAGTCTAACCGTGAACAAGGTGATCATCAATATAACCCTTAAACAGGTGATCATCAGTTTAACCCTGAACCATGTGATCATCAGTCCTATCCTGAACCATGTGATCATCAATCCAACCCTGAACCATGTGATCATCAATCTAACCATGAACCAGGTGATCATCAATATAACCCTTAACGAGGTGATCATCAGTCTAATCCTGAACCAGGTGATCATCAATCCAACCCTGAACCATGTGATCATCAATGTAACCGTCAACCAGGTGATCATCAATATAATCCTTAACCAGTTGATCATGAGTCTAACCATGAACCATGTGATCATCAATCCAACCGTGAACCATGTGATCATCAATGTAACCGTCAATCAGGTGATCATCAATATAACCCTTAACCAGGTGATCAAGAGTCTAACCCTGAACCATATGATCATCAATCCAACCCTGAACCATGTGATCATCAATGTAACCGTGAACCAGGTGATCATGAGTCTAACCCTGAACCATATGATCATCAATCTAACCGTGAACCAGGTGATCATCAATCTAACCTTGAACCAGGTGATTCTCAGTCTAATCTTGAACCGTATGATCATCAATCCAACCCTGAACCATGTGATCATCAATCTAACCGTGAACCAGGTGATCATCAATATAACCCTTAACCAGGTGATCATCAGTCAAATCTTTAACCATGTGATCATCAGGCAAATCCTTAACCATGTGATCATCACTGTAACCCTGAACCATGTGATCATCAATCTAACCGTGATCAAGGTGATCATAAATATAACCCTTAAACAGGTGATCATCAGTCTAACCTTAACCAGGTGATCATCAGTCCAATCCTGAACCATGTGATCATCAATCTAACCCTGAACCAGGTGATCATCAGTCTAACCCTGAACCATGTGATCATCAATCCAACCCTGAACCATGTGATCATCAATCTAACCCTGAACAATGTGATCATCAGTCTAACCCTGAACCATGTGATCATCAATCCATCCCTGGACCATGTGATCATGAATCCAACCCTGAACCATGTGATCATGAATCCAACCCTGAACCATGTGATCATCAATGTAACCGTGAACCAGGTGATCATCTATATAACCCTTAACCAGGTGATCATGAGTCTAACCCTGAACCAAATGATCATCAATCCAACCCTGAACCATGTGATCATCAATCTAACCGTGAACCAGGTGATCATCAATCTAACCTTGAACCAGGTGTTTCTCAGTCTAATCTTGAACCATTTGATCATCAATCCAACCCTGAACCATGTGACCATCAATCTAACCGTGAACCAGGTGATCATCAATATAACCCTTAACCAGGTGATCATCAGCCTAATCCTGAACCATGTGATCATCAGGCAAATCCTGAACCATGTGATCATCAATGTAACCCTGAACCATGTGATCATCAATCTAACCGTGAACAAGCTGATCATCAATATAACCCTGAACCAGGTGATCATCAGTCCAATCCTGAACCATGTGATCATCATTCCAACCCTGAACCATGTGATCATCAATCTAACCCTGAACCAGGTGATCATCAGTCTAACCCTGAACCATGTGATCATCAATCCAACCCTGGACCATGTGATCATCAATCTAACCGTGAACAAGGTGATCATCAAGATAACCCTTAAACAGGTGATCATCAATATAACCCTTAACGAAGTGATCATCAGGCTAACCCTGAACCAGGTGATCATTTTTCTAATCCTGAACCATGTGATCATCAATCCAACCCTGAACCATGTGATCATCAATGTAACCGTCAACCAGGTGATCATCAATATAACGCTTAACCAGGTGATCATGAGTCTAACCCTGAACCATATGATCATCAATCCAACCCTGAACCATGTGATAATCAATGTAACCGTGAACCAGGTGATCATCTATATAACCCTTAACCAGGTGATCATGAGTCTAACCCTGAACCATATGATCATCAATCCAACCCTGAACCATTTGATCATCAATGTAACCGTGAACCAGGTGATCATCAATATAACCCTTAACAAAGTGATCATCAGGCTAACCCTGAACCAGGTGATCATCAGTCTAATCCTGAACCATGTGATCATCAATCCAACCTGAACCATGTGATCATCAATGTAACCGTCAACCATGTGATCATGAGTCTAACCCTGAACCATATGATCATCAATCCAACCCTTAACCATGTGATCATCAATGTAACCCTGAACCATGTGATCATCAATCTAACCGTGAACAAGGTGATCATCAATATAACCCTTAAACAGGAGATCATCAGTCTAACCTTGAACCAGGTGATCATCAGTCCAATCCTGAACCATGTGATCATCAATCCAACCCTGAACCATGTGATCATCAATCTAACCGTGAACCAGGTGATCATCAATATAACCCTTAACGAGGTGATCATCAGGCTAACCCTGAACTTGGTGATCATCAGTCTAATCCTGAACCAGGTGATCATCAATCCAACCCTGGACCATGTGATCATCAATCTAACCGTGAACAAGGTGATCATCAATATAAACCTTAAACAGGTGATCATCAGTCCAATCCTGAACCATGTGATCATCAGTCCAATCCTGAACCATGTGATCATCAATCTAACCGTGAACCAGGTGATCATCAATATAACCCTTAACGAAGTGATCATCAGGCTAACCCTGAACCAGGTGATCATCAGTCTAATCCTGAACCATGTGATCATCAATCCAACCCTGAACCATGTGATCATCAATGTAACCGTCATCCAGGTGATCATCAATATAACCCTTAACCAGGTGATCATGAGTCTAACCCTGAACTATATGATCATCAATCCAACCCTGAACCATTTGATCATCAATGTAACCGTGAACAAGGTGATCATCTATATAACCCTTAACCAGGTGATCATTAGTCTAACCCTGAACCATATGATCATCAATCCAACCCTGAAACATTTGATCATCAATGTAACCGTGAACCAGGTGATCATCAATATAACCCTTAACGAAGTGATCAACAGGCTAACCCTGAACCAGGTGATCATCAATCTAACCATGAACCATGTGATCATCAATCCAACCCTGAACCATGTGATCATCAATGTAACCGTCAACCAGGTGATCATGAGTCTAACCCTGAACCATATGATCTTCAATCCAACCCTGAACCATGTGAACATCAGGCAAATCCTGAACCATGTGATCATCAATGTAACCCTGAACCATGTGATCATAAATCTAACCGTGAACAAGGTGATCATCAATGTAACCCTTAAACAGGTGATCATCAGTCTAACCCTGAACCAGGTGATCATCAGTCCAATCCTGAACCAAGTGATCATCAATCCAACCCTGGACCATGTGATCATCAGTGCAATTCTGAACCATGTGATCATCAATCCAACCCTGGACCATGTGATCATCAATCTAACCATGAACCAGGTGATCATCAGTCTAACCCTGAACCATGTGATCATCAATCCAAACCTGAACCATCTGATCATCAATCTAACCCTGAACAATGTGATCATCAGTCTAACCCTGAACCATGTGATCATCAATCCAACCCTGGACAATGTGATCATCAATCTAACCGTGAACAAGGTGATCATCAATATAACCCTTAAACAGGTGATCATCAGTCTAACCCTGAACCAGGTGATCATCAGTCCATTCCTGAACCAAGTGATCATCAATCCAACCCTGGACCATGTGATCATCAGTGCAATTCTGAACCATGTGATCATCAATCCAACCCTGGACCATGTGATCATCAATGTAACCGTGAACCATGTGATCATCAATGTAACCGTGAACCAGGTGATCATCAATATAACCCTTAACCAGGTGATCATCAGTCTAACCCTGAACCAGGTGATCATCAGTCTAATCCTGAACCATGTGATCATCAATCCAACCCTGGACCATGTTATCATCAATCTAACTGTGAACAAGGTGATCATCAATATAACCCTTAAACAGGTGATCATCAGTCTAACCCTGAACCAGGTGATCATCAATCCAACCCTGAACCATGTGATCATCAATCTAACCCTGAACCAGGTGATCATCAGTCTAACCCTGAACCATGTGATCATCAATCCAACCCTGAACCATCTGATCATCAATCTAAGCCTGAACAATGTGATCATCAGTCAAACCCTGAACCATGTGATCATCAATCCAACCCTGGACCATGTGATCATCAATCTAACCGTGAACAGGGTGATCATCAATATAACCCTTAAACAGGTGATCATCAGTCTAACCCTGAACCAGGTGATCATCAGTCCAATCCTGAACCATGTGATCATCAATCCAACCCTGAACCATGTGATCATCAATCTAACCGTGAACCAGGTGATCATCAATGTAACCGTCAACCAGGTGATCATCAATATAACCCTTAACCAGGTGATCATGAGTCTAACCCTGAACCATATGATCATCAATCCAACCCTGAACCATGTGATCATCAATGTAACCTTGAACCAGGTGATTATCTATATAACCCTTAACCAGGTGATCATGAGTCTAACCCTGAACCATATGATCATCAATCCAACCCTGAAACATTTTGACATCAATGTAACCGTGAACCAGGTGATCATCAATATAACCCTTAACGAAGTGATCACCAGGCTAACCCTGAACCAGGTTATCATCAGTCTAATCCTGAACCATGTGATCATCAATGTAACCGTCAACCAGGTGATCATGAGTCTAACCCTGAACCATATGATCATCAATCCAATCCTGAACCATGTGATCATCAGGCAAATCCTGATTCATGTGATCATCAATGTAACCCTGAACCATGTGATCATCAATCCAACCCTGAACCAGGTGATCATCAATCTAACCATGAACCATGTGATCATCAATCTAACCATGAACCATGTGATCATCAGTCCAACCCTGAACCATGTGATCATCAATCTAACCCTGAACCAGGTGATCATCAGTCTAACCCTGAACCATGTGATCATCAATCCAACCCTGAACCATTTGATCATCAATCTAACCCTGAACAATGTGATCATCAGTCTAACCCTGAACCATGTGATCATCAATCCAACCCTGGACCATGTGATCATCAATCTAACCGTGAACCAGGTGATCATCAATGTAACCGTCAACCAGGTGATCATCAATATAACCCTTAACCAGGTGATCATGAGTCTAACCCTGAACCATATGATCATCAATCCAACCCTGAACCATGTGATCATCAATGTAACCGTGAACCAGGTGATTATCTATATAACCCTTAACCAGGTGATCATGAGTCTAACCCTGAACCATATGATCATCAATCCAACCCTGAAACATTTTGACATCAATGTAACCGTGAACCAGGTGATCATCAATATAACCCTTAACGAAGTGATCACCAGGCTAACCCTGAACCAGGTTATCATCAGTCTAATCCTGAACCATGTGATCATCAATGTAACCGTCAACCAGGTGATCATGAGTCTAACCCTGAACCATATGATCATCAATCCAATCCTGAACCAGGTGATCATCAATCTAACCATGAACCATGTGATCATCAATCTAACCATGAACCATGTGATCATCAGTCCAACCCTGAACCATGTGATCATCAATCTAACCCTGAACCAGGTGATCATCAGTCTAACCCTGAACCATGTGATCATCAATCCAACCCTGAACCATTTGATCATCAATCTAACCCTGAACAATGTGATCATCAGTCTAACCCTGAACCATGTGATCATCAATCCAACCCTGGACCATGTGATCATCAATCTAACCGTGAACAAGGTGATCATCAATATAACCCCTTAAACAGGTGATCATCAGTCTAACCCTGAACCAGGTGATCATCAGTCTAATCCTGAACCATGTGATCATCAATCCAACCCTGAACCATATGATCATCAATCCAACCCTGAACCATGTGATCATCAATCTAACCGTGAACCAGGTGATCATCAATCTAACCTTGAACCAGGTGATTCTCAGTCTAATCTTGAACCGTATGATCATCAATCCAACCCTGAACCATGTGATCATCAATCTAACCGTGAACCAGGTGATCATCAATATAACCCTTAACCAGGTGATCATCAGTCAAATCTTAAACCATGTGATCATCAGGCAAATCCTTAACCATGTGATCATCACTGTAACCCTGAACCATGTGATCATCAATCTAACCGTGATCAAGGTGATCATAAATATAACCCTTAAACAGGTGATCATCAGTCTAACCTTAACCAGGTGATCATCAGTCCAATCCTGAACCATGTGATCATCAATCTAACCCTGAACCAGGTGATCATCAGTCTAACCCTGAACCAGGTGATCATCAATCCAACCCTGAACCATGTGATCATCAATCTAACCCTGAACAATGTGATCATCAGTCTAACCCTGAACCATGTGATCATCAATCCATCCCTGGACCATGTGATCATGAATCCAACCCTGAACCATGTGATCATCAATGTAACCGTGAACCAGGTGATCATCTATATAACCCTTAACCAGGTGATCATGAGTCTAACCCTGAACCAAATGATCATCAATCCAACCCTGAACCATGTGATCATCAATCTAACCGTGAACCAGGTGATCATCAATCTAACCTTGAACCAGGTGTTTCTCAGTCTAATCTTGAACCATTTGATCATCAATCCAACCCTGAACCATGTGACCATCAATCTAACCGTGAACCAGGTGATCATCAATATAACCCTTAACCAGGTGATCATCAGTCTAATCCTGAACCATGTGATCATCAGGCAAATCCTGAACCATGTGATCATCAATGTAACCCTGAACCATGTGATCATCAATCTAACCGTGAACAAGCTGATCATCAATATAACCCTGAACCAGGTGATCATCAGTCCAATCCTGAACCATGTGATCATCATTCCAACCCTGAACCATGTGATCATCAATCTAACCCTGAACCAGGTGATCATCAGTCTAACCCTGAACCATGTGATCATCAATCCAACCCTGGACCATGTGATCATCAATCTAACCGTGAACAAGGTGATCATCAAGATAACCCTTAAACAGGTGATCATCAATATAACCCTTAACGAAGTGATAATCAGGCTAACCCTGAACCAGGTGATCATTTGTCTAATCCTGAACCATGTGATCATCAATCCAACCCTGAACCATGTGATCATCAATGTAACCGTCAACCAGGTGATCATCAATATAACGCTTAACCAGGTGATCATGAGTCTAATCCTGAACCATATGATCATCAATCCAACCCTGAACCATGTGATAATCAATGTAACCGTGAACCAGGTGATCATCTATATAACCCTTAACCAGGTGATCATGAGTCTAACCCTGAACCATATGATCATCAATCCAACCCTGAACCATTTGATTATCAATGTAACCGTGAACCAGGTGATCATCAATATAACCCTTAACGAAGTGATCATCAGGCTAACCCTGAACCAGGTGATCATCAGTCTAATCCTGAACCATGTGATCATCAATCCAACCCTGAACCATGTGATCATCAATGTAACCGTCAACCATGTTATCATGAGTCTAACCCTGAACCATATGATCATCAATCCAACCCTGAACCATGTGATCATCAATGTAACCCTGAACCATGTGATCATCAATGTAACCGTGAACAAGGTGATCATCAATATAACCCTTAACCAGGTGATCATGAGTCTAACCCTGAACCATATGATCATCAATCCAACCCTGAACCATTTGATCATCAATGTAACCGTGAACCAGGTGATCATCAATATAACCCTTAACAAAGTGATCATCAGGCTAACCCTGAACCAGGTGATCATCAGTCTAATCCTGAACCATGTGATCATCAATCCAACCCTGAACCATGTGATCATCAATGTAACCGTCAACCATGTGATCATGAGTCTAACCCTGAACCATATGATCATCAATCCAACCCTTAACCATGTGATCATCAATGTAACCCTGAACCATGTGATCATCAATCTAACCGTGAACAAGGTGATCATCAATATAACCCTTAAACAGGAGATCATCAGTCTAACCTTGAACCAGGTGATCATCAGTCCAATCCTGAACCATGTGATCATCAATCCAACCCTGAACCATGTGACCATCAATCTAACCGTGAACCAGGTGATCATCAATATAACCCTTAACGAGGTGATCATCAGGCTAACCCTGAACTTGGTGATCATCAGTCTAATCCTGAACCAGGTGATCATCAATCCAACCCTGAACCATGTGATCATCAATGTTACCCTTAACCAGGTGATCATGAGTCTAACCCTGAACCATATGTTCATCAATCCAACCCTGAACCATGTGATCATCAATGTAACCGTGAACCAGGTGATCATCTATATAACCCTTAACCAGGTGATCATGTGTCTAACCCTGAACCATATGATCATCAATGTAACCATGAACCATGTGATCATCAATATAACCCTTAACCAGGTGATCATCTGTCTAACCCTGAACCATGTGATCATCAATCCAACCCTGAACCATGTGATCATCAAACTAACCCTGAACAATGTGATGATCAGTCTAACCCTGAACCATGTGATCATCAATCCAACCCTGGACCATGTGATCATCAATCTAACCGTTAAGAAGGTGATCATCAATATAACCCTTAAACAGGTGATCATCAGTCTAACCCTGAACCAGGTGATCATCAGTCCAATCCTGAAACATGTCATCATCAATCCAACCCTGAACCATGTGATCATCAATCTAACCGTGAACCAGGTGATCATCAATATAACCCTTAACGACGTGATCATCAGGCTAACCCTGAACCAGGTGATCATTTGTCTAATCCTGAACCATGTGATCATCAATGTAACCGTCAACCAGGTGATCATCAATATAACCCTTAACCAGGTGATCATGAGTCTAACCCTGAACCATATGATCATCAATCCAACCCCTCAACCATGTGATCATCAATGTAACCGTGAACCAGGTAATCATATATATAACCCTTAACCAGGTAATCATGAGTCTAACCCTGAACCATATGATCATCAATCCAACCCTGAACCATTTGATCATCAATGTAACCGTGAACCAGGTGATCATCAATATAACCCTTAACGAAGTGATCATCAGGCTAACCCTGAACCAGGTGATCATCAGTCTAATCCTGAACCATATGATCATCAATCCAACACTGAAGCATGTGATCATCAGGAAAATCCTGAACCATGTGATCATCAATATAACCCTGAACCATGTGATCATCAATCTAACCGTGAACAAGGTGAACAACAATATAACCCTTAAACAGGAGATCATCAGACTAACCCTGAACCAGGTGATCATCAGTCCTATCCTGAACCATGTGATCATCAATCCAACCCAAAACCATGTGATCATCAATCTAACCGTGAACCAGGTGATCATCAATATAACCCTTAACGAGGTGATCATCAGTCTAATCCTGAACCATGTGATCATCAATCCAACCCTGAACCATGTGATCATCAATGTAACTGTCAACCAGGTGATCATCAATATAATCCTTAACCAGTTGATCATGAGTCTAACCCTGAACCATGTGATCATCAATGTAACCGTCAATCAGGTGATCATCAATATAACGCTTTACCAGGTGATCATGAATCTAACCCGGAACCATATGATCATCAATCCAACCGTGAACCATGTGATCATCAATGTAACCGTGAACCAGGTGATCATCTATATAACCCTTAACCAGGTGATCATCGGTCTAACCCTGAACCAGGTGATCATCAGTCCAATCCTGAACCATGTGATCATCATTCAGACCCTGAACCATGTGATCATCAATCTAACCCTGAACCAGGTGATCATCAGTCTAACCCTGAACCATGTGATCATCAATCCAACCCTGAACGATGTGATCATCAAACTAACCCTGAACAATGTGATCATCAGTCTAACCCTGAACCATGTGATCATCAATCCAACCCTGGACCATGTGATCATCAATCTAACCGTGAACAAGGTGAACATCAATATAACCCTTAAACAGGTGATCATCAGTCTAACCCTGAACCAGGTGATCATCAGTCCAATCCTGAACCATGTCATCATCAATCCAACCCTGAACCATGTGATCATCAATCTAACCGTGAACCAGGTGATCATCAATATAACCCTTAACGACGTGATCATCAGGCTAACCCTGAACCAGGTGATCATTTGTCTAATCCTGAAGCATGTGATCATCAATGTAACCGTCAACCAGGTGATCATCAATATAACCCTTAACCAGGTGATCATGAGTCTAACCCTGAACCATATGATCATCAATCCAACCCTGAACCATGTGATCATCAGTCTAATCCTGAACCATGTGATCATCAATGTAACCGTCAACCAGGTGATCATGAGTCTAACCCTGAACCATATGATCATCAATCCAACCCTGAACCATGTTATCATCAGGCAAATCCTGAACCATGTGATCATCAATGTAACCCTGAACCATGTGATCATCAATCTAACCGTGAACCAGGTGATCATCAATATAACCCTTAAACAGGAGATCATCAGTCTAACCCTGAACCAGGTGATCATCAGTCCTATCCTGAACCATGTGATCATCAATCCAACCCTGAACCATGTGATCATCAATCTAACCTTGAACCAGGTGATCATCAATATAACCCTTAACGAGGTGATCATCAGGCTAACCCTGAACCATGTGATCATCAATCCAACCCTGAACCATGTGATCATCAATGTAACCGTCAACCAGGTGATCATCAATATAACCCTTAACGACGTGATCATCAGGCTAACCCTGAACCAGGTGATCATTTGTCTAATCCTGAACCATGTGATCATCAATGTAACCGTCAACCAGGTGATCATCAATATAACCCTTAACCAGGTGATCATGAGTCTAACCCTGAACCATATGATCATCAATCCAACCCTCAACCATGTGATCATCAATGTAACCGTGAACCAGGTAATCATATATATAACCCTTAACCAGGTAATCATGAGTCTAACCCTGAACCATATGATCATCAATCCAACCCTGAACCATTTGATCATCAATGTAACCGTGAACCAGGTGATCATCAATATAACCCTTAACGAAGTGATCATCAGGCTAACCCTGAACCAGGTGATCATCAGTCTAATCCTGAACCATATGATCATCAATCCAACACTGAAGCATGTGATCATCAGGCAAATCCTGAACCATGTGATCATCAATATAACCCTGAACCATGTGATCATCAATCTAACCGTGAACAAGGTGAACAACAATATAACCCTTAAACAGGAGATCATCAGTCTAACCCTGAACCAGGTGATCATCAGTCCTATCCTGAACCATGTGATCATCAATCCAACCCAAAACCATGTGATCATCAATCTAACCGTGAACCAGGTGATCATCAATATAACCCTTAACGAGGTGATCATCAGTCTAATCCTGAACCATGTGATCATCAATCCAACCCTGAACCATGTGATCATCAATGTAACCGTCAACCAGGTGATCATCAATATAATCCTTAACCAGTTGATCATGAGTCTAACCCTGAACCATGTGATCATCAATGTAACCGTCAATCAGGTGATCATCAATATAACGCTTTACCAGGTGATCATGAATCTAACCCTGAACCATATGATCATCAATCCAACCGTGAACCATGTGATCATCAATGTAACCGTGAACCAGGTGATCATCTATATAACCCTTAACCAGGTGATCATCGGTCTAACCCTGAACCAGGTGATCATCAGTCCAATCCTGAACCATGTGATCATCATTCAGACCCTGAACCATGTGATCATCAATCTAACCCTGAACCAGGTGATCATCAGTCTAACCCTGAACCATGTGATCATCAATCCAACCCTGAACGATGTGATCATCAAACTAACCCTGAACAATGTGATCATCAGTCTAACCCTGAACCATGTGATCATCAATCCAACCCTGGACCATGTGATCATCAATGTAACCGTCAACCAGGTGATCATCAATATAATCCTTAACCAGTTGATCATGAGTCTAAGCCTGAACCATATGATCATCAATCCAACCGTGAACCATGTGATCATCAATGTAACCGTCAATCAGGTGATCATCAATATAACCCTTAACCAGGTGATCATGAGTCTAACCCTGAACCATATGACCATCAATCCAACCCTGAACCATGTGATCATCAATGTAACCCTGAACCATGTGATCATCAAACTAACCGTGAACCAGGTGATTCTCAGTCTAATCTTGAACCATATGATCATCAATCCAACCCTGAACCATGTGATCATCAATCTAACCGTGAACCAGGTGATCATCAATATAACCCTTAACCAGGTGGTCATCAGTCTAATCCTGAACCATGTGATCATCAGGCAAATCCTGAACCATGTGATCATCAATGTAACCCTAAACCATGTGGTCATCAATCTAACCGTGAACAAGGTGATCATCAATATAACCCTTAACCAGGTGATCATCAGTCTAACCCTGAACCAGGTGATCATCAGTCCAATCCTGAACCATGTGATCATCAATCCAACCCTGAACCATGTGATCATCAATCTAACCGTGAACCAGGTGATTATCAATATAACCCTTAACGAGGTTATCATCAGGCTAACCCTGAACCAGGTGATCATCAGTCTAATCCTGAACCATGTGATCATCAATCCAACCCTGAACCATGTGATCATCAATCTAACCGTGAACCAGGTGATCATCAATATAATCCTTAACCAGGTGATCATGAGTCTAACCCTGAACCATATGATCAATAATCCAACCTTGAACCATGTGATCATCAATCTAACCGTGAACCAGGTGATAATCATTCTAACGTTGAACCAGGTGATCATCAGTCTAACCTCAAACTAACCCTGAACCATGTGATCATCAATCTAGTCCTGGACCATGTGATCATCAGTCCAATCATGGACCATGTGATCATCAATCCAACCCTGAACCATTTGATCATCAATCTAACCGTGAACCAGGTGATCATCAATATAACCCTTAACCAGGTGATCATGAGTCTAACCCTGAACCAGGTGATCATCAGTCTAATCCTGAACCATGTGACAATCAATCCAATCCTGGACCATGTGATCATCAATCCAAGCCTGGACCATGTGATCATCAATCTAACCGTGAACAAGGTGATCATCAATAAAACCCTTAAACAGGTGATCATCAATCCAATCCTGAACCATGTGATCATTAATCCAACCCAGAACCATTTGATCGTCAATCTAACCCTGAACCATGTGATCATCAATCTAACCATGAACCAGGTGAACATCAGTCTAACCATGAACCATGTGATCATCAATCTAACCCTGAACCATGTGATCATCAATGTAATCCTGGACCATGTGATTATCAATCTAACCGTGAACAAAGTGATCATCAATGTAACCCTTAAACAGGTGATCATCAGTCTAACCCTGAACCAGGTGATCATCAGTCCTATCCTGAACCATGTGATCATCAATCCAACCCTGGACCATTTGATCATCAATCTAACCCTGAACCATGTGATCATCAATCTAACCGTGAACCAGGTGATCATCAATCTAACCCTGAACCAGGTGATCATCAGTCTAACCCTGAACAAGGTGATCATCAGTCTAATCCTGAATCATGTGTTCATCAATCCAACACTGGACCATGTGATCATCAATCTAACCGTGAACAAGGTGATCATCAATATAACCCTTAAACAGGTGATCATCAGTCTAAACCTGAACCAGGTGATCATCAGTCCAATCCTGAACCATGTGATCATCAATCCAACCCTGGACCTGTGATCATCAAAGTAACCGTGAACCATGTGATCATCAATGTAACCCTGAACAAGGTGATTATCAATATAACCCCCAAACAGGTAATCATCAGTGTAACCCTAAACTAGGTGATCATCAGTCTAATCCCGAACCATGTGATCATTAATCCAACCCTGAACCATTTAATCGTCAATCTAACCATGAACCATGTGATCATCAATATAACCATGAACCAGGTGAACATCAGTCTAACCATGAACCATGTGATCATCAATCTAACCCTGAACCATGTGATCATCAATCTAATCCTGGACCATGTGATCATCAATGTAACCGTGAACCATGTGATCATCAATGTAACCGTGAACCAGCTGATCATCAATATAACCCTTAACCAGGTGATCATCAGTCTAACCCTGAACCAGGTGATCATCAGTCTAATCCTGAACCATGTGATCATCAATCCAACCCTGAACAATGTGATCATCAATCTAACTGTGAACCAGGTGATCATCAATGTAACCATGAACCATGTGATCATCAATCCAACCCTGAACCATGTGATCATCAATCCAACCCTGAACAATGTGATCATCAGTCTAACCCTGAACCATGTGATTATCAATCCAACCCTGGACCATGTGATCATCAATCTAACCGTGACAAGGTGATCCTCAATATAACCCTTAAACAGGTGATCATCAGTCTAACCCTGAACCAGGTGATCATCAGTCCAATCCTGGACCATGTGATCATCAATCCATCCCTGGACCATGTGATCATCAATCTAACCGTGAACAAGGTGATCATAAATATAACCATGAACCAGGTGATCATCAATATAACCCTTAACGAGGTGATCATCAGTCCAATCCCGAACCGTGTGATCATTAATCCAACCCTGAACCATGTGATCATCAATCTAACCATGAACCAGGTGAACATCAGTCTAACCGTGAACAAGGTGATCATCAATATAACCCTTAAACAGGTGATCATCAGTCTAACCCTGAACCATGTGATCATCAGTCCTATCCTGAACCATGTGATCATCAATCCAACCCTGAACCATGTGATCATCAATCTAACCATGAACCAGGTGATCATCAATATAACCCTTAACGAGGTGATCATCAGTCTAATCCTGAACCAGGTGATCATCAATCCAACCCTGAACCATGTGATCATCAATGTAACCGTCAACCAGGTGATCATCAATATAATCCTTAACCAGTTGATCATGAGTCTAACCCTGAACCATGTGATCATCAATCCAACCGTGAACCATGTGATCATCAATGTAACCGTCAATCAGGTGATCATCAATATAACCCTTAACCAGGTGATCAAGAGTCTAACCCTGAACCATATGATCATCAATCCAACCCTGAACCATGTGATCATCAATGTAACCGTGAACCAGGTGATCATGAGTCTAACCCTGAACCATATGATCATCAATCCAACCCTGAACCATGTGATCATCAATCTAACCGTGAACCAGGTGATTCTCAGTCTAATCTTGAACCATATGATCATCAATCCAACCCTGAACCATGTGATCATCAATCTTACCGTGAACCAGGTGATCATCAATATAACCCTTAACCAGGTGATCATGAGTCTAACCCTGAACCAGGTGATCATCAATCCAATCCTGGACCATGTGATCATCAATCCAACCCTGGACCATGTGATCATCAATCTTACCGTGAACAAGGTGATCATCAATATAACCCTTAAACAGGTAATCATCAGTCTAACCCTAAACAAGGTGATCATCAGTCTAATCCTGAACCATGTGATCATCAATCCAACCCTGGACCATGTGATCATCAATCTAACCGTGAACAAGGTGATCATCAATATAACCCTTAAACAGGTGATCATCAGTCTAAGCCTGAACCAGGTGATCATCAGTCCAATCCTGAACCATGTGATCATCAATACAACCCTGAACCATGTGATCATGAATCTAACCGTGAGCCAGGTGATCTTCAATATAACCCTTAACCAGGTGATCATCAGTCTAACTCTGAACCAGGTGATCATCAATCCAACCCTGAACCATGTGATCATCAATCTAACCGTGAACCAGGTGATCATCAATATAACCTTCAACCAGGTGATCATCAGTCTAACCCTGAACCAGGTGATCATCAGTCTAATCCTGAACCATGTGATCATCAATCCAACCCTGAACCATGTGATCATCAATCTAACCGTGAACCAGGTGATCATCAATATAACCCTTAAGGAGGTGATCATCAGTCTAATCCTGAACCTTGTGATCATCAATCCAACCCTGAACCATGTGATCATCAATGTAACCGTCAACCAGGTGATCATCAATATAATCCTTAACCAGTTGATCATGAGTCTAACCCTGAACCATGTGATCATCAATCCAACCGTGAACCATGTGATCATCAATGTAACTGTCAATCAGGTGATCATCAATATAACCCTTAACCAGGTGATCATGAGTCTAACCCTGAACCATATGATCATCAATCCAACCCTGAACCATGTGATCATCAATGTAACCGTGAACCAGGTGATCATCTATATAACCCTGAACCATGTGATCATCAATCTAACCGTGAACCAGGTGATTCTCAGTCTAATCTTGAACCATATGATCATCAATCCAACCCTGAACCATGTGATCATCAATCTAACCGTGAACCAGGTGATCATCAATATAACCCTTAACCAGGTGGTCATCAGTGTAATCCTGAACCATGTGATCATCAGGCAAATCCTGAACCATGTGATCATCAATCCAACCCTGAACCATGTGATCATCAATGTAACCGTCAACCAGGTGATCATGAGTCTAACCCTGAACCATATGATCATCAATCCAACCCTGAACCATGTGATCATCAGGCAAATCCTGAACCATGTGATCATCAATGTAACCCTGAACCATGTGATCATCAATCTAACCGTGAACAAGGTGATTATCAATATAACCCTTAAACAGGAGATCATCAGTCTAACCCTGAACCAGGTGATCATCAGTCCTATCCTGAACCATGTGATCATCAATCTAACCGTGAACCAGGTGATCATCAATATAACCCTTAACGAGGTGATCATCAGTCTAATCCTGAACCATGTGATCATCAATCCAACCCTGAACCATGTGATCATCAATGTAACCGTCAACCAGGTGATCATCAATATAATCCTTAACCAGTTGATCATGAGTCTAACCCTGAACCATGTGATCATCAATCCAACCGTGAACCATGTGATCATCAATGTAACCGTCAATCAGGTGATCATCAATATAACCCTTAACCAGGTGATCATGAGTCTAATCCTGAACCATATGATCATCAATCCAACCCTGAACCATGTGATCATCAATGTAACCGTGAACCAGGTGATCATCTATATAACCCTTAACCAGGTGATCATGAGTCTAACCCTGAACCATATGATCATCAATCCAACCCTGAACCATGTGATCATCAATCTAACCGTGAACCAGGTGATTCTCAGTCTAATCTTGAACCATATGATCATCAATCCAACCCTGAACCATGTGATCATCAATCTAACCGTGAACCAGGTGATCATCAATTAAACCCTTAACCAGGTGGTCATCAGTGTAATCCTGAACCATGTGATCATCAGACAAATCCTGAACCATGTGATCATCATTGTAACCCTGAACCATGTGATCATCAATCTAACCGTGAACAAGGTGATCATCAGTCCAATCCTGAACCATGTGATCATCAATCCAACCCAGAACCATGTGATCATCAATCTAACCGTGAACCAGGTGATCATCAATATAACCCTTAACGAGGTGATCATCAGGCTAACCCTGAACCAGGTGATCATCAGTCTAATCCTGAACCATGTGATCATCAATCAACCCTGAACCATGTGATCATCAATCTAACCGTGGACCAGGTGATCATCAATATAATCCTTAACGAGGTGATCATCAGGCTAACCCTGAACCAGGTGATCAACAGTCTAATCTTGAACAATGTGATCATCAATCCAACCCTGAACCATGTGATCATCAATGTAACCATGAACCAGGTGATCATCAGTATAACCCTTAACCAGGTGATCATGAGTCTAACCCTGAACCATATGATCAATAATCCAACCCTGAACCATGTGATCATCAATCTAACCGTGAACCAGGTGATAATCAATCTAACGTTGAACCAGGTGATCATCGGTCTAACCTCAATCTAACCCTGAACCATGTGATCATCAATCTACTCCTGGACCATGTGATCATCAATCTAACCGTGAACAAAGTGATCATCAATGTAACCCTTAAACAGGTGATCATCAGTCTAACCCTGAACCAGGTGATCATCAGTGCAATCCTGAACCATGTTATCATCAATCCAACCCTGGACCATGTGATCATCAATCTAACCATGAACCAGGTGAACATCAGTCTAACCGTGAACAAGGTGATCATCAATATAACCCTTAAACAGGTGATCATCAGTTTAACCCTGAACCATGTGATCATCAGTCCTATCCTGAACCATGTGATCATCAATCCAACCCTGAACCATGTGATCATCAATCTAACCATGAACCAGGTGATCATCAATATAACCCTTAACGAGGTGATCATCAGTCTAATCCTGAACCAGGTGATCATCAATCCAACCCTGAACCATGTGATCATCAATGTAACCGTCAACCAGGTGATCATCAATATAATCCTTAACCAGTTGATCATGAGTCTAACCATGAACCATGTGATCATCAATCCAACCGTGAACCATGTGATCATCAATGTAACCGTCAATCAGGTGATCATCAATATAACCCTTAACCAGGTGATCAAGAGTCTAACCCTGAACCATATGATCATCAATCCAACCCTGAACCATGTGATCATCAATGTAACCATGAACCAGGTGATCATGAGTCTAACCCTGAACCATATGATCATCAATCTAACCCTGAACCATGTGATCATCACTCTAACCGTGAACCAGGTGATTCTCAGTCTAATCTTGAACCATATGATCATCAATCCAACCCTGAACCATGTGATCATCAATCTAACCGTGAACCAGGTGATCATCAATATAACCCTTAACCAGGTGATCATGAGTCTAACCCTGAACCAGGTGATCATCAGTCTTATCCTGAACCATGTGATCATCAATCCAATCCTGGACCATGTGATCATCAATCCAACCCTGGACCATGTGATCATCAATCTAACCGTGAACAAGGTGATCATCAATATAACCCTTAAACAGGTGATCATCAGTCTAAGCCTGAACCAGGTGATCATCAGTCCAATCCTGAACCATGTGATCATCAATACAACCCTGAACCATGTGATCATGAATCTAACCGTGAGCCAGGTGATCTTCAATATAACCCTTAACCAGGTGATCATCAGTCTAACTCTGAACCAGGTGATCATCAATCCAACCCTGAACCATGTGATCATCAATCTAACCGTGAACCAGGTGATCATCAATATAACCTTCAACCAGGTGATCATCAGTCTAACCCTGAACCAGGTGATCATCAGTCTAATCCTGAACCATGTGATCATCAATCCAACCCTGAGCCATGTGATCATCAATCTAACCGTGAACCAGGTGATCATCAATATAACCCTTAAGGAGGTGATCATCAGTCTAATCCTGAACCTTGTGATCATCAATCCAACCCTGAACCATGTGATCATCAATGTAACCGTCAACCAGGTGATCATCAATATAATCCTTAACCAGTTGATCATGAGTCTAACCCTGAACCATGTGATCATCAATCCAACCGTGAACCATGTGATCATCAATGTAACTGTCAATCAGGTGATCATCAATATAACCCTTAACCAGGTGATCATGAGTCTAACCCTGAACCATATGATCATCAATCCAACCCTGAACCATGTGATCATCAATGTAACCGTGAACCAGGTGATCATCTATATAACCCTTAACCAGGTGATCATGAGTCTAACCCTGAACCATGTGATCATCAATCTAACCGTGAACAAGGTGATCATCAGTCCAATCCTGAACCATGTGATCATCAATCTAACCGTGAACCAGGTGATCATCAATATAACCCTTAACCAGGTGGTCATCAGTGTAATCCTGAACCATGTGATCATCAGGCAAATCCTGAACCATGTGATCATCAATCCAACCCTGAACCATGTGATCATCAATGTAACCGTCAACCAGGTGATCATGAGTCTAACCCTGAACCATATGATCATCAGTCCAACCCTGAACCATGTGATCATCAGGCAAATCCTGAACCATGTGATCATCAATGTAACCCTGAACCATGTGATCATCAATCTAACCGTGAACAAGGTGATTATCAATATAACCCTTAAACAGGAGATCATCAGTCTAACCCTGAACCAGGTGATCATCAGTCCTATCCTGAACCATGTGATCATCAATCCAACCCTGAACCATGTGATCATCAATCTAACCGTGAACCAGGTGATCATCAACATTACCCTTAACGAGGTGATCATCAGTCTAATCCTGAACCATGTGATCATCAATCCAACCCTGAACCATGTGATCATCAATGTAACCGTCAACCAGGTGATCATCAATATAATCCTTAACCAGTTGATCATGAGTCTAACCCTGAACCATGTGATCATCAATCCAACCGTGAACCATGTGATCATCAATGTAACCGTCAATCAGGTGATCATCAATATAACCCTTAACCAGGTGATCATGAGTCTAATCCTGAACCATATGATCATCAATCCAACCCTGAACCATGTGATCATCAATGTAACCGTGAACCAGGTGATCATCTATATAACCCTTAACCAGGTGATCATGAGTCTAACCCTGAACCATATGATCATCAATCCAACCCTGAACCATGTGATCATCAATCTAACCGTGAACCAGGTGATTCTCAGTCTAATCTTGAACCATATGATCATCAATCCAACCCTGAACCATGTGATCATCAATCTAACCGTGAACCAGGTGATCATCAATTAAACCCTTAACCAGGTGGTCATCAGTGTAATCCTGAACCATGTGATCATCAGACAAATCCTGAACCATGTGATCATCATTGTAACCCTGAACCATGTGATCATCAATCTAACCGTGAACAAGGTGATCATCAGTCCAATCCTGAACCATGTGATCATCAATCCAACCCAGAACCATGTGATCATCAATCTAACCGTGAACCAGGTGATCATCAATATAACCCTTAACGAGGTGATCATCAGGCTAACCCTGAACCAGGTGATCATCAGTCTAATCCTGAACCATGTGATCATCAATCCAACCCTGAACCATGTGATCATCAATCTAACCGTGGACCAGGTGATCATCAATATAATCCTTAACGAGGTGATCATCAGGCTAACCCTGAACCAGGTGATCAACAGTCTAATCTTGAACAATGTGATCATCAATCCAACCCTGAACCATGTGATCATCAATGTAACCATGAACCAGGTGATCATCAGTATAACCCTTAACGAGGTGATCATGAGTCTAACCCTGAACCATATGATCAATAATCCAACCCTGAACCATGTGATCATCAATCTAACCGTGAACCAGGTGATAATCAATCTAACGTTGAACCAGGTGATCATCAGTCTAACCTCAATCTAACCCTGAACCATGTGATCATCAATCTACTCCTGGACCATGTGATCATCAATCTAACCGTGAACAAAGTGATCATCAATGTAACCCCTAAACAGGTGATCATCAGTCTAACCCTGAACCAGGTGATCATCAGTGCAATCCTGAACCATGTTATCATCAATCCAACCCTGGACCATGTGATCATCAATCTAACCATGAACCAGGTGAACATCAGTCTAACCGTGAACAAGGTGATCATCAATATAACCCTTAAACAGGTGATCATCAGTCTAACCCTGAACCATGTGATCATCAGTCCTATCCTGAACCATGTGATCATCAATCCAACCCTGAACCATGTGATCATCAATCTAACCATGAACCAGGTGATCATCAATATAACCCTTAACGAGGTGATCATCAGTCTAATCCTGAACCAGGTGATCATCAATCCAACCCTGAACCATGTGATCATCAATGTAACCGTCAACCAGGTGATCATCAATATAATCCTTAACCAGTTGATCATGAGTCTAACCATGAACCATGTGATCATCAATCCAACCGTGAACCATGTGATCATCAATGTAACCGTCAATCAGGTGATCATCAATATAACCCTTAACCAGGTGATCAAGAGTCTAACCCTGAACCATATGATCATCAATCCAACCCTGAACCATGTGATCATCAATGTAACCGTGAACCAGGTGATCATGAGTCTAACCCTGAACCATATGATCATCAATCCAACCCTGAACCATGTGATCATCAATCTAACCGTGAACCAGGTGATTCTCAGTCTAATCTTGAACCATATGATCATCAATCCAACCCTGAACCATGTGATCATCAATCTAACCGTGAACCAGGTGATCATCAATATAACCCTTAACCAGGTGATCATGAGTCTAACCCTGAACCAGGTGATCATCAGTCTTATCCTGAACCATGTGATCATCAATCCAATCCTGGACCATGTGATCATCAATCCAACCCTGGACCATGTGATCATCAATCTAACCGTGAACAAGGTGATCATCAATATAACCCTTAAACGGGTAATCATCAGTCTAACCCTAAACAAGGTGATCATCAGTCTAATCCTGAACCATGTGATCATCAATCCAACCCTGGACCATGTGATCATCAATCTAACCGTGAACAAGGTGATCATCAATATAACCCTTAAACAGGTGATCATCAGTCTAAGCCTGAACCAGGTGATCATCAGTCCAATCCTGAACCATGTGATCATCAATCCAACCCAAAACCATGTGATCATCAATCTAACCGTGAACCAGGTGATCATCAATATAACCCTTAACGAGGTGATCATCAGTCTAATCCTGAACCATGTGATCATCAATCCAACCCTGAACCATGTGATCATCAATGTAACCGTCAACCAGGTGATCATCAATATAATCCTTAACCAGTTGATCATGAGTCTAACCCTGAACCATGTGATCATCAATGTAACCGTCAATCAGGTGATCATCAATATAACGCTTTACCAGGTGATCATGAATCTAACCCTGAACCATATGATCATCAATCCAACCCTGAACCATGTGATCATCAATGTAACCGTGAACCAAGTGATCATCTATAGAACCCTTAACCAGGTGATCATCGGTCTAACCCTGAACCAGGTGATCATCAGTCCAATCCTGAACCATGTGATCATCATTCAGACCCTGAACCATGTGATCATCAATCTAACCCTGAACCAGGTGATCATCAGTCTAACCCTGAACCATGTGATCATCAATCCAACCCTGAACGATGTGATCATCAAACTAACCCTGAACAATGTGATCATCAGTCTAACCCTGAACCATGTGATCATCAATCCAACCCTGGACCATGTGATCATCAATCTAACCGTGAACAAGGTGATCATCAATATAACCCTTAAACAGGTGATCATCAGTCTAACCCTGAACCAGGTGATCATCAGTCCAATCCTGAACCATGTCATCATCAATCCAACCCTGAACCATGTGATCATCAATCTAACCGTGAACCAGGTGATCATCAATATAACCCTTAACGACGTGATCATCAGGCTAACCCTGAACCAGGTGATCATTTGTCTAATCCTGAACCATGTGATCATCAATGTAACCGTCAACCAGGTGATCATCAATATAACCCTTAACCAGGTGATCATGAGTCTAACCCTGAACCATGTGATCATCAATCCAACCCTGAACAATGTGATCATCAGTCTAATCCTGAACCATGTGATCATCAATGTAACCGTCAACCAGGTGATCATGAGTCTAACCCTGAACCATATGATCATCAATCCAACCCTGAACCATGTGATCATCAGGCAAATCCTGAACCATGTGATCATCAATGTAACCCTGAACCATGTGATCATCAATCTAACCGTGAACCAGGTGATCATCAATATAACCCTTAAACAGGAGATCATCAGTCTAACCCTGAACCATGTGATCATCAGTCCTATCCTGAACCATGTGATCATCAATCCAACCCTGAACCATGTGATCATCAATCTAACCTTGAACCAGGTGATCATCAATATAACCCTTAACGAGGTGATCATCAGGCTAACCCTGAACCAGGTGATCATCAGTCCAATCCTGAACCATGTCATCATCAATCCAACCCTGAACCATGTGATCATCAATCCAACCCTGAACCATGTGATCATCAATCTAACCTTGAACCAGGTGATCATCAATATAACCCTTAACGACGTGATCATCAGGCTAACCCTGAACCAGGTGATCATCAATATAACCCTTAATCAGGTGATCATGAGTCTAACCCTGAACCATATGATCATCAATCCAACCCTGAACCATGTGATCATCAGTCTAATCCTGAACCATGTGATCATCAATGTAACCGTCAACCAGGTGATCATGAGTCTAACCCTGAACCATATGATCATCAATCCAACCCTGAACCATGTGATCATCAGGCAAATCCTGAACCATGTGATCATCAATGTAACCCTGAACCATGTGATCATCAATCTAACCGTGAACCAGGTGATTCTCAGTCTAATCTTGAACCATATGATCATCAATCCAACCCTGAACCATGTGATCATCAATCTAACCGTGAACCAGGTGATCATCAATATAACCCTTAACCAGGTGGTCATCAGTCTAATCCTGAACCATGTGATCATCAGGCAAATCCTGAACCATGTGATCATCAATGTAACCCTAAACCATGTGATCATCAATCTAACCGTGAACAAGGTGATCATCAATATAACCCTTAACCAGGTGATCATCAGTCTAACCCTGAACCAGGTGATCATCAGTCCAATCCTGAACCATGTGATCATCAATCCAACCCTGAACCATGTGATCATCAATCTAACCGTGAACCAGGTGATTATCAATATAACCCTTAACGAGGTTATCATCAGGCTAACCCTGAACCATGTGATCATCAATCCAACCGTGAACCATGTGACCATCAATGTAACCGTCAATCAGGTGATCATCAATATAACCCTTAACCAGGTGAGCATGAGTCTAACCCTGAACCATATGACCATCAATCCAACCCTGAACCCTGTGATCATCAATGTAACCCTGGACCATGTGATCATCAATCTAACCGTGAACAAGGTGATCATCAATAAAACCCTTAAACAGGTGATCATCAATCCAATCCTGAACCATGTGATCATTAATCCAACCCAGAACCATTTGATCGTCAATCTAAACCTGAACCATGTGATCATCAATCTAACCATGAACCAGGTGAACATCAGTCTAACCATGAACCATGTGATCATCAATCTAACCCTGAACCATGTGATCATCAATCTAATCCTGGACCATGTGATTATCAATCTAACCGTGAACAAAGTGATCATCAATGTAACCTTTAAACAGATGATCATCAGTCTAACCCTGAACCAGGTGATCATCAGTCCAATCCTGAACCTTGTGATCATCAATCCAACCCTTGACCATTAGATCATCAATCTAACCCTGAACCATGTGATCATCAATCTAACCGTGAACCAGGTGATCATCAATCTAACCGTGAACCAGGTGATCATCAATCTAACCCTGAACCAGGTGATCATCAGTCTAACCCTGAACAATGTGATCATCAGTCTAATCCTGAATCATGTGTTCATCAATCCAACACTGGACCATGTGATCATCAATCTAACCGTGAACAAGGTGATCATCAATATAACCCTTAAACAGGTGATCATCAGTCTAAACCTGAACCAGGTGATCATCAGTCCAATCCTGAACCATGTGATCATCAATCCAACCCTGGACCTGTGATCATCAAAGTAACCGTGAACCATGTGATCATCAATGTAACCGTGAACAAGGTGATCATCAATATAACCCCCAAACAGGTAATCATCAGTCTAACCCTAAACTAGGTGATCATCAGTCTAATCCCGAACCATGTGATCATTAATCCAACCCTGAACCATTTAATCGTCAATCTAACCATGAACCATGTGATCATCAATATAACCATGAACCAGGTGAACATCAGTCTAACCATGAACCATGTGATCATCAATCTAACCCTGAACCATGTGATCATCAATCTAATCCTGGACCATGTGATCATCAATGTAACCGTAAACCATGTGATCATCAATGTAACCGTGAACCAGCTGATCATCAATATAACCCTTAACCAGGTGATCATCAGTCTAACCCTGAACCAGGTGATCATCAGTCTAATCCTGAACCATGTGATCATCAATCCAACCCTGAACAATGTGATCATCAATCTAACTGTGAACCAGGTGATCATCAATGTAACCATGAACCATGTGATCATCAATCCAACCCTGAACCATGTGATCATCAATCCAACCCTGAACCATGTGATCATCAATCCAACCCTGAACAATGTGATCATCAGTCTAACCCTGAACCATGTGATCATCAATCCAACCCTGGACCATGTGATCATCAATCTAACCGTGAACCAGGTGATTCTCAGTCTAATCTTGAACCATATGATCATCAATCCAACCCTGAACCATGTGATCATCAATCTAACCGTGAACCAGGTGATCATCAATATAACCCTTAACCAGGTGGTCATCAGTCTAATCCTGAACCATGTGATCATCAGGCAAATCCTGAACCATGTGATCATCAATGTAACCCTAAACCATGTGATCATCAATCTAACCGTGAACAAGGTGATCATCAATATAACCCTTAACCAGGTGATCATCAGTCTAACCCTGAACCAGGTGATCATCAGTCCAATCCTGAACCATGTGATCATCAATCCAACCCTGAACCATGTGATTATCAATCTAACCGTGAACCAGGTGATTATCAATATAACCCTTAACGAGGTTATCATCAGGCTAACCCTGAACCAGGTGATCATCAGTCTAATCCTGAACCATTTGATCATCAATCCAACCCTGAACCATGTGATCATCAATCTAACCGTGAACCAGGTGATCATCAATATAATCCTTAACCAGGTGATCATGAGTCTAACCCTGAACCATATGATAAATAATCCAACCTTGAACCATGTGATCATCAATCTACCCGTGAACCAGGTGATAATCATTCTAACGTTGAACCAGGTGATCATCAGTCTAACCTCAATCTAACCCTGAACCATGTGATCATCAATCTAGTCCTGGACCATGTGATCATCAGTCCAATCATGGACCATGTGATCATCAATCCAACCCTGAACCATTTGATCATCAATCTAACCGTGAACCAGATGATCATGAGTCTAACCCTGAACCAGGTGATCATCAGTCTAATCCTGAACCATGTGATCATCAATCCAATCCTGGACCATGTGATCATCAATCCAACCCTGGACCATGTGATCATCAATCTAACCGTGAACAAGGTGATCATCAATAAAACCCTTAAACAGGTGATCATCAATCCAATCCTGAACCATGTGATCATTAATCCAACCCAGAACCATTTGATCGTCAATCTAACCCTGAACCATGTGATCATCAATCTAACCATGAACCAGGTGAACATCAGTCTAACCATGAACCATGTGATCATCAATCTAACCCTGAACCATGTGATCATCAATCTAATCCTGGACCATGTGATTATCAATCTAACCGTGAACAAAGTGATCATCAATGTAACCTTTAAACAGATGATCATCAGTCTAACCCTGAACCAGGTGATCATCAGTCCAATCCTGAACCATGTGATCATCAATCCAACCCTGGACCATTAGATCATCAATCTAACCCTGAACCATGTGATCATCAATCTAACCGTGAACCAGGTGATCATCAATCTAACCCTGAACCAGGTGATCATCAGTCTAACCCTGAACAAGGTGATCATCAATATAACCCTTAAACAGGTGACCATCAGTCTAAGCCTGAACCAGGTGATCATCAATCCAATCCTGAACCATGTGATCATCAATACAACCCTGAACCATGTGATCATGAATCTAACCGTGAGCCAGGTGATCTTCAATATAACCCTTAACCAGGTGATCATCAGTCTAACTCTGAACCAGGTGATCATCAGTCCAATCCTGAACCATGTGATCATCAATCCAACCCTGAACCATGTGATCATCTGTCTAATCCTGAACCATGTGATCATCAATCCAACCCTGAACCATGTGATCATCAATCTAACCCTGAGCCAGGTGATCATCAGTCTAACCCTGAACAAGGTGATCATCAGTCTAATCCGGAATCATGTGTTCAACAATCCAACACTGGACCATGTGATCATCAATCTAACCGTGAACAAGGTGATGATCAATATAACCCTTAAACAGGTGATCATCAGTCTAAACCTGAACCAGGTGATCATCAGTCCAATCCTGAACCATGTGATCATCAATCCAACCCTGGACCTGTGATCATCAAAGTAACCGTGAACCATGTGATCATCAATGTAACCGTGAACCAGGTGATCATCAATATAACCCTTAACCAGGTGATAATTAGTCTAACCCTAAACCATGTGATCATCAGTCTAATCCTGAACCATGTGATCATCAATCCAATCCTGGACCATGTGATCATCAATCCAACCCAGGACCATGTGATCATCAATCTAACCGTGAACAAGGTGATCATCAATATAACCCTTAAACAGGTAATCATCAGTCTAACCCTAAACTAGGTGATCATCAGTCCAATCCCGAACCATATGATCATCAATCCAACCCTGAACCATGTGATCATCAATGTAACCGTGAACCAGGTGATCATGAGTCTAACCCTGAACCATATGATCATCAATCCAACCCTGAACCATGTGATCATCAATCTAACCGTGAACCAGGTGATTCTCAGTCTAATCTTGAACCATATGATCATCAATCCAACCCTGAACCATGTGATCATCAATCTAACCGTGAACCAGGTGATCATCAATATAACCCTTAACCAGGTGATCATGAGTCTAACCCTGAACCAGGTGATCATCAGTCTAATCCTGAACCATGTGATCATCAATCCAATCCTGGACCATGTGATCATCAATCCAACCCTGGACCATGTGATCATCAATCTAACCGTGAACAAGGTGATCATCAATATAACCCTTAAACAGGTAATCATCAGTCTAACCCTAAACAAGGTGATCATCAGTCTAATCTTGAACCATGTGATCATCAATCCAACCCTGGACCATGTGATAATCAATCTAACCGTGAACAAGGTGATCATCAATATAACCCTTAAACAGGTGATCATCAGTCTAAGCCTGAACCAGGTGATCATCAGTCCAATCCTGAACCATGTGATCATCAATACAACCCTGAACCATGTGATCATGAATCTAACCGTGAGCCAGGTGATCTTCAATATAACCCTTAACCAGGTGATCATCAGTCTAACTCTGAACCAGGTGATCATCAATCCAACCCTGAACCATGTGATCATCAATCTAACCGTGAACCAGGTGATCATCTATATAACCCTTAACCAGGTGATCATGAGTCTAACCCTGAACCATGTGATCATCAATCTAACGGTGAACTAGGTGATTCTCAGTCTAATCTTGAACCATATGATCATCAATCCAACCCTGAACCATGTGATCATCAATCTAACCGTGAACCAGGTGATCATCAATATAACCCTTAACCAGGTGGTCATCAGTGTAATCCTGAACCATGTGATCATCAGGCAAATCCTGAACCATGTGATCATCAATCCAACCCTGAACCATGTGATCATCAATGTAACCGTCAACCAGGTGATCATGAGTCTAACCCTGAACCATATGATCATCAATCCAACCCTGAACCATATGATCATCAATCCAACCCTGAACCATGTGATCATCAATGTAACCGTCAACCAGGTGATCATCAATGTAACCGTCAATCAGGTGATCATCAATATAACCCTTAACCAGGTGATCATGAGTCTAATCCTGAACCATATGATCATCAATCCAACCCTGAACCATGTGATCATCAATGTAACCGTGAACCAGGTGATCATCTATATAACCCTTAACCAGGTGATCATGAGTCTAACCCTGAACCATATGATCATCAATCCAACCCTGAACCATGTGATCATCAATCTAACCGTGAACCAGGTGATTCTCAGTCTAATCTTGAACCATATGATCATCAATCCAACCCTGAACCATGTGATCATCAATCTAACCGTGAACCAGGTGATCATCAATTAAACCCTTAACCAGGTGGTCATCAGTGTAATCCTGAACCATGTGATCATCAGACAAATCCTGAACCATGTGATCATCATTGTAACCCTGAACCATGTGATCATCAATCTAACCGTGAACAAGGTGATCATCAGTCCAATCCTGAACCATGTGATCATCAATCCAACCCAGAACCATGTGATCATCAATCTAACCGTGAACCAGGTGATCATCAATATAACCCTTAACGAGGTGATCATCAGGCTAACCCTGAACCAGGTGATCATCAGTCTAATCCTGAACCATGTGATCATCAATCCAACCCTGAACCATGTGATCATCAATCTAACCGTGAACCAGGTGATCATCAATATAATCCTTAACGAGTTGATCATCAGGCTAACCCTGAACCAGGTGATCAACAGTCTAATCTTGAACAATGTGATCATCAATCTAACCGTGAACAATGTGATCATCAATGTAACCATGAACCAGGTGATCATCAGTATAACCCTTAACCAGGTGATCATGAGTCTAACCCTGAACCATATGATCAATAATCCAACCCTGAACCATGTGATCATCAATCTAACCGTGAACCAGGTGATAATCAATCTAAGGTTGAACCAGGTGATCATCAGTCTAACCTCAATCTAACCCTGAACCATGTGATCATCAATCTAGTCCTGGACCATGTGATCATCAATCTAACCGTGAACAAAGTGATCATCAATGTAACCCTTAAACAGGTGATCATCAGTCTAACCCTGAACCAGGTGATCATCAGTGCAATCCTGGACCATGTGATCATCAATCTAACCATGAACCAGGTGAACATCAGTCTAACCGTGAACAAGGTGATCATCAATATAACCCTTAAACAGGTGATCATAAGTCTAACCCTGAACCATGTGATCATCAGTCCTATCCTGAACCATGTGATCATCAATCCAACCCTGAACCATGTGATCATCAATCTAACCATGAACCAGGTGAACATCAGTCTAACCGTGAACAAGGTGATCATCAATATAACCCTTAACGAGGTGATCATCAGTCTAATCCTGAACCAGGTGATCATCAATCCAACCCTGAACCATGTGATCATCAATGTAACCGTCAACCAGGTGATCATCAATATAATCCTTAACCAGTTGATCATGAGTCTAACCCTGAACCATGTGATCATCAATCCAACCGTGAACCATGTGATCATCAATGTAACCGTCAATCAGATGATCATCAATATAACCCTTAACCAGGTGATCAAGAGTCTAACCCTGAACCATATGATCATCAATCCAACCCTGAACCATGTGATCATCAATGTAACCGTGAACCAGGTGATCATGAGTCTAACCCTGAACCATGTGATCATCAATCCAACCCAGAACCATGTGATCATCAATCTAACCGTGAACCAGGTGATCATCAATATAACCCTTAACGAGGTGATCATCAGGCTAACCCTGAACCAGGTGATCATCAGTCTAATCCTGAACCATGTGATCATCAATCCAACCCTGAACCATGTGATCATCAATCTAACCGTGAACAAGGTGATCATCAATATAACCCTTAAACAGGTGATCATCAGTCTAACTCTGAACCAGGTGATCCAATCCTGAACCATGTGATCATCAATACAACCCTGAACCATGTGATCATGAATCTAACCGTGAGCCAGGTGATCTTCAATATAACCCTTAACCAGGTGATCATCAGTCTAACTCTGAACCAGGTGATCATCAATCCAACCCTGAACCATGTGATCATCAATATAACCGTGAACCAGGTGATCATCAATATAACCTTCAACCAGGTGATCATCAGTCTAACCCTGAACCAGGTGATCATCAGTCTAATCCTGAACCATGTGATCATCAATCCAACCCTGAACCATGTGATCATCAATGTAACCGTCAACCAGGTGATCATCAATATAATCCTTAACCAGTTGATCATGAGTCTAACCCTGAACCATGTGATCATCAATCCAACCGTGAACCATGTGATCATCAATATAACCCTTAACCAGGTGATCATGAGTCTAACCCTGAACCATATGATCATCAATCCAACCCTGAACCATGTGATCATCAATGTAACCGTGAACCAGGTGATCATCTATATAACCCTTAACCAGGTGATCATTAGTCTAACCCTGAACCATGTGATCATCAATCCAATCCTGGACCATGTGATCATCAATCCAACCCAGGACCATGTGATCATCAATCTAACCGTGAACAAGGTGATCATCAATATAACCCTTAAACAGGTAATCATCAGTCTAACCCTAAACTAGGTGATCATCAGTCCAATCCCGAACCATATGATCATCAATCCAACCCTGAACCATGTGATCATCAATGTAACCGTGAACCAGGTGATCATGAGTCTAACCCTGAACCATATGATCATCAATCCAACCCTGAACCATGTGATCATCAATCTAACCGTGAACCAGGTGATTCTCAGTCTAATCTTGAACCATATGATCATCAATCCAACCCTGAACCATGTGATCATCAATCTAACCGTGAACCAGGTGATCATCAATATAACCCTTAACCAGGTGATCATGAGTCTAACCCTGAACCAGGTGATCATCAGTCTAATCCTGAACCATATGATCATCAATCCAACCCTGAACCATGTGATCATCAATCTAACCGTGAACCAGGTGATTCCCAGTCTAATCTTGAACCATATGATCATCAATCCAACCCTGAACCATGTGATCATCAATCTAACCGTGAACCAGGTGATCATCAATTAAACCCTTAACCAGGTGGTCATCAGTGTAATCCTGAACCATGTGATCATCAGACAAATCCTGAACCATGTGATCATCATTGTAACCCTGAACCATGTGATCATCAATCTAACCGTGAACAAGGTGATCATCAGTCCAACCCTGAACCATGTGATCATCAATCTAACCGTGAACCAGGTGATTCTCAGTCTAATCTTGAACCATATGATCATCAATCCAACCCTGAACCATGTGATCATCAATCTAACCGTGAACCAGGTGATCATCAATTAAACCCTTAACCAGGTGGTCATCAGTGTAATCCTGAACCATGTGATCATCAGACAAATCCTGAACCATGTGATCATCATTGTAACCCTGAACCATGTGATCATCAATCTAACCGTGAACAAGGTGATCATCAGTCCAATCCTGAACCATGTGATCATCAATCCAACCCAGAACCATGTGATCATCAATCTAACCGTGAACCAGGTGATCATCAATATAACCCTTAACGAGGTGATCATCAGGCTAACCCTGAACCAGGTGATCATCAGTCTAATCCTGAACCATGTGATCATCAATCCAACCCTGAACCATGTGATCATCAATCTAACCGTGAACCAGGTGATCATCAATATAATCCTTAACGAGTTGATCATCAGGCTAACCCTGAACCAGGTGATCAACAGTCTAATCTTGAACAATGTGATCATCAATCTAACCGTGAACCATGTGATCATCAATGTAACCATGAACCAGGTGATCATCAGTATAACCCTTAACCAGGTGATCATGAGTCTAACCCTGAACCATATGATCAATAATCCAACCCTGAACCATGTGATCATCAATCTAACCGTGAACCAGGTGATAATCAATCTAAGGTTGAACCAGGTGATCATCAGTCTAACCTCAATCTAACCCTGAACCATGTGATCATCAATCTAGTCCTGGACCATGTGATCATCAATCTAACCGTGAACAAAGTGATCATCAATGTAACCCTTAAACAGGTGATCATCAGTCTAACCCTGAACCAGGTGATCATCAGTGCAATCCTGGACCATGTGATCATCAATCTAACCATGAACCAGGTGAACATCAGTCTAACCGTGAACAAGGTGATCATCAATATAACCCTTAAACAGGTGATCATCAGTCTAACCCTGAACCATGTGATCATCAGTCCTATCCTGAACCATGTGATCATCAATCCAACCCTGAACCATGTGATCATCAATCTAACCATGAACCAGGTGAACATCAGTCTAACCGTGAACAAGGTGATCATCAATATAACCCTTAACGAGGTGATCATCAGTCTAATCCTGAACCAGGTGATCATCAATCCAACCCTGAACCATGTGATCATCAATGTAACCGTCAACCAGGTGATCATCAATATAATCCTTAACCAGTTGATCATGAGTCTAACCCTGAACCATGTGATCATCAATCCAACCGTGAACCATGTGATCATCAATGTAACCGTCAATCAGATGATCATCAATATAACCCTTAACCAGGTGATCAAGAGTCTAACCCTGAACCATATGATCATCAATCCAACCCTGAACCATGTGATCATCAATGTAACCGTGAACCAGGTGATCATGAGTCTAACCCTGAACCATGTGATCATCAATCCAACCCAGAACCATGTGATCATCAATCTAACCGTGAACCAGGTGATCATCAATATAACCCTTAACGAGGTGATCATCAGGCTAACCCTGAACCAGGTGATCATCAGTCTAATCCTGAACCATGTGATCATCAATCCAACCCTGAACCATGTGATCATCAATCTAACCGTGAACAAGGTGATCATCAATATAACCCTTAAACAGGTGATCATCAGTCTAACTCTGAACCAGGTGATCCAATCCTGAACCATGTGATCATCAATACAACCCTGAACCATGTGATCATGAATCTAACCGTGAGCCAGGTGATCTTCAATATAACCCTTAACCAGGTGATCATCAGTCTAACTCTGAACCAGGTGATCATCAATCCAACCCTGAACCATGTGATCATCAATATAACCGTGAACCAGGTGATCATCAATATAACCTTCAACCAGGTGATCATCAGTCTAACCCTGAACCAGGTGATCATCAGTCTAATCCTGAACCATGTGATCATCAATCCAACCCTGAACCATGTGATCATCAATGTAACCGTCAACCAGGTGATCATCAATATAATCCTTAACCAGTTGATCATGAGTCTAACCCTGAACCATGTGATCATCAATCCAACCGTGAACCATGTGATCATCAATATAACCCTTAACCAGGTGATCATGAGTCTAACCCTGAACCATATGATCATCAATCCAACCCTGAACCATGTGATCATCAATGTAACCGTGAACCAGGTGATCATCTATATAACCCTTAACCAGGTGATCATGAGTCTAACCCTGAACCATGTGATCATCAATCCAATCCTGGACCATGTGATCATCAATCCAACCCAGGACCATGTGATCATCAATCTAACCGTGAACAAGGTGATCATCAATATAACCCTTAAACAGGTAATCATCAGTCTAACCCTAAACTAGGTGATCATCAGTCCAATCCCGAACCATATGATCATCAATCCAACCCTGAACCATGTGATCATCAATGTAACCGTGAACCAGGTGATCATGAGTCTAACCCTGAACCATATGATCATCAATCCAACCCTGAACCATGTGATCATCAATCTAACCGTGAACCAGGTGATTCTCAGTCTAATCTTGAACCATATGATCATCAATCCAACCCTGAACCATGTGATCATCAATCTAACCGTGAACCAGGTGATCATCAATATAACCCTTAACCAGGTGATCATGAGTCTAACCCTGAACCAGGTGATCATCAGTCTAATCCTGAACCATGTGATCATCAATCCAATCCTGGACCATGTGATCATCAATCCAACCCTGGACCATGTGATCATCAATCTAACCGTGAACAAGGTGATCATCAATATAACCCTTAAACAGGTAATCATCAGTCTAACCCTAAACAAGGTGATCATCAGTCTAATCCTGAACCATGTGATCATCAATCCAACCCTGGACCATGTGATCATCAATCTAACCGTGAACAAGGTGATCATCAATATAACCCTTAAACAGGTGATCATCAGTCAAAGCCTGAACCAGGTGATCATCAGTCCAATCCTGAACCATGTGATCATCAATACAACCCTGAACCATGTGATCATGAATGTAACCGTGAGCCAGGTGATCTTCAATATAACCCTTAACCAGGTGATCATCAGTCTAACTCTGAACCAGGTGATCATCAATCCAACCCTGAACCATGTGATCATCAATCTAACCGTGAACCAGGTGATCATCAATATAACCTTCAACCAGGTGATCATCAGTCTAACCCTGAACCAGGTGATCATCAGTCTAATCCTGAACCATGTGATCATCAATCCAACCCTGAACCATGTGATCATCAATCTAACCGTGAACCAGGTGATCATCAAAATAACCCTTAAGGAGGTGATCATCAGTCTAATCCTGAACCTTGTGATCATCAATCCAACCCTGAACCATGTGATCATCAATGTAACCGTCAACCAGGTGATCATCAATATAATCCTTAACCAGTTGATCATGAGTCTAACCCTGAACCATGTGATCATCAATCCAACCGTGAACCATGTGATCATCAATGTAACTGTCAATCAGGTGATCATCAATATAACCCTTAACCAGGTGATCATGAGTCTAACCCTGAACCATATGATCATCAATCCAACCCTGAACCATGTGATCATCAATGTAACCGTGAACCAGGTGATCATCTATATAACCCTTAACCAGGTTATCATGAGTCTAACCCTGAACCATGTGATCATCAATCTAACGGTGAACCAGGTGATTCTCAGTCTAATCTTGAACCATATGATCATCAATCCAACCCTGAACCATGTGATCATCAATCTAACCGTGAACCAGGTGATCATCAATATAACCCTTAACCAGGTGGTCATCAGTGTAATCCTGAACCATGTGATCATCAGGCAAATCCTGAACCATGTGATCATCAATCCAACCCTGAACCATGTGATCATCAATGTAACCGTCAACCAGGTGATCATGAGTCTAACCCTGAACCATATGATCATCAATCCAACCCTGAAACATATGATCATCAATCCAACCCTGAACCATGTGATCATCAGGCAAATCCTGAACCATGTGATCATCAATGTAACCCTGAACCATGTGATCATCAATCTAACTGTGAACAAGGTGATTATCAATATAACCCTTAAACAGGAGATCATCAGTCTAACCCTGAACCAGGTGATCATCAGTCCAATCCTGAACCATGTGATCATCAATCCAACCCTGAACCATGTGATCATCAATCTAACCGTGAACCAGGTGATCATCAATATAACCCTTAACGAGGTGATCATCAGTCTAATCCTGAACCATGTGATCATCAATCCAACCCTGAACCATGTGATCATCAATGTAACCGTCAACCAGGTGATCATCAATGTAACCGTCAATCAGGTGATCATCAATATAACCCTTAACCAGGTGATCATGAGTCTAATCCTGAACCATATGATCATCCATCCAACCCTGAACCATGTGATCATCAATGTAACCGTGAACCATATGATCATCTATATAACCCTTAACCAGGTGATCATGAGTCTAACCCTGAACCATATGATCATCAATCCAACCCTGAACCATGTGATCATCAATCTAACCGTGAACCAGGTGATTCTCAGTCTAATCTTGAACCATATGATCATCAATCCAACCCTGAACCATGTGATCATCAATCTAACCGTGAACCAGGTGATCATCAATTAAACCCTTAACCAGGTGGTCATCAGTGTAATCCTGAACCATGTGATCATCAGACAAATCCTGAACCATGTGATCATCATTGTAACCCTGAACCATGTGATCATCAATCTAAACGTGAACAAGGTGATCATCAGTCCAATCCTGAACCATGTGATCATCAATCCAACCCTGAACCATGTGATCATCAATCTAACCGTGAACCAGGTGATCATCAATATAACCCTTAACGAGGTGATCATCAGGCTAACCCTGAACCAGGTGATCATCAGTCTAATCCTGAACCATGTGATCATCAATCCAACCCTGAACCATGTGATCATCAATCTAACCGTGAACCAGGTGATCATCAATATAATCCTTAACGAGTTGATCATCAGGCTAACCCTGAACCAGGTGATCAACAGTCTAATCTTGAACAATGTGATCATCAATCTAACCGTGAACCATGTGATCATCAATGTAACCATGAACCAGGTGATCATCAGTATAACCCTTAACCAGGTGATCATGAGTCTAACCCTGAACCATATGATCAATAATCCAACCCTGAACCATGTGATCATCAATCTAACCGTGAACCAGGTGATAATCAATCTAAGGTTGAACCAGGTGATCATCAGTCTAACCTCAATCTAACCCTGAACCATGTGATCATCAATCTAGTCCTGGACCATGTGATCATCAATCTAACCGTGAACAAAGTGATCATCAATGTAACCCTTAAACAGGTGATCATCAGTCTAACCCTGAACCAGGTGATCATCAGTGCAATCCTGGACCATGTGATCATCAATCTAACCATGAACCAGGTGAACATCAGTCTAACCGTGAACCAGGTGATCATCAATATAACCCTTAAACAGGTGATCATCAGTCTAACCCTGAACCATGTGATCATCAGTCCTATCCTGAACCATGTGATCATCAATCCAACCCTGAACCATGTGATCATCAATCTAACCATGAACCAGGTGATCATCAATATAACCCTTAACGAGGTGATCATCAGTCTAATCCTGAACCAGGTGATCATCAATCCAACCCTGAACCATGTGATCATCAATGTAACCGTCAACCAGGTGATCATCAATATAATCCTTAACCAGTTGATCATGAGTCTAACCCTGAACCATGTGATCATCAATCCAACCGTGAACCATGTGATCATCAATGTAACCGTCAATCAGATGATCATCAATATAACCCTTAACCAGGTGATCAAGAGTCTAACCCTGAACCATATGATCATCAATCCAACCCTGAACCATGTGATCATCAATGTAACCGTGAACCAGGTGATCATGAGTCTAACCCTGAACCATGTGATCATCAATCCAACCCAGAACCATGTGATCATCAATTTAACCGTGAACCAGGTGATCATCAATATAACCCTTAACGAGGTGATCATCAGGCTAACCCTGAACCAGGTGATCATCAGTCTAATCCTGAACCATGTGATCATCAATCCAACCCTGAACCATGTGATCATCAATCTAACCGTGAACAAGGTGATCATCAATATAACCCTTAAACAGGTGATCATCAGTCTAACTCTGAACCAGGTGATCATCAGTCCAATCCTGAACCATGTGATCATCAATACAACCCTGAACCATGTGATCATGAATCTAACCGTGAGCCAGGTGATCTTCAATATAACCCTTAACCAGGTGATCATCAGTCTAACTCTGAACCATGTGATCATCAATCCAACCCTGAACCATGTGATCATCAATCTAACCGTGAACCAGGTGATCATCAATATAACCCTTAAGGAGGTGATCATCAGTCTAATCCTGAACCATGTGATCATCAATCCAACCCTGAACCATGTGATCATCAATGTAACCGTCAACCAGGTGATCATCAATATAATCCTTAACCAGTTGATCATGAGTCTAACCCTGAACCATGTGATCATCAATCCAACCGTGAACCATGTGATCATCAATATAACCCTTAACCAGGTGATCATGAGTCTAACCCTGAACCATATGATCATCAATCCAACCCTGAACCATGTGATCTCAACGTAACCGTGAACCAGGTGATCATCTATATAACCCTTAACCAGGTGATCATGAGTCTAACCCTGAACCATGTGATCATCAATCTAACCGTGAACCAGGTGATCATCAATATAACCCTTAACCAGGTGGTCATCAGTGTAATCCTGAACCATGTGATCATCAGGCAAATCCTGAACCATGTGATCATCAATCCAACCCTGAACCATGTGATCATCAATGTAACCGTCAACCAGGTGATCATGAGTCTAACCCTGAACCATATGATCATCAATCCAACCCTGAACCATGTGATCATCAGGCAAATCCTGAACCATGTGATCATCAATGTAACCCTGAACCATGTGATCATCAATCTAACCGTGAACAAGGTGATTATCAATATAACCCTTAAACAGGAGATCATCAGTCTAACCCTGAACCAGGTGATCATCAGTCCTATCCTGAACCATGTGATCATCAATCCAACCCTGGACCATGTGATCATCAATCTAACCGTGAACCAGGTGATCATCAATATAACCCTTAACGAGGTGATCATCAGTCTAATCCTGAACCATGTGATCATCAATCAAACCCTGAACCATGTGATCATCAATGTAACCGTCAACCAGGTGATCATCAATATAATCCTTAACCAGTTGATCATGAGTCTAACCCTGAACCATGTGATCATCAATCCAACCGTGAACCAGGTGATCATCAATTTAACCGTGAACCAGGTGATCATCAATATAACCCTTAACGAGGTGATCATCAGGCTAACCCTGAACCAGGTGATCATCAGTCTAATCCTGAACCATGTGATCATCAATCCAACCCTGAACCATGTGATCATCAATCTAACCGTGAACAAGGTGATCATCAATATAACCCTTAAACAGGTGATCATCAGTCTAACTCTGAACCAGGTGATCATCAGTCCAATCCTGAACCATGTGATCATCAATACAACCCTGAACCATGTGATCATGAATCTAACCGTGAGCCAGGTGATCTTCAATATAACCCTTAACCAGGTGATCATCAGTCTAACTCTGAACCAGGTGATCATCAATCCAACCCTGAACCATGTGATCATCAATATAACCGTGAACCAGGTGATCATCAATATAACCTTCAACCAGGTGATCATCAGTCTAACCCTGAACCAGGTGATCATCAGTCTAATCCTGAACCATGTGATCATCAATCCAACCCTGAACCATGTGATCATCAATCTAACCGTGAACCAGGTGATCATCAATATAACCCTTAAGGAGGTGATCATCAGTCTAATCCTGAACCTTGTGATCATCAATCCAACCCTGAACCATGTGATCATCAATGTAACCGTCAACCAGGTGATCATCAATATAATCCTTAACCAGTTGATCATGAGTCTAACCCTGAACCATGTGATCATCAATCCAACCGTGAACCATGTGATCATCAATATAACCCTTAACCAGGTGATCATGAGTCTAACCCTGAACCATATGATCATCAATCCAACCCTGAACCATGTGATCATCAACGTAACCGTGAACCAGGTGATCATCTATATAACCCTTAACCAGGTGATCATGAGTCTAACCCTGAACCATGTGATCATCAATCTAACCGTGAACCAGGTGATCATCAATATAACCCTTAACCAGGTGGTCATCAGTGTAATCCTGAACCATGTGATCATCAGGCAAATCCTGAACCATGTGATCATCAATCCAACCCTGAACCATGTGATCATCAATGTAACCGTCAACCAGGTGATCATGAGTCTAACCCTGAACCATATGATCATCAATCCAACCCTGAACCATGTGATCATCAGGCAAATCCTGAACCATGTGATCATCAATGTAACCCTGAACCATGTGATCATCAATCTAACCGTGAACAAGGTGATTATCAATATAACCCTTAAACAGGAGATCATCAGTCTAACCCTGAACCAGGTGATCATCAGTCCTATCCTGAACCATGTGATCATCAATCCAACCCTGGACCATGTGATCATCAATCTAACCGTGAACCAGGTGATCATCAATATAACCCTTAACGAGGTGATCATCAGTCTAATCCTGAACCATGTGATCATCAATCAAACCCTGAACCATGTGATCATCAATGTAACCGTCAACCAGGTGATCATCAATATAATCCTTAACCAGTTGATCATGAGTCTAACCCTGAACCATGTGATCATCAATCCAACCGTGAACCAGGTGATCATCAATTAAACCCTTAACCAGGTGGTCATCAGTGTAATCCTGAACCATGTGATCATCAATCTAACCGTGAACCAGGTGATTCTCAGTCTAATCTTGAACCATATGATCATCAATCCAACCCTGAACCATGTGATCATCAATCTAACCGTGAACCAGGTGATCATCAATTAAACCCTTAACCAGGTGGTCATCAGTGTAATCCTGAACCATGTGATCATCAGACAAATCCTGAACCATGTGATCATCATTGTAACCCTGAACCATGTGATCATCAATCTAACCGTGAACAAGGTGATCATCAGTCCAATCCTGAACCATGTGATCATCAATCCAACCCAGAACCATGTGATCATCAATCTAACCGTGAACCAGGTGATCATCAATATAACCCTTAACGAGGTGATCATCAGGCTAACCCTGAACCAGGTGATCATCAGTCTAATCCTGAACAAGGTGATAATCAATCCAACCCTGAACCATGTGATCATCAATGTAACCCTTAACCAGGTGATCATGAGTCTAACCCTGAACCATATGATCATCAATCCAACCCTGAACCGTGTGATCATCAATCTAACCGTGAACCAGGTGATCATCAATGTAACCATGAACCATGTGATCATCAATCCAACCCTGAACCATGTGATCATCAATCTAACCCTGAACCAGGTGATCATCAGTCTAACCCTGAACCATGTGATCATCAATCCAACCCTGAACCATGTGATCATCAATCCAACCCTGAACAATGTGATCATCAGTCTAACCCTGAACCATGTGATCATCAATCCAACCCTGGACCATGTGATCATCAATCTAACCGTGACAAGGTGATCATCAATATAACCCTTAACCAGGTGATCATGAGTCTAACCCTGACCAATATGATCATCAATCCAATCCTGAACCATGTTATCATCAATGTAACCGTGAACCAGGTGATCATCTATATAACCCTTAACCAGGTGATCATGAGTCTAACCCTGAACCATATGATCATCAATCCAACCCTGAACCATGTGATCATCAATCTAACCGTGAACCAGGTGATCATCAATATAACCCTTAACCAGGTGATCATCAGTCTAATCCTGAACCATGTGCTCATCAGGCAAATCCTGAACCATGTGATCATCAATGTAACCCTGAACCATGTGATCATCAATCTAACCGTGAACAAGGTGATCATCAATATAACCCTTAAACAGGTGATCATCAGTCTAACCCTGAACCAGGTGATCATCAGTCCAGTCCTGAACCATGTGATCATCATTCAGACCCTGAACCATGTGATTATCAATCTAACCCTGAACCAGGTGATCATCAGTCTAACCCTGAACCATGTGATCATCAATCCAACCCTGAACCATGTGATCATCAATCTAACCGTGAACAAGGTGATTATCAATATAACCCTTAAACAGGAGATCATCAGTCTAACCCTGAACCAGGTGATCATCAGTCCTATCCTGAACCATGTGATCATCAATCCAACCCTGAACCATGTGATCATCAATGTAACCGTCAACCAGGTGATCATCAATATAATCCTTAACCAGTTGATCATGACTCTAACCCTGAACCATGTGATCATCAATCCAACCGTGAACCATATGATCATCAATGTAACCGTCAATCAGGTGATCATCAATATAACCCTTAACCAGGTGATCAAGAGTCTAACCCTGAACCATATGATCATCAATCCAACCCTGAACCATGTGATCATCAATGTAACCGTGAACCAGGTGATCATGAGTCTATCCCTGAACCATATGATCATCAATCCAACCCTGAACCATGTGATCATCAATCTAACCGTGAACCAGGTGATTCTCAGTCTAATCTTGAACCATATGATCATCAATTCAACCCTGAACCATGTGATCATCAATCTAACCGTGAACCAGGTGATCATCAATATAACCCTTAACCAGGTGGTCATCAGTCTAATCCTGAACCATGTGATCATCAGGCAAATCCTGAACCATGTGATCATCAATGTAACCCTAAACCATGTGATCATCAATCTAACCGTGAACAAGGTGATCATCAATATAACCCTTAACCAGGTGATCATCAGTCTAACCCTGAACCAGGTGATCATCAGTCCAATCCTGAACCATGTGATCATCAATCCAACCCTGAACCATGTGATCATCAATCTAACCGTGAACCAGGTGATTATCAATATAACCCTTAACGAGGTTATCATCAGGCTAACCCTGAACCAGGTGATCATCAGTCTAATCCTGAACCATTTGATCATCAATCCAACCCTGAACCATGTGATCATCAATCTAACCGTGAACCAGGTGATCATCAATATAATCCTTAACCAGGTGATCATGAGTCTAACCCTGAACCATATGATCAATAATCCAACCTTGAACCATGTGATCATCAATCTAACCGTGAACCAGGTGATAATCATTCTAACGTTGAACCAGGTGATCATCAGTCTAACCTCAATCTAACCCTGAACCATGTGATCATCAATCTAGTCCTGGACCATGTGATCATCAGTCCAATCATGGACCATGTGATCATCAATCCAACCCTAAACCATTTGATCATCAATCTAACCGTGAACCAGGTGATCATGAGTCTAACCCTGAACCAGGTGATCATCAGTCTAATCCTGAACCATGTGATCATCAATCCAATCCTGGACCATATGATCATCAATCCAACCCTGGACCATGTGATCATCAATCTAACCGTGAACAAGGTGATCATCAATAAAACCCTTAAACAGGTGATCATCAATCCAATCCTGAACCATGTGATCATTAATCCAACCCAGAACCATTTGATCGTCAATCTAACCCTGAACCATGTGATCATCAATCTAACCATGAACCAGGTGAACATCAGTCTAACCATGAACCATGTGATCATCAATGTAACCTTTAAACAGATGATCATCAGTCTAACCCTAAACCAGGTGATCATCAGTCCAATCCTGAACCTTGTGATCATCAATCCAACCCTGGACCATTAGATCATCAATCTAACCCTGAACCATGTGATCATCAATCTAACCGTGAACCAGGTGATCATCAATCTAACCGTGAACCAGGTGATCATCAATCTAACCGTGAACCAGGTGATCATCAATCTAACCCTGAACCAGGTGATCATCAGTCTAACCCTGAACAAGGTGATCATCAGTCTAATCCTGAATCATGTGTTCATCAATCCAACACTGGACCATGTGATCATCAATCTAACCGTGAACAAGGTGATCATCAATATAACCCTTAAACAGGTGCTCATCAGTCTAAACCTGAACCAGGTGATCATCAGTCCAATCCTGAACCATGTGATCATCAATCCAACCCTGGACCTGTGATCATCAAAGTAACCGTGAACCATGTGATCATCAATGTAACCGTGAACAAGGTGATCATCAATATAACCCCCAAACAGGTAATCATCAGTCTAACCCTAAACTAGGTGATCATCAGTCTAATCCTGAACCATGTGATCATCAATCCAACCCTGAACAATGTGATCATCAATCTAACTGTGAACCAGGTGATCATCAATGTAACCATGAACCATGTGATCATCAATCCAACCCTGAACCATGTGATCATCAATCCAACCCTGAACCATGTGATCATCAATCCAACCCTGAACAATGTGATCATCAGTCTAACCCTGAACCATGTGATCATCAATCCAACCCTGGACCATGTGATCATCAATCTAACCGTGAACCAGGTGATTCTCAGTCTAATCTTGAACCATATGATCATCAATCCAACCCTGAACCATGTGATCATCAATCTAACCGTGAACCAGGTGATCATCAATATAACCCTTAACCAGGTGGTCATCAGTCTAATCCTGAACCATGTGATCATCAGGCAAATCCTGAACCATGTGATCATCAATGTAACCCTAAACCATGTGATCATCAATCTAACCGTGAACAAGGTGATCATCAATATAACCCTTAACCAGGTGATCATCAGTCTAACCCTGAACCAGGTGATCATCAGTCCAATCCTGAACCAATGTGATCATCAATCCAACCCTGAACCATGTGATTATCAATCTAACCGTGAACCAGGTGATTATCAATATAACCCTAAACGAGGTTATCATCAGGCTAACCCTGAACCAGGTGATCATCAGTCTAATCCTGAACCATTTGATCATCAATCCAACCCTGAACCATGTGATCATCAATCTAACCGTGAACCAGGTGATCATCAATATAATCCTTAACCAGGTGATCATGAGTCTAACCCTGAACCATATGATAAATAATCCAACCTTGAACCATGTGATCATCAATCTACCCGTGAACCAGGTGATAATCATTCTAACGTTGAACCAGGTGATCATCAGTCTAACCTCAATCTAACCCTGAACCATGTGATCATCAATCTAGTCCTGGACCATGTGATCATCAGTCCAATCATGGACCATGTGATCATCAATCCAACCCTGAACCATTTGATCATCAATCTAACCGTGAACCAGGTGATCATGAGTCTAACCCTGAACCAGGTGATCATCAGTCTAATCCTGAACCATGTGATCATCAATCCAATCCTGGACCATGTGATCATCAATCCAACCCTGGACCATGTGATCATCAATCTAACCGTGAACAAGGTGATCATCAATAAAACCCTTAAACAGGTGATCATCAATCCAATCCTGAACCATGTGATCATTAATCCAACCCAGAACCATTTGATCGTCAATCTAACCCTGAACCATGTGATCATCAATCTAACCATGAACCAGGTGAACATCAGTCTAACCATGAACCATGTGATCATCAATCTAACCCTGAACCATGTGATCATCAATCTAATCCTGGACCATGTGATTATCAATCTAACCGTGAACAAAGTGATCATCAATGTAACCTTTAAACAGATGATCATCAGTCTAACCCTGAACCAGGTGATCATCAGTCCAATCCTGAACCATGTGATCATCAATCCAACCCTGGACCATTAGATCATCAATCTAACCCTGAACCATGTGATCATCAATCTAACCGTGAACCAGGTGATCATCAGTCTAACTCTGAACCAGGTGATCATCAGTCCAATCCTGAACCATGTGATCATCAATCCAACCCTGAACCATGTGATCATCTGTCTAATCATGAACCATGTGATCATCAATCCAACCCTGAACCATGTGATCATCAATCTAACCCTGAGCCAGGTGATCATCAGTCTAACCCTGAACAAGGTGATCATCAGTCTAATCCGGAATCATGTGTCCAACAATCCAACACTGGACCATGTGATCATCAATCTAACCGTGAACAAGGTGATGATCAATATAACCCTTAAACAGGTGATCATCAGTCTAAACCTGAACCAGGTGATCATCAGTCCAATCCTGAACCATGTGATCATCAATCCAACCCTGGACCTGTGATCATCAAAGTAACCGTGAACCATGTGATCATCAATGTAACCGTGAACCAGGTGATCATCAATATAACCCTTAACCAGGTGATAATTAGTCTAACCCTAAACCATGTGATCATCAGTCTAATCCTGAACCATGTGATCATCAATCCAATCCTGGACCATGTGATCATCAATCCAACCCAGGACCATGTGATCATCAATCTAACCGTGAACAAGGTGATCATCAATATAACCCTTAAACAGGTAATCATCAGTCTAACCCTAAACTAGGTGATCATCAGTCCAATCCCGAACCATATGATCATCAATCCAACCCTGAACCATGTGATCATCAATGTAACCGTGAACCAGATGATCATGAGTCTAACCCTGAACCATATGATCATCAATCCAACCCTGAACCATGTGATCATCAATCTAACCGTGAACCAGGTGATTCTCAGTCTAATCTTGAACCATATGATCATCAATCCAACCCTGAACCATGTGATCATCAATCTAACCGTGAACCAGGTGATCATCAATATAACCCTTAACCAGGTGATCATGAGTCTAACCCTGAACCAGGTGATCATCAGTCTAATCCTGAACCATGTGATCATCAATCCAATCCTGGACCATGTGATCATCAATCCAACCCTGGACCATGTGATCATCAATCTAACCGTGAACAAGGTGATCATCAATATAACCCTTAAACAGGTAATCATCAGTCTAACCCTAAACAAGGTGATCATCAGTCTAATCTTGAACCATGTGATCATCAATCCAACCCTGGACCATGTGATCATCAATCTAACCGTGAACAAGGTGATCATCAATATAACCCTTAAACAGGTGATCATCAGTCTAAGCCTGAACCAGGTGATCATCAGTCCAATCCTGAACCATGTGATCATCAATACAACCCTGAACCATGTGATCATGAATCTAACCGTGAGCCAGGTGATCTTCAATATAACCCTTAACCAGGTGATCATCAGTCTAACTCTGAACCAGGTGATCATCAATCCAACCCTGAACCATGTGATCATCAATCTAACCGTGAACCAGGTGATCATCTATATAACCCTTAACCAGGTGATCATGAGTCTAACCCTGAACCATGTGATCATCAATCTAACCGTGAACCAGGTGATTATCAATATAACCCTTAACGAGGTTATCATCAGGCTAACCCTGAACCAGGTGATCATCAGTCTAATCCTGAACCATTTGATCATCAATCCAACCCTGAACCATGTGATTATCAATCTAACCGTGAACCAGGTGATCATCAATATAATCCTTAACCAGGTGATCATGAGTCTAACCCTGAACCATATGATCAATAATCCAACCTTGAACCATGTGATCATCAATCTAACCGTGAACCAGGTGATAATCATTCTAACGTTGAACCAGGTGATCATCAGTCTAACCTCAATCTAACCCTGAACCATGTGATCATCAATCTAGTCCTGGACCATGTGATCATCAGTCCAATCATGGACCATGTGATCATCAATCCAACCCTGAACCATTTGATCATCAATCTAACCGTGAACCAGGTGATCATGAGTCTAACCCTGAACCAGGTGATCATCAGTCTAATCCTGAACCATGTGATCATCAATCCAATCCTGGACCATATGATCATCAATCCAACCCTGGACCATGTGATCATCAATCTAACCGTGAACAAGGTGATCATCAATAAAACCCTTAAACAGGTGATCATCAATCCAATCCTGAACCATGTGATCATTAATCCAACCCAGAACCATTTGATCGTCAATCTAACCCTGAACCATGTGATCATCAATCTAACCATGAACCAGGTGAACATCAGTCTAACCATGAACCATGTGATCATCAATCTAACCCTGAACCATGTGATCATCAATCTAATCCTGGACCATGTGATTATCAATCTAACCGTGAACAAAGTGATCATCAATGTAACCTTTAAACAGATGATCATCAGTCTAACCCTGAACCAGGTGATCATCAGTCCAATCCTGAACCTTGTGATCATCAATCCAACCCTGGACCATTAGATCATCAATCTAACCCTGAACCATGTGATCATCAATCTAACCGTGAACCAGGTGATCATCAATCTAACCGTGAACCAGGTGATCATCAATCTAACCGTGAACCAGGTGATCATCAATCTAACCCTGAACCAGGTGATCATCAGTCTAACCCTGAACAAGGTGATCATCAGTCTAATCCTGAATCATGTGTTCATCAATCCAACACTGGACCATGTGATCATCAATCTAACCGTGAACAAGGTGATCATCAATATAACCCTTAAACAGGTGCTCATCAGTCTAAACCTGAACCAGGTGATCATCAGTCCAATCCTGAACCATGTGATCATCAATCCAACCCTGGACCTGTGATCATCAAAGTAACCGTGAACCATGTGATCATCAATGTAACCGTGAACAAGGTGATCATCAATATAACCCCCAAACAGGTAATCATCAGTCTAACCCTAAACTAGGTGATCATCAGTCTAATCCTGAACCATGTGATCATCAATCCAACCCTGAACAATGTGATCATCAATCTAACTGTGAACCAGGTGATCATCAATGTAACCATGAACCATGTGATCATCAATCCAACCCTGAACCATGTGATCATCAATCCAACCCTGAACCATGTGATCATCAATCCAACCCTGAACAATGTGATCATCAGTCTAACCCTGAACCATGTGATCATCAATCCAACCCTGGACCATGTGATCATCAATCTAACCGTGAACCAGGTGATTCTCAGTCTAATCTTGAACCATATGATCATCAATCCAACCCTGAACCATGTGATCATCAATCTAACCGTGAACCAGGTGATCATCAATATAACCCTTAACCAGGTGGTCATCAGTCTAATCCTGAACCATGTGATCATCAGGCAAATCCTGAACCATGTGATCATCAATGTAACCCTAAACCATGTGATCATCAATCTAACCGTGAACAAGGTGATCATCAATATAACCCTTAACCAGGTGATTATCAGTCTAACCCTGAACCAGGTGATCATCAGTCCAATCCTGAACCAATGTGATCATCAATCCAACCCTGAACCATGTGATTATCAATCTAACCGTGAACCAGGTGATTATCAATATAACCCTAAACGAGGTTATCATCAGGCTAACCCTGAACCAGGTGATCATCAGTCTAATCCTGAACCATTTGATCATCAATCCAACCCTGAACCATGTGATCATCAATCTAACCGTGAACCAGGTGATCATCAATATAATCCTTAACCAGGTGATCATGAGTCTAACCCTGAACCATATGATAAATAATCCAACCTTGAACCATGTGATCATCAATCTACCCGTGAACCAGGTGATAATCATTCTAACGTTGAACCAGGTGATCATCAGTCTAACCTCAATCTAACCCTGAACCATGTGATCATCAATCTAGTCCTGGACCATGTGATCATCAGTCCAATCATGGACCATGTGATCATCAATCCAACCCTGAACCATTTGATCATCAATCTAACCGTGAACCAGGTGATCATGAGTCTAACCCTGAACCAGGTGATCATCAGTCTAATCCTGAACCATGTGATCATCAATCCAATCCTGGACCATGTGATCATCAATCCAACCCTGGACCATGTGATCATCAATCTAACCGTGAACAAGGTGATCATCAATAAAACCCTTAAACAGGTGATCATCAATCCAATCCTGAACCATGTGATCATTAATCCATACCAGAACCATTTGATCGTCAATCTAACCCTGAACCATGTGATCATCAATCTAACCATGAACCAGGTGAACATCAGTCTAACCATGAACCATGTGATCATCAATCTAACCCTGAACCATGTGATCATCAATCTAATCCTGGACCATGTGATTATCAATCTAACCGTGAACAAAGTGATCATCAATGTAACCTTTAAACAGATGATCATCAGTCTAACCCTGAACCAGGTGATCATCAGTCCAATCCTGAACCATGTGATCATCAATCCAACCCTGGACCATTAGATCATCAATCTAACCCTGAACCATGTGATCATCAATCTAACCGTGAACCAGGTGATCATCAGTCTAACTCTGAACCAGGTGATCATCAGTCCAATCCTGAACCATGTGATCATCAATCCAACCCTGAACCATGTGATCATCTGTCTAATCATGAACCATGTGATCATCAATCCAACCCTGAACCATGTGATCATCAATCTAACCCTGAGCCAGGTGATCATCAGTCTAACCCTGAACAAGGTGATCATCAGTCTAATCCGGAATCATGTGTCCAACAATCCAACACTGGACCATGTGATCATCAATCTAACCGTGAACAAGGTGATGATCAATATAACCCTTAAACAGGTGATCATCAGTCTAAACCTGAACCAGGTGATCATCAGTCCAATCCTGAACCATGTGATCATCAATCCAACCCTGGACCTGTGATCATCAAAGTAACCGTGAACCATGTGATCATCAATGTAACCGTGAACCAGGTGATCATCAATATAACCCTTAACCAGGTGATAATTAGTCTAACCCTAAACCATGTGATCATCAGTCTAATCCTGAACCATGTGATCATCAATCCAATCCTGGACCATGTGATCATCAATCCAACCCAGGACCATGTGATCATCAATCTAACCGTGAACAAGGTGATCATCAATATAACCCTTAAACAGGTAATCATCAGTCTAACCCTAAACTAGGTGATCATCAGTCCAATCCCGAACCATATGATCATCAATCCAACCCTGAACCATGTGATCATCAATGTAACCGTGAACCAGGTGATCATGAGTCTCACCCTGAACCATATGATCATCAATCCAACCCTGAACCATGTGATCATCAATCTAACCGTGAACCAGGTGATTCTCAGTCTAATCTTGAACCATATGATCATCAATCCAACCCTGAACCATGTGATCATCAATCTAACCGTGAACCAGGTGATCATCAATATAACCCTTAACCAGGTGATCATGAGTCTAACCCTGAACCAGGTGATCATCAGTCTAATCCTGAACCATGTGATCATCAATCCAATCCTGGACCATGTGATCATCAATCCAACCCTGGACCATGTGATCATCAATCTAACCGTGAACAAGGTGATCATCAATATAACCCTTAAACAGGTAATCATCAGTCTAACCCTAAACAAGGTGATCATCAGTCTAATCTTGAACCATGTGATCATCAATCCAACCCTGGACCATGTGATCATCAATCTAACCGTGAACAAGGTGATCATCAATATAACCCTTAAACAGGTGATCATCAGTCTAAGCCTGAACCAGGTGATCATCAGTCCAATCCTGAACCATGTGATCATCAATACAATCCTGAACCATGTGATCATGAATCTAACCGTGAGCCAGGTGATCTTCAATATAACCCTTAACCAGGTGATCATCAGTCTAACTCTGAACCAGGTGATCATCAATCCAACCCTGAACCATGTGATCATCAATCTAACCGTGAACCAGGTGATCATCTATATAACCCTTAACCAGGTGATCATGAGTCTAACCCTGAACCATGTGATCATCAATCTAACGGTGAACCAGGTGATTCTCAGTCTAATCTTGAACCATATGATCATCAATCCAACCCTGAACCATGTGATCATCAATCTAACCGTGAACCAGGTGATCATCAATATAACCCTTAACCAGGTGGTCATCAGTGTAATCCTGAACCATGTGATCATCAGGCAAATCCTGAACCATGTGATCATCAATCCAACCCTGAACCATGTGATCATCAACGTAACCGTCAACCAGGTGATCATGAGTCTAACCCTGAACCATATGATCATCAATCCAACCCTGAACCATATGATCATCAATCCAACCCTGAACCATGTGATCATCAATCTAACCGTGAACCAGGTGATCATCAATATAACCCTTAACCAGGTGATCATGAGTCTAACCCTGAACCATATGATCAATAATCCAACCCTGAACCATGTGATCATCAATCTAACCGTGAACCAGGTGATAATCAATCTAAGGTTGAACCAGGTGATCATCAGTCTAACCTCAATCTAACCCTGAACCATGTGATCATCAATCTAGTCCTGGACCATGTGATCATCAATCTAACCGTGAACAAAGTGATCATCAATGTAACCCTTAAACAGGTGATCATCAGTCTAACCCTGAACCAGGTGATCATCAGTGCAATCCTGGACCATGTGATCATCAATCTAACCATGAACCAGGTGAACATCAGTCTAACCGTGAACAAGGTGATCATCAATATAACCCTTAAACAGGTGATCATCAGTCTAACCCTGAACCATGTGATCATCAGTCCTATCCTGAACCATGTGATCATCAATCCAACCCTGAACCATGTGATCATCAATCTAACCATGAACCAGGTGATCATCAATATAACCCTTAACGAGGTGATCATCAGTCTAATCCTGAACCAGGTGATCATCAATCCAACCCTGAACCATGTGATCATCAATGTAACCGTCAACCAGGTGATCATCAATATAATCCTTAACCAGTTGATCATGAGTCTAACCCTGAACCATGTGATCATCAATCCAACCGTGAACCATGTGATCATCAATGTAACCGTCAATCAGATGATCATCAATATAACCCTTAACCAGGTGATCAAGAGTCTAACCCTGAACCATATGATCATCAATCCAACCCTGAACCATGTGATCATCAATGTAACCGTGAACCAGGTGATCATGAGTCTAACCCTGAACCATGTGATCATCAATCCAACCCAGAACCATGTGATCATCAATCTAACCGTGAACCAGGTGATCATCAATATAACCCTTAACGAGGTGATCATCAGGCTAACCCTGAACCAGGTGATCATCAGTCTAATCCTGAACCATGTGATCATCAATCCAACCCTGAACCATGTGATCATCAATCTAACCGTGAACAAGGTGATCATCAATATAACCCTTAAACAGGTGATCATCAGTCTAACTCTGAACCAGGTGATCCAATCCTGAACCATGTGATCATCAATACAACCCTGAACCATGTGATCATGAATCTAACCGTGAGCCAGGTGATCTTCAATATAACCCTTAACCAGGTGATCATCAGTCTAACTCTGAACCAGGTGATCATCAATCCAACCCTGAACCATGTGATCATCAATATAACCGTGAACCAGGTGATCATCAATATAACCTTCAACCAGGTGATCATCAGTCTAACCCTGAACCAGGTGATCATCAGTCTAATCCTGAACCATGTGATCATCAATCCAACCCTGAACCATGTGATCATCAATGTAACCGTCAACCAGGTGATCATCAATATAATCCTTAACCAGTTGATCATGAGTCTAACCCTGAACCATGTGATCATCAATCCAACCGTGAACCATGTGATCATCAATATAACCCTTAACCAGGTGATCATGAGTCTAACCCTGAACCATATGATCATCAATCCAACCCTGAACCATGTGATCATCAATGTAACCGTGAACCAGGTGATCATCTATATAACCCTTAACCAGGTGATCATGAGTCTAACCCTGAACCATGTGATCATCAATCCAATCCTGGACCATGTGATCATCAATCCAACCCAGGACCATGTGATCATCAATCTAACCGTGAACAAGGTGATCATCAATATAACCCTTAAACAGGTAATCATCAGTCTAACCCTAAACTAGGTGATCATCAGTCCAATCCCGAACCATATGATCATCAATCCAACCCTGAACCATGTGATCATCAATGTAACCGTGAACCAGGTGATCATGAGTCTAACCCTGAACCATATGATCATCAATCCAACCCTGAACCATGTGATCATCAATCTAACCGTGAACCAGGTGATTCTCAGTCTAATCTTGAACCATATGATCATCAATCCAACCCTGAACCATGTGATCATCAATCTAACCGTGAACCAGGTGATCATCAATATAACCCTTAACCAGGTGATCATGAGTCTAACCCTGAACCAGGTGATCATCAGTCTAATCCTGAACCATGTGATCATCAATCCAATCCTGGACCATGTGATCATCAATCCAACCCTGGACCATGTGATCATCAATCTAACCGTGAACAAGGTGATCATCAATATAACCCTTAAACAGGTAATCATCAGTCTAACCCTAAACAAGGTGATCATCAGTCTAATCCTGAACCATGTGATCATCAATCCAACCCTGGACCATGTGATCATCAATCTAACCGTGAACAAGGTGATTATCAATATAACCCTTAAACAGGTGATCATCAGTCCAATCCTGAACCATGTGATCATCAATACAACCCTGAACCATGTGATCATGAATGTAACCGTGAGCCAGGTGATCTTCAATATAACCCTTAACCAGGTGATCATCAGTCTAACTCTGAACCAGGTGATCATCAATCCAACCCTGAACCATGTGATCATCAATCTAACCGTGAACCAGGTGATCATCAATATAACCTTCAACCAGGTGATCATCAGTCTAACCCTGAACCAGGTGATCATCAGTCTAATCCTGAACCATGTGATCATCAATCCAACCCAGGACCATGTGATCATCAATCTAACCGTGAACAAGGTGATCATCAATATAACCCTTAAACAGGTAATCATCAGTCTAACCCTAAACTAGGTGATCATCAGTCCAATCCCGAACCATATGATCATCAATCCAACCCTGAACCATGTGATCATCAATGTAACCGTGAACCAGGTGATCATGAGTCTAACCCTGAACCATATGATCATCAATCCAACCCTGAACCATGTGATCATCAATCTAACCGTGAACCAGGTGATTCTCAGTCTAATCTTGAACCATATGATCATCAATCCAACCCTGAACCATGTGATCATCAATCTAACCGTGAACCAGGTGATCATCAATATAACCCTTAACCAGGTGATCATGAGTCTAACCCTGAACCAGGTGATCATCAGTCTAATCCTGAACCATGTGATCATCAATCCAATCCTGGACCATGTGATCATCAATCCAACCCTGGACCATGTGATCATCAATCTAACCGTGAACAAGGTGATCATCAATATAACCCTTAAACAGGTAATCATCAGTCTAACCCTAAACAAGGTGATCATCAGTCTAATCTTGAACCATGTGATCATCAATCCAACCCTGGACCATGTGATCATCAATCTAACCGTGAACAAGGTGATCATCAATATAACCCTTAAACAGGTGATCATCAGTCTAAGCCTGAACCAGGTGATCATCAGGCCAATCCTGAACCATGTGATCATCAATACAACCCTGAACCATGTGATCATGAATCTAACCGTGAGCCAGGTGATCTTCAATATAACCCTTAACCAGGTGATCATCAGTCTAACTCTGAACCAGGTGATCATCAATCCAACCCTGAACCATGTGATCATCAATCTAACCGTGAACCAGGTGATCATCTATATAACCCTTAACCAGGTGATCATGAGTCTAACCCTGAACCATGTGATCATCAATCTAACGGTGAACCAGGTGATTCTCAGTCTAATCTTGAACCATATGATCATCAATCCAACCCTGAACCATGTGATCATCAATCTAACCGTGAACCAGGTGATCATCAATATAACCCTTAACCAGGTGGTCATCAGTGTAATCCTGAACCATGTGATCATCAGGCAAATCCTGAACCATGTGATCATCAATCCAACCCTGAACCATGTGATCATCAATGTAACCGTCAACCAGGTGATCATGAGTCTAACCCTGAACCATATGATCATCAATCCAACCCTGAACCATATGATCATCAATCCAACCCTGAACCATGTGATCATCAATCTAACCGTGAACCAGGTGATCATCAATATAACCCTTAACCAGGTGATCATGAGTCTAACCCTGAACCATATGATCAATAATCCAACCCTGAACCATGTGATCATCAATCTAACCGTGAACCAGGTGATAATCAATCTAAGGTTGAACCAGGTGATCATCAGTCTAACCTCAATCTAACCCTGAACCATGTGATCATCAATCTAGTCCTGGACCATGTGATCATCAATCTAACCGTGAACAAAGTGATCATCAATGTAACCCTTAAACAGGTGATCATCAGTCTAACCCTGAACCAGGTGATCATCAGTGCAATCCTGGACCATGTGATCATCAATCTAACCATGAACCAGGTGAACATCAGTCTAACCGTGAACAAGGTGATCATCAATATAACCCTTAAACAGGTGATCATCAGTCTAACCCTGAACCATGTGATCATCAGTCCTATCCTGAACCATGTGATCATCAATCCAACCCTGAACCATGTGATCATCAATCTAACCATGAACCAGGTGATCATCAATATAACCCTTAACGAGGTGATCATCAGTCTAATCCTGAACCAGGTGATCATCAATCCAACCCTGAACCATGTGATCATCAATGTAACCGTCAACCAGGTGATCATCAATATAATCCTTAACCAGTTGATCATGAGTCTAACCCTGAACCATGTGATCATCAATCCAACCGTGAACCATGTGATCATCAATGTAACCGTCAATCAGATGATCATCAATATAACCCTTAACCAGGTGATCAAGAGTCTAACCCTGAACCATATGATCATCAATCCAACCCTGAAACATGTGATCATCAATGTAACCGTGAACCAGGTGATCATGAGTCTAACCCTGAACCATGTGATCATCAATCCAACCCAGAACCATGTGATCATCAATCTAACCGTGAACCAGGTGATCATCAATATAACCCTTAACGAGGTGATCATCAGGCTAACCCTGAACCAGGTGATCATCAGTCTAATCCTGAACCATGTGATCATCAATCCAACCCTGAACCATGTGATCATCAATCTAACCGTGAACAAGGTGATCATCAATATAACCCTTAAACAGGTGATCATCAGTCTAACTCTGAACCAGGTGATCCAATCCTGAACCATGTGATCATCAATACAACCCTGAACCATGTGATCATGAATCTAACCGTGAGCCAGGTGATCTTCAATATAACCCTTAACCAGGTGATCATCAGTCTAACTCTGAACCAGGTGATCATCAATCCAACCCTGAACCATGTGATCATCAATATAACCGTGAACCAGGTGATCATCAATATAACCTTCAACCAGGTGATCATCAGTCTAACCCTGAACCAGGTGATCATCAGTCTAATCCTGAACCATGTGATCATCAATCCAACCCTGAACCATGTGATCATCAATGTAACCGTCAACCAGGTGATCATCAATATAATCCTTAACCAGTTGATCATGAGTCTAACCCTGAACCATGTGATCATCAATCCAACCGTGAACCATGTGATCATCAATATAACCCTTAACCAGGTGATCATGAGTCTAACCCTGAACCATATGATCATCAATCCAACCCTGAACCATGTGATCATCAATGTAACCGTGAACCAGGTGATCATGAGTCTAACCCTGAACCATATGATCATCAATCCAACCCTGAACCATGTGATCATCAATCTAACCGTGAACCAGGTGATCATCTATATAACCCTTAACCAGGTGATCATGAGTCTAACCCTGAACCATGTGATCATCAATCCAATCCTGGACCATGTGATCATCAATCCAACCCAGGACCATGTGATCATCAATCTAACCGTGAACAAGGTGATCATCAATATAACCCTTAAACAGGTAATCATCAGTCTAACCCTAAACTAGGTGATCATCAGTCCAATCCCGAACCATATGATCATCAATCCAACCCTGAACCATGTGATCATCAATGTAACCGTGAACCAGGTGATCATGAGTCTAACCCTGAACCATATGATCATCAATCCAACCCTGAACCATGTGATCATCAATCTAACCGTGAACCAGGTGATTCTCAGTCTAATCTTGAACCATATGATCATCAATCCAACCCTGAACCATGTGATCATCAATCTAACCGTCAACCAGGTGATCATCAATATAACCCTTAACCAGGTGATCATGAGTCTAACCCTGAACCAGGTGATCATCAGTCTAATCCTGAACCATGTGATCATCAATCCAATCCTGGACCATGTGATCATCAATCCAACCCTGGACCATGTGATCATCAATCTAACCGTGAACAAGGTGATCATCAATATAACCCTTAAACAGGTAATCATCAGTCTAACCCTAAACAAGGTGATCATCAGTCTAATCCTGAACCATGTGATCATCAATCCAACCCTGGACCATGTGATCATCAATCTAACCGTGAACCAGGTGATCATCAATATAACCTTCAACCAGGTGATCATCAGTCTAACCCTGAACCAGGTGATCATCAGTCTAATCCTGAACCATGTGATCATCAATCCAACCCTGAACCATGTGATCATCAATCTAACCGTGAACCAGGTGATCATCAAAATAACCCTTAAGGAGGTGATCATCAGTCTAATCCTGAACCTTGTGATCATCAATCCAACCCTGAACCATGTGATCATCAATGTAACCGTCAACCAGGTGATCATCAATATAATCCTTAACCAGTTGATCATGAGTCTAACCCTGAACCATGTGATCATCAATCCAACCGTGAACCATGTGATCATCAATGTAACTGTCAATCAGGTGATCATCAATATAACCCTTAACCAGGTGATCATGAGTCTAACCCTGAACCATATGATCATCAATCCAACCCTGAACCATGTGATCATCAATGTAACCGTGAACCAGGTGATCATCTATATAACCCTTAACCAGGTGATCATGAGTCTAACCCTGAACCATGTGATCATCAATCTAACGGTGAACCAGGTGATTCTCAGTCTAATCTTGAACCATATGATCATCAATCCAACCCTGAACCATGTGATCATCAATCTAACCGTGAACCAGGTGATCATCAATATAACCCTTAACCAGGTGGTCATCAGTGTAATCCTGAACCATGTGATCATCAGGCAAATCCTGAACCATGTGATCATCAATCCAACCCTGAACCATGTGATCATCAATGTAACCGTCAACCAGGTGATCATGAGTCTAACCCTGAACCATATGATCATCAATCCAACCCTGAACCATATGATCATCAATCCAACCCTGAACCATGTGATCATCAGGCAAATCCTGAACCATGTGATCATCAATGTAACCCTGAACCATGTGATCATCAATCTAACCGTGAACAAGGTGATTATCAATATAACCCTTAAACAGGAGATCATCAGTCTAACCCTGAACCAGGTGATCATCAGTCCTATCCTGAACCATGTGATCATCAATCCAACCCTGAACCATGTGATCATCAATCTAACCGTGAACCAGGTGATCATCAATATAACCCTTAACGAGGTGATCATCAGTCTAATCCTGAACCATGTGATCATCAATCCAACCCTGAACCATGTGATCATCAATGTAACCGTCAACCAGGTGATCATCAATGTAACCGTCAATCAGGTGATCATCAATATAACCCTTAACCAGGTGATCATGAGTCTAATCCTGAACCATATGATCATCCATCCAACCCTGAACCATGTGATCATCAATGTAACCGTGAACCAGGTGATCATCTATATAACCCTTAACCAGGTGATCATGAGTCTAACCCTGAACCATATGATCATCAATCCAACCCTGAACCATGTGATCATCAATCTAACCGTGAACCAGGTGATTCTCAGTCTAATCTTGAACCATATGATCATCAATCCAACCCTGAACCATGTGATCATCAATCTAACCGTGGACCAGGTGATCATCAATTAAACCCTTAACCAGGTGGTCATCAGTGTAATCCTGAACCATGTGATCATCAGACAAATCCTGAACCATGTGATCATCATTGTAACCCTGAACCATGTGATCATCAATCTAACCGTGAACAAGGTGATCATCAGTCCAATCCTGAACCATGTGATCATCAATCCAACCCAGAACCATGTGATCATCAATCTAACCTCAATCTAACCCTGAACCATGTGATCATCAATCTAGTCCTGGACCATGTGATCATCAATCTAACCGTGAACAAAGTGATCATCAATGTAACCCTTAAACAGGTGATCATCAGTCTAACCCTGAACCAGGTGATCATCAATCTAAGGTTGAACCAGGTGATCATCAGTCTAACCTCAATCTAACCCTGAACCATGTGATCATCAATCTAGTCCTGGACCATGTGATCATCAATCTAACCGTGAACAAAGTGATCATCAATGTAACCCTCAAACAGGTGATCATCAGTCTAACCCTGAACCAGGTGATCATCAGTGCAATCCTGGACCATGTGATCATCAATCTAACCATGAACCAGGTGAACATCAGTCTAACCGTGAACAAGGTGATCATCAATATAACCCTTAAACAGGTGATCATCAATCTAACCCTGAACCATGTGATCATCAGTCCTATCCTGAACCATGTGATCATCAATCCAACCCTGAACCATGTGATCATCAATCTAACCATGAACCAGGTGATCATCAATATAACCCTTAACGAGGTGATCATCAGTCTAATCCTGAACCAGGTGATCATCAATCCAACCCTGAACCATGTGATCATCAATGTAACCGTCAACCAGGTGATCATCAATATAATCCTTAACCAGTTGATCATGAGTCTAACCCTGAACCATGTGATCATCAATCCAACCGTGAACCATGTGATCATCAATGTAACCGTCAATCAGATGATCATCAATATAACCCTTAACCAGGTGATCAAGAGTCTAACCCTGAACCATATGATCATCAATCCAACCCTGAACCATGTGATCATCAATGTAACCGTGAACCAGGTGATCATGAGTCTAACCCTGAACCATGTGATCATCAATCCAACCCAGAACCATGTGATCATCAATTTAACCGTGAACCAGGTGATCATCAATATAACCCTTAACGAGGTGATCATGAGGCTAACCCTGAACCAGGTGATCATCAGTCTAATCCTGAACCATGTGATCATCAATCCAACCCTGAACCATGTGATCATCAATCTAACCGTGAACAAGGTGATCATCAATATAACCCTTAAACAGGTGATCATCAGTCTAACTCTGAACCAGGTGATCATCAGTCCAATCCTGAACCATGTGATCATCAATACAACCCTGAACCATGTGATCATGAATCTAACCGTGAGCCAGGTGATCTTCAATATAACCCTTAACCAGGTGATCATCAGTCTAACTCTGAACCAGGTGATCATCAATCCAACCCTGAACCATGTGATCATCAATATAACCGTGAACCAGGTGATCATCAATATAACCTTCAACCAGGTGATCATCAGTCTAACCCTGAACCAGGTGATCATCAGTCTAATCCTGAACCATGTGATCATCAATCCAACCCTGAACCATGTGATCATCAATCTAACCGTGAACCAGGTGATCATCAATATAACCCTTAAGGAGGTGATCATCAGTCTAATCCTGAACCTTGTGATCATCAATCCAACCCTGAACCATGTGATCATCAATGTAACCGTCAACCAGGTGATCATCAATATAATCCTTAACCAGTTGATCATGAGTCTAACCCTGAACCATGTGATCATCAATCCAACCGTGAACCATGTGATCATCAATATAACCCTTAACCAGGTGATCATGAGTCTAACCCTGAACCATATGATCATCAATCCAACCCTGAACCATGTGATCATCAACGTAACCGTGAACCAGGTGATCATCTATATAACCCTTAACCAGGTGATCATGAGTCTAACCCTGAACCATGTGATCATCAATCTAACCGTGAACCAGGTGATTCTCAGTCTAATCTTGAACCATATGATCATTTATCCAACCCTGAACCATGTGATCATCAATCTAACCGTGAACCAGGTGATCATCAATATAACCCTTAACCAGGTGGTCATCAGTGTAATCCTGAACCATGTGATCATCAGGCAAATCCTGAATCATGTGATCATCAATCCAACCCTGAACCATGTGAACATCAATGTAACCGTCAACCAGGTGATCATGAGTCTAACCCTGAACCATATGATCATCAATCCAACCCTGAACCATGTGATCATCAGGCAAATCCTGAACCATGTGATCATCAATGTAACCCTGAACCATGTGATCATCAATCTAACCGTGAACAAGGTGATCATCAATATAACCCTTAAACAGGTGATCATCAGTCTAACTCTGAACCAGGTGATCATCAGTCCAATCCTGAACCATGTGATCATCAATACAACCCTGAACCATGTGATCATGAATCTAACCGTGAGCCAGGTGATCTTCAATATAACCCTTAACCAGGTGATCATCAGTCTAACTCTGAACCAGGTGATCATCAATCCAACCCTGAACCATGTGATCATCAATATAACCGTGAACCAGGTGATCATCAATATAACCTTCAACCAGGTGATCATCAGTCTAACCCTGAACCAGGTGATCATCAGTCTAATCCTGAACCATGTGATCATCAATCCAACCCTGAACCATGTGATCATCAATCTAACCGTGAACCAGGTGATCATCAATATAACCCTTAAGGAGGTGATCATCAGTCTAATCCTGAACCTTGTGATCATCAATCCAACCCTGAACCATGTGATCATCAATGTAACCGTCAACCAGGTGATCATCAATATAATCCTTAACCAGTTGATCATGAGTCTAACCCTGAACCATGTGATCATCAATCCAACCGTGAACCATGTGATCATCAATATAACCCTTAACCAGGTGATCATGAGTCTAACCCTGAACCATATGATCATCAATCCAACCCTGAACCATGTGATCATCAACGTAACCGTGAACCAGGTGATCATCTATATAACCCTTAACCAGGTGATCATGAGTCTAACCCTGAACCATGTGATCATCAATCTAACCGTGAACCAGGTGATTCTCAGTCTAATCTTGAACCATATGATCATCAATCCAACCCTGAACCATGTGATCATCAATCTAACCGTGAACCAGGTGATCATCAATATAACCCTTAACCAGGTGGTCATCAGTGTAATCCTGAACCATGTGATCATCAGGCAAATCCTGAACCATGTGATCATCAATCCAACCCTGAACCATGTGATCATCAATGTAACCGTCAACCAGGTGATCATGAGTCTAACCCTGAACCATATGATCATCAATCCAACCCTGAACCATGTGATCATCAATCTAACCGTGAACCAGGTGATCATCAATATAACCCTTAACCAGGTGGTCATCAGTGTAATCCTGAACCATGTGATCATCAGGCAAATCCTGAACCATGTGATCATCAATCCAACCCTGAACCATGTGATCATCAATGTAACCGTCAACCAGGTGATCATGAGTCTAACCCTGAACCATGTGATCATCAATGTAACCCTGAACCATGTGATCATCAATCTAACCGTGAACAAGGTGATTATCAATATAACCCTTAAACAGGAGATCATCAGTCTAACCCTGAACCAGGTGATCATCAGTCCTATCCTGAACCATGTGATCATCAATCCAACCCTGGACCATGTGATCATCAATCTAACCGTGAACCAGGTGATCATCAATATAACCCTTAACGAGGTGATCATCAGTCTAATCCTGAACCATGTGATCATCAATCCAACCCTGAACCATGTGATCATCAATGTAACCGTCAACCAGGTGATCATCAATATAATCCTTAACCAGTTGATCATGAGTCTAACCCTGAACCATGTGATCATCAATCCAACCGTGAACCATGTGATCATCAATGTAACCGTCAATCAGGTGATCATCAATATAACCCTTAAACAGGTGATCATGAGTCTAATCCTGAACCATATGATCATCAATCCAACCCTGAACCATGTGATCATCAATGTAACCGTGAACCAGGTGATCATCTATATAACCCTTAACCAGGTGATCATGAGTCTAACCCTGAACCATGTGATCATCAATCTAACCGTGAACCAGGTGATTCTCAGTCTAATCTTGAACCATATGATCATCAATCCAACCCTGAACCATGTGATCATCAATCTAACCGTGAACCAGGTGATCATCAATATAACCCTTAACCAGGTGGTCATCAGTGTAATCCTGAACCATGTGATCATCAGGCAAATCCTGAACCATGTGATCATCAATCCAACCCTGAACCATGTGATCATCAATGTAACCGTCAACCAGGTGATCATGAGTCTAACCCTGAACCATATGATCATCAATCCAACCCTGAACCATGTGATCATCAATCTAACCGTGAACCAGGTGATCATCAATATAACCCTTAACCAGGTGGTCATCAGTGTAATCCTGAACCATGTGATCATCAGGCAAATCCTGAACCATGTGATCATCAATCCAACCCTGAACCATGTGATCATCAATGTAACCGTCAACCAGGTGATCATGAGTCTAACCCTGAACCATGTGATCATCAATGTAACCCTGAACCATGTGATCATCAATCTAACCGTGAACAAGGTGATTATCAATATAACCCTTAAACAGGAGATCATCAGTCTAACCCTGAACCAGGTGATCATCAGTCCTATCCTGAACCATGTGATCATCAATCCAACCCTGGACCATGTGATCATCAATCTAACCGTGAACCAGGTGATCATCAATATAACCCTTAACGAGGTGATCATCAGTCTAATCCTGAACCATGTGATCATCAATCCAACCCTGAACCATGTGATCATCAATGTAACCGTCAACCAGGTGATCATCAATATAATCCTTAACCAGTTGATCATGAGTCTAACCCTGAACCATGTGATCATCAATCCAACCGTGAACCATGTGATCATCAATGTAACCGTCAATCAGGTGATCATCAATATAACCCTTAAACAGGTGATCATGAGTCTAATCCTGAACCATATGATCATCAATCCAACCCTGAACCATGTGATCATCAATGTAACCGTGAACCAGGTGATCATCTATATAACCCTTAACCAGGTGATCATGAGTCTAACCCTGAACCATATGATCATCAATCCAACCCTGAACCATGTGATCATCAATCTAACCGTGAACCAGGTGATTCTCAGTCTAATCTTGAACCATATGATCATCAATCCAACCCTGAACCATGTGATCATCAATCTAACCGTGAACCAGGTGATCATCAATTAAACCCTTAACCAGGTGGTCATCAGTGTAATCCTGAACCATGTGATCATCAGACAAATCCTGAACCATGTGATCATCATTGTAACCCTGAACCATGTGATCATCAATCTAACCGTGAACAAGGTGATCATCAGTCCAATCCTGAACCATGTGATCATCAATCCAACCCAGAACCATGTGATCATCAATCTAACCGTGAACCAGGTGATCATCAATATAACCCTTAACGAGGTGATCATCAGGCTAACCCTGAACCAGGTGATCATCAGTCTAATCCTGAACAAGGTGATAATCAATCCAACCCTGAACCATGTGATCATCAATGTAACCCTTAACCAGGTGATCATGAGTCTAACCCTGAACCATATGATCATCAATCCAACCCTGAACCGTGTGATCATCAATCTAACCGTGAACCAGGTGATCATCAATGTAACCATGAACCATGTGATCATCAATCCAACCCTGAACCATGTGATCATCAATCTAACCCTGAACCAGGTGATCATCAGTCTAACCCTGAACCATGTGATCATCAATCCAACCCTGAACAATGTGATCATCAGTCTAACCCTGAACCATGTGATCATCAATCCAACCCTGGACCATGTGATCATCAATCTAACCGTGACAAGGTGATCATCAATATAACCCTTAACCAGGTGATCATGAGTCTAACCCTGACCAATATGATCATCAATCCAATCCTGAACCATGTTATCATCAATGTAACCGTGAACCAGGTGATCATCTATATAACCCTTAACCAGGTGATCATGAGTCTAACCCTGAACCATATGATCATCAATCCAACCCTGAACCATGTGATCATCAATCTAACCGTGAACCAGGTGATCATCAATATAACCCTTAACCAGGTGATCATCAGTCTAATCCTGAACCATGTGCTCATCAGGCAAATCCTGAACCATGTGATCATCAATGTAACCCTGAACCATGTGATCATCAATCTAACCGTGAACAGGGTGATCATCAATATAACCCTTAAACAGGTGATCATCAGTCTAACCCTGAACCAGGTGATCATCAGTCCAGTCCTGAACCATGTGATCATCATTCAGACCCTGAACCATGTGATTATCAATCTAACCCTGAACCAGGTGATCATCAGTCTAACCCTGAACCATGTGATCATCAATCCAACCCTGAACCATGTGATCATCAATCTAACCGTGAACAAGGTGATTATCAATATAACCCTTAAACAGGAGATCATCAGTCTAACCCTGAACCAGGTGATCATCAGTCCTATCCTGAACCATGTGATCATCAATCCAACCCTGAACCATGTGATCATCAATCTAACCATGAACCAGGTGATCATCAATATAACCCTTAACGAGGTGATCATCAGTCTAATCCTGAACCAGGTGATCATCAATCCAACCCTGAACCATGTGATCATCAATGTAACCGTCAACCAGGTGATCATCAATATAATCCTTAACCAGTTGATCATGACTCTAACCCTGAACCATGTGATCATCAATCCAACCGTGAACCATATGATCATCAATGTAACCGTGAACCAGGTGATCATGAGTCTATCCCTGAACCATATGATCATCAATCCAACCCTGAACCATGTGATCATCAATCTAACCGTGAACCAGGTGATTCTCAGTCTAATCTTGAACCATATGATCATCAATCCAACCCTGAACCATGTGATCATCAATCTAACCGTGAACCAGGTGATCATCAATATAACACTTAACCAGGTGGTCATCAGTGTAATCCTGAACCATGTGATCATCAGGCAAATCCTGAACCATGTGATCATCAATGTAACCCTGAACCATGTGATCATCAATCTAACCGTGAACAAGGTGATCATCAATATAACCCTTAAACAGGTGATCATCAGTCTAACCCTGAACAAGGTGATCATCAGTCCAATCCTGAACCATGTGATCATCAATCCAACCCAGAACCATGTGATCATCAATCTAACCGTGAACCAGGTGATCATCAATATAACCCTTAACGAGGTGATCATCAGGCTAACCCTGAACCAGGTGATCATCAGTCTAATCCTGAACCATGTGATCATCAATCCAACCCTGAACCATGTGATCATCAATCTAACCGTGAACCAGGTGATCATCAATATAATCCTTAACGAGGTGATCATCAGGCTAACCCTGAACCAGGTGATCAACAGTCTAATCTTGAACAATGTGATCATCAATCCAACCCTGAACCATGTGATCATCAATGTAACCATGAACCAGGTGATCATCAATATAACCCTTAACCAGGTGATCATGAGTCTAACCCTGAACCATATGATCAATAATCCAACCCTGAACCATGTGATCATCAATCTAACCGTGAACCAGGTGATAATCAATCTAACGTTGAACCAGGTGATCATCAGTCTAACCTCAATCTAACCCTGAACCATGTGATCAACAATCTAACCGTGAACAAAGTGATCATCAGTGCAATCCTGAACCATGTTATCATCAATCCAACCCTGGACCATGTGATCATCAATGTAACCGTGAACCATGTGATCATCAATGTAACCGTGAACCAGGTGATCATCAATATAACCCTTAACCAGGTGATCATCAGTCTAACCCTGGACCAGTTGATCATCAGTCTAATCCTGAACCATGTGATCATCAATCCAACCCTGGACCATGTGATCATCAATCTAACCGTGAACAAGGTGATCATCAATCCAACCCTTAAACAGGTGATCATCAGTCAAACCCTGAACCAGGTGATCGGCAGTCCAATCATGGACCATGTGATCATCAATCCAACCCTGAACCATGTGATCATCAATCCAACCCTGAACCATGTGATCATCAATCTAACCGTGAACAAGGTGATCATCAATATAACCCTTAAACAGGTGATCATCAGTCCAATCCTGAACCATGTGATCATCAATCCAACCCTGAACCATGTGATCATCAATCTAACCGTGAACCAGGTGATCATCAATATAACCCTTAACGAGGTGATCATCAGGCTAACCCTGAACCAGGTGATCATCAGTCTAATCCTGAACAAGGTGATAATCAATCCAACCCTGAACCATGTGATCATCAATGTAACCCTTAACCAGGTGATCATGAGTCTAACCCTGAACCATATGATCATCAATCCAACCCTGAACCATGTGATCATCAATCTAACCGTGAACCAGGTGATCATCAATGTAACCATGAACCATGTGATCATCAATCCAACCCTGAACCATGTGATCATCAATCTAACCCTGAACCAGGTGATCATCAGTCTAACCCTGAACCATGTGATCATCAATCCAACCCTGAACCATGTGATCATCAATCCAACCCTGAACAATGTGATCATCAGTCTAACCCTGAACCATGTGATCATCAATCTAACCGTGACAAGGTGATCATCAATATAACCCTTAACCAGGTGATCATGAGTCTAACCCTGACCAATATGATCATCAATCCAACCCTGAACCATGTTATCATCAATGTAACCGTGAACCAGGTGATCATCTATATAACCCTTAACCAGGTGATCATGAGTCTAACCCTGAACCATATGATCATCAATCCAACCCTGAACCATGTGATCATCAATCTAACCGTGAACCAGGTGATCATCAATATAACCCTTAACCAGGTGATCATCAGTCTAATCCTGAACCATGTGATCATCAATGTAACCCTGAACCATGTGATCATCAATCTAACCGTGAACAAGGTGGTCATCAATACAACCCTTAAACAGGTGATCATCAGTCTAACCCTGAACCAGGTGATCATCAGTCCAGTCCTGAACCATGTGATCATCATTCAGACCCTGAACCATGTGATCATCAATCTAACCCTGAACCAGGTGATCATCAATCCAACCCTGAACCATGTGATCATCAAACTAACCCTGAACAATGTGATCATCAGTCTAACCCTGAACCATGTGATCATCAGTCCAACCCTGGACCATGTGATCATCAATCTAACCGTGAACAAGGTGATCATCAATATAACCCTTAAACAGGTGATCATCAGTCTAACCCTGAACCAGGTGATCATCAGTCCAATCCTGAACCATGTGATCATCAATCCAACCCTGAACCATGTGATCATCAATCTAACCGTGACCCAGGTGATCATCAATATAACCCTTAACGACGTGATGATCACCTGGTTCAGGGTTAGCCTGATGATTTGTCTAATCCTGAACCATGTGATCATCA